>NC_057774.1:133832-455560 GCF_014825855.1 Bombus pyrosoma
CCCGTCCACGTGTTACCCTTGCCCCGCACCAAACCGAAAGACCTGTATTTATGTTAATATGGGCGTTGGATTCAGCTGAGGCATGTTCTGTATTGTGTAACTTTAAATAGAGCAGGTCACACGAACGTATCGTTAGTTATTCGTTATCAGTTCGATGAGTACGTATTTTTTATGTATGTCCAGCGATTATTCTATAGCGAATAGTTGGATCGGAATGAAAACTTTTCTATTTTGTGCAAAGATTTTTAGATTTGTTTATTATAAATCATTTGTTATTGAAAAAAGGTTCCTTTGTTGTATATTTGTATAAATAAAATTATTTGCAGTTTTTAACGCGTTCGATGTCGGTTCAGATTGAAAAGAAATATTTTTTGAATTTTAAGATACAATGTCCCGAAGGTTCCGTTAAGCATGGTTTACGCCACAGTCCAGAACAATCGCTATTTTTTAGAAATAGAAATTTAGCACTTCGACCATCTGCGTGCCAGCGCTCTATTAGTACGTGAGTAATTCTTCCGCCAACTCTGCAAAACAGGCAACGCTCGTATGCCGTGACTTCTACGTACGTACGAAATGACTGTGAAACGTATGTCCGTTTTAACGCTCGTGTATCGTTATGCTCAGGTTTAAAGTTGCGCATGCGTTATGAAAAAAATTACTTCTGTGAGTTCATATCAAAATTTTTCCGCAGACAGTTATAATAAGTGACAGATACACGCTTGCATGCGTGTGCGTGTTCTCACGTGTATATATATTCTTATACAAATTGGTAACATAGTGAACGGGAGCAATTTTGCATATGTCCCTTACTGCCCGAACAGCATTGGGACATTAGTTCTAGTATAGTATAGCGTAGAACATTCGTTGAGCAGTCTGTACAAGTTGAAATGTATTATAATGACGCTACGCATCGACTCCAAAGTCTCATGAAATGACATCAGTATATCAATATATACTTAATATATACCCAATAGCTTTGTTTCCCAATTAAGAAAATATATTACTTTCTGCAGCGATGCAAGCCAACATACATCATAAAAGAACAGAAAACGTTGATGCGTTCATGGCATCAGTGTTTCAGCGTATGAAAGCACCGTTGACAGTCACGTTTTCCTCCTGTTTGACCAGATACTGCCATTAACTGTTTCTCACACCGGTTACTGATCACAATTGATTCTACAATATTTTCCACCGAATTGGATACAAATATTTCTATTTTAAACAATTCATGGTGATTTTTGAAATATTTAGAGTTGTTTCTTATATTTTCAAATGATATGGAATTTTTAGAGTTTTGCATGGTGTTTGTTACTCTGTTGTACATTTTATTTCTCATTTATAATATACAATTTGCTAAACACGTAAAAGGACCGCTCGTTGCTTTGTACTAATTTGTTATCTGGAAGAATACATTTATGAAATTATATTAAACAACCATGCTATAAACATGGCGTCATTCAGAACTGTTCTTCCTAGTATCTAGTTCAGTAGCTCTATACGTAGCATGATATTTATGGCACGATTGACTTCAATTACTCGACTAGGACTGTTTCATAGATTTTTCGTTTCTTAGGATGTTACATTAGGTTTGTATATTTTTTTTCAGCCTTCTGAATATGCAATCAGAATAAAGGAAGAGTCAATCGATCCAGAGATCTGCGATGATTTGTCGCCGGTTGATACGAATACGGGGAATGAAAATGAAACAGCGACGTTTAAAGGTGAATCTTCTGATGGCATTTATTGTAGAAATGGATAATTCGCTTTTCCTCAAGAAAGAACGTATTTAGAAAACAACAAATCGGATCCTGATAAACGAAAAAGTAAACATAAAGTACCTTCAAACAACAGAATAAGTTCCAATGTTTGTTTGTTAACTTTTCAAAGTAAACATTTATTGGAACTGCATAATAAATTATGTAGCTGTAATGTATTTAATTGTAATAATTGCACTGCAATCTTCAGTATGCATATTTCATTGATACGTTAAATACATTTAAAGACGCGATGTTGTACGAAACAATTGCCTGGATATAGATGTAATTTTTGGAACCGAAGGTTTTCCTAGAAAAGGCATGTTCAATCTCATTTATTCCATGTGCATGGGAACGCAATATTTTCTGGTGAAAGGAAAATTATGAAAACATCTCCGGAATCGTTAGGAAAGTCGAATCATTCGGATGGTAGTCATGGCAGAATCAAATATTTCACACAGCCCCTCTGCAAAAAACGTAAATAGCTCAATAAATATATCACCCACCAAGGGTTCGAGCAGCAAGATCAAGTCTACGCATCCGGAATGGTTAAACTATTCGCATGGTATACCTTCGAAAAGGATGAAGCAGGCCGTCGTTACAGACTTCATATCGCTGTACAAAGATAAACCGAATGACAAATGGGTTAGCCCGGAAAAAGTTACCGATACGGGGAATATTCCTGTTACTGCGACTATTATTCCAACTTCAACACTAGAGACATTTAGTAACAAGACATCAATGGCTTCAGAAGTTATTCAGATGTCCACTTCTGTTAAGCGAATCGAATCTCCTGTTAGGAAAAGACCATTTGTTCAAATTCATGTGAATTTAAAAACAATGATATCTTTATTAAGGAACGATATAAAAGCTGAATCTGAAAGCTCTAATACCTCGCGTAATATGTCTTACAACCTTAGGCCAGTGAAAAGATCTTCTTTATATGATTTTTACGATTTATTGGAGTTTGAAACCTTTGGAAGATCAAGACAATCTTTTAAAAGAAACAAGTCCCCCTATATATTTAACCAAAGTAGAGGATCTGCACCTGAAGCCAAGTGTAAAGAATGTGTGGTCCGTTTGGAGAAGTGCGACAAACTCTTGGAGCCTACTAGTTTTGTGTCAAACGAAGACGAAGGCGAAAACGAAAAGGAAAACGAAAACGAAAACGAAGACGCTTCGAAACAAGCAGTATCGAAAAATGTGAAAGAGGAATTTGGAGGTTTTCGTGAAACAGGTAACTTGCCTTTGAAAGTTGACACGATTGCGCCAAAACGATTCAATGAATTTGTAAAATCTTTCGCTGATAGATCAATCGTACCTCAACAAGAATCGGTTGAGTTTAAGAAGAAATTTAAGGTCAATCAGCAGAAAATATTTCAATGTCATATTTGTAAAAAATCGTTTTCTTTGAAGGAGAACCTGCGCGAGCACATGAAATTGTTCCATGTGATTTACATGTCGAGCATATGTAACGTTCGTTACACGTCCATGAATAAGTTACTAACTCACTATTTACGTCAGCATATTGTGTTTAAACGAAGGGAATGTTGCGTGTGTTATGAAAAGTTTGACACGTCGGTATTGTTGAAGCGGCACATGATTTTGCATTGTTTGAAGACCATAAGATCGAAAAAAGACGTTCCACAGGTTGATGTTGAAATAAATTGCAATACATTCAAGAAACAACACAAATGCGAAGGTTGTCGCAAACGATTTTGGCTATACTCGTGTTTGAAACAACATGAGAATGTATGTCGTCGAATGAAAGTCTTAATACATAAACAACGTGTACCTTGTGTAAACCATTTGTCTCGGTCCTTGAAAGAACCAAGTGACATGGATCTCGGCATAGTACAGTCACCTGATTTGGAAAAAATGTTGGATGTTCCGGGTGGGACGACAAGATCTTTGGAAAATTATTTGGCTCCGAGTACGCTTACTACGGATGATACTTTCTCTTCGTCATTCGATACAGCTGCAAAGAACAAACGGTTACTTAATGGGATTGCATGCGTAAAGGGTTACCAAGCGGACAAGATGAATAGAACAAAGTTTCCTTGCACTACTTGTGGAACACAATTCCGAACATTTCAAAATTTGTGCATACACGAGCGCACCTATTGCCAAACAGCCACAGAAAAGTGTAACGTTTGTAACACGATGTTTTCCACTAAAAGATTATTACAGCTTCACATGCTTGCTACTCATACGCCTTCGTGCTCGGTGAACTACAAATTCTTTTGTAAGTTCTGTAATCAAGGATTCGTTAAGAAATCGAATCTCCAAATTCACGAACGACACTTGCATATTCCTAGTCTGGTGGTGAATTCCGATTGCGTTTTGAAAGATAAACCAATCTGTAATATATGTCATTTGTTATTCGAATCCTACGAACGTTTTATCGAGCATAATATGTATTATTACAAGGGTAATGATTTTTTATGCGCAATATGTGGTAAGTCTTTTCAAGGAATGTACAAGCTTCATCATCACAACAAGTTGGAGCATTATCCGGACGAATCATGGAAATTGTACCCTTACAAATGCAATATTTGTAGCGAAGGCTTCAGCTCCGAATCACATTTCCACGCACATAAGCTACACGTTCATTCGCACGATTTGCGCGCTGACGAGACGCGCGACCGCGATACATCGGATCAGACTTTTCGCATGTGTTCATGATTCTTTGGATACATTAAGATAATCATAAAATAAAAGCATAGAGAATATTTAATTCTTTGATTTATAGGTCGTTTCAAAATCTATTTTCACAGTACTTTACAGAAGAATCGGCCTAGATTGAGATCTACAATAAACACGCCAAGTACACACACACATACGAAGCAAATGATTTCTAAAGTGTCCTTTAAGTCATGTATTCGCATTTCTCATCATACGCATGAAATGTATTTGTTGAGAAGGTTGGATCTTAATAGCCGAAATAACGGTATAGGAACATTAAAGTTACACTTAGAATTTATATTAGAATAATTATATATTTATTTGATCAATGATTTCATCGATACACACGCACGCGTCTCAGCATTTTCTTCCATATCCGACTGTTAACCGACTGAACAGTTATATTCCTTTGTTTTCGAGACGCCGCGCATACACATACTTCCACATACTGATATTCACATTCATGTATCACTACTACGCAGATAATTTAGTCTAGCACATAAAATTATACATATCTTAGTAGTATTGATATTTGTTGAAATATACTTTATGAGTCAAATCAACGCTTCTGACCTAGTACAAACTGCGCTCGACTCAAACATCGAGCACTGAGTGAAGTTTGGGTGTCAGCCTTAGGCGCTTCCTGTACATTGTTTGCGATGGTCTTAGTTTGTTGAACCAGAAGATGTCAAGCATTCTAGGCTAGACGACCAGCCAGAAAACGAGTGAACTAGATATTCCATACCGTCTCTAACTTTATTTAATATACATCGTTTTGTTCACATAAGAGATAAAGAGATCTAATCACGTTATCGTATCGTTTACTAAGTGCCGCATGAAACAGCTTAATGAAAATTATAATAGATCTATATACATTAGATCGAGTAATAAATTTGTCTGCTTCTCTTTGAACGCGTTATATTTATGTGCTTTTATATAGGTATATGTTTCTCTGTGTGTGTGTGTGTGTGTGTGTGCGCGCGCGTGTGTGCGTGCGTGCGCGTGTGCGTGTATTTTATCAAGTACGTTGATCATTACCCTATTTTATTATTGCAAAATTTTTCGTTAAAGGGGGTTTTTCGTTCGGCGTGCGCGTTTCCGGATCTTCATATTTTATAAATTGTTTTTGGTCAGCGTAAATGTTTGAAAAAGTTAAAAAATAAATGAAGCGAGGGTAAGTAAATGTTGCAATTTTTTTCCTAAATGCTGATAGTGGTCATTTTTATTCTATTACAATGTTTACTCCCTATAATTATTNCGTTTAGATGTCCGCTCGATATAATATTTATGACATTCGTTAAAAAATGAACAAACCTATTAATGAATCTGATATTGAGGTTAACAAAAAATTCATTTCGTTTATCACACGTGGAATGATTATATGATAAGTTTCATATTTGACTAATGACTAATTTAAATATGAATCGTAATTACAGTTTTCATTATGAGATGATATATTTACTAACCCAGCTATCGATTAATAACGTCGAATGATAATTGTACGGGAACGATAATGCTTTGTAATGTGCAATTAAACTATTACGTTAAATATTCAGTAAATTAATATTTCAATTTCCATCACAGTGCCGGTCGCGCAATTCGATAATCGACAGGAATATGAGACCAAGAACGATATGTATCGCTATGAAAGCGCTAATGAAAATTGTCGAATTAGAATTTTTATAAAGAAATAAGAATTGACGTTTATATCAAAGAATAATTGCAGCGCGTAATCAAATAAATTGATTGTTTCACAGCGGAAAAATGAACTATTTTCACGAGCTTTCACCGGTTCTGCTGTACAACGAAACGAACAGTTGCGCAATTATGAAAGCTAACGTTTGTATTTTCTAAAAATTAGAAAGCTGGTAAATTTAATAGATTGCTCGGGAAATTTGTAGATTTTAGTAGTACGATATGTATTGTTTTTAAAGTGTAGATATTCTTTAATAAATTACATTTTTCAGAAAATAACATAAACCCTTTCCCCGTGTAAACCACGACATTCGTACAACCTTTGTTGTACGAACCAACACTCTCGTATCCGAAACGTTGTGTGTGACACGCGTTAATTAAAAGACGCGACATGGAGTTAAAATTATGTCTTTGTATACTCGGGATTCGAAATAGGGTGTACTGGTACCATTGTATACAGCACTTTGACTCAAAACGTTTTGTACAAGTAACGTTAATTGGAAGATTGAAGCTATGTTTTTGTTGAACCATCAACTAGAAAATAACGACGTATTTGTCGGATTATGTTTTGCCATCCTGTTTTCACCACGATGCTCAGTCAGCAGTGACTGCGCTAAAACAAATCCTCTTTGTGGAAACATGAAGCGTCTTTGTGACAGAAGAAATACAATTTTACAAATTCTGCCAATAACTTGGATTTTGAAATTTAAACGAAAGCTCCTACCGAATTTAAATTGAAGTATGTTAAGATGGATCGTTCTTGTGAAAAAGAAGAAAAGGAAAGTACATCGAATTAGAGGAATTTCAAAGAGAACTTCACCAGTTATAATCTCGAGTAAAGTTTCATCGGTATGGTAACTTATGCAAAGTGATTCAATGTTACCGAAGATCAACTAAAGTGAAACACGAACGAAAAGTAGAGAAAACATTTTACTACATTATAGATTTTAATGGGAAAATGGATCTCTGTTAAATACGTATCCTATGGTAAAGGAAATTTTGATAAAATCCAGAGGTGTCTGATCAAAATTGGAGTGAGAGAGAGGCTAGCCATATTTATCAGGTTGATGGTTGTTGTTACGTCGCGTGAGATGGTCCGTGCGACGTCTTTCATTGTCTGGCTGTCAAGGGTCCGCGTGCTGTTATGCAGACCCTCAATAAATCTAAGGAACCACCATAAACAAAATCTTTTTAACTTAAACTCTAATCCTGCAAGTATTTTCGGTTTATGGATGGTCCTTAAAACAGTCCTTAGGTTTATTGCACGTTCTTACAAATTACGGAGGAAGCAGATATTTATCTAACGGAAGAGCAGGTTTTTTCCATGAACAAGGTCACCCACGAGCCACGTCGGTAGGAGGCTTCCTCCTTCTATCTTCATTCATTAACGTGGGTCATAACCAATGGGCATCACAGATCGTTACCCTCACTTTCCTGACGAAAAGTGTGAACACGAATCCGCGTTCTTATTTCAAAAAGCACTCCCACACCGAGCTTTTCTCCGTAATAACACGAGAACGGACTTCACTTCTTCTGTTACACCAGGAGAGTCAACTACTTCTTCTACTACACTAATTCAGTCAATACTCCGGCATTAAGTCGACAACTGTCAAATCATCAACGGATCAATCAACATCCCGGATTACATTACTACATTCAACTGTAAGGGATTTGTTCTACTACGACAGAACATTCAGTGTATTTTTATCTGGTCTTCACCCGTCAAACATTCGTCTACGATATTTATACCTTACGAAACGGCGTGACTCTATCTTGTAATAAGTTGTTGGAAATATAAATATTATAACACCTTAATCGCAGTGTTATACCACACAGTCACCCCTATTATCCCAAAAGAAATAAGGGGATCGATCTGTTCGTGGCGTCAATTATTATAATCGTAACGGGACTTTACGACTCCCGTTGACGCGCTTCCTCGTGATCGCGTCTCCCCGCGACTGGTAGAAAATACAGTTGTATTGCATTTGAATTGCGGCACGGTAAGTTAACGAGAATTGAATTTCAACGGAGGAGATCTGGATTTTGGGTGCCGGCGGCCCATTCCATGCATTACAAATCCTGCTCGGCCTCGGTCTCCGTGCCGTGAAATGATGCGATATCAATATTGCGGTGTACAGTTACCCATACAACACTCGACAAGGCATTCTAACGTGGCTGACATTATTACGATAACATGTACGTTCCCTAATAACGTGTCACACGACACGGGTATAATATCAACGACGTGCGCTAACGTGCCTCTGTTATCCTGTCGTCCTTCAGTCACGCTATTTTCACCTCGGCCCCGAACGAAATTCGTGTGCCGTATTTCCCGTTTGGTATGTAAGTTGCGGAATCAGAAATACGCTGCTCTCAGTGAGCAGCCTTTGCCGTTGCCTTCCTCGCTGCGACCACTTGATTGAGAAGTTATGATCGTGCACGGAGCCATCAACATCGAACGCTTGTTATTTATAAACGAAAGGTAAGCGACCGACAACAATACTGATACATACGTTGTCATGGACGCCGTACAACTATAGGCAGAATTTACTATGTGCTGTCGACAGCTTCTTGCGAATGTCGCGGTAACTACGCGATACCGCTTAGTCGGTTATATGTATTTAGGAAGAGGAAACAGTTGTTCAGAATCGTGCTTTCTCTCTCCTCACAACATATTTAAAAATCACCGAAATCGCAGACATCGAGTACTATCTATACATTTACCAGCGTTACTACAAGTACTATGTCTTATTGGAAAGAGGACTAACAGGGCGGCTTAGAGGCAAGGGAAATACTGCTCTATATTGTTTACGCATTCCTTATATACATACAGCTACTTAGGAATTTGCTAAATCCTGAAATTTTGTTCCTCTGAGAATTACTTTTCTCCCAGCGTAATGCCTACATATATAGCCAACGATCGGATCTGCGCGTGGCCATATATCCCAGGAGGTGACTATTTAAGAATTGAACCCGACACGTAATTACTCTGTCGTGCAAGTCCACGGTACGTTACCATGCGCGTATCAAAGGTAAGAGCGAGAAGCAGACAGTGCGAATGAGATAGAATAGCTAAAGTGTAATAAAATACCATATAAGATAGGGTCCCAGTCACGTATTACGCATTTCTTTATTTTAGTTAAAAACTGCTGGTTAAATATAGCCATGTTTTAATATCATTTTGATCGCACGAATCTCAATAATCTGACTAGGACCCTTTTGTAATATATATATGTAAGATCGTTATTACGTGGTAATTCGGAGGATCGATTCTGAAGTCTGAAAATTGAGTTTATTATGAAAATGTTTAAATAAAATACAGGAGTAAATAACAATTAATAATTAACAACAATTAATAACAGTAATAATTAAATAAATAACAAGTTTTGTGCAGTGTCTACCTGAAAATCGATTCTCGATATCGGTCTTTCTTCGTCAATCTTCAATGGTTTAAACAATTCTTCTTTCTACTATGGTCTTGTCTATCTCTGCTGTTGCTCTCTGTCCATTTGAGAAATGAGCGTCTCTCTAAAATGGCTGTCCGTCCGTTTGAGAAAATGAGCGTCTTTCAAAATGGCTGTCCGTAAAACGAAGAAAGTCCCTGTAGCCCTTGAACTCTCTAGGGAGTTTACACCTCCCCTCCTCGTTGACAATTGCCTCGTTAATTGTCTTCCCCATAAGGAACCAGTTACTCGAGTGAAAGAAATTCCCACCAGATCTACGATTACCGTTATCCACTTCATATATGGAGTTTGAAATCCTTCCCAGAATTTTGAAAAGTCTTTTTCGAATTTCTTCCAATTTGTTTCTGTTTAGTTTGTTTCCACTGTGAGTGAAGACCATATCGCCAATTTAAATTCGTGTTCTCCTTTTTTTATCGTATTTCTGTTTGTTAGTTTCGAAGTTTCTCGTTGAGTTTTTGAATGCTTCTTCTCTATCTCTTTCTAAGTTTATCTTATTGTCAACTATTCCTCCATCCCTCGCTACCTGGCAGCCAACGGCCAAACTGCAGTCTTCCCGATCCTCAATAGACGCAAGGACCCACCGTAAAACGTTAACTTTTAGCTTCACTGTTTCCATACATGTTTGCCAGTCAAATTGCTTGTCTTGAAGAATTTGCTAATCCTATGAGTGTTTTCGGTTTATGGCTGGGTCTTGGAAAAGTCCTTGGGTTTATTAGGCGCTCTTAAAAATCGCGGAGAAAGCGGACAGTCACTGGATGGGAAAAGCGAACATATGCCCATTGAAAAAGACTGTTTTTCCTCAGGAACAAAGTCACCCCCGCTCTACGTTGGTGGGAGACTTCTTCATATCCTGTTCATTAGAGTGGGTCATAACCAATCGGCATCGCGGATCGTTACCCTCACTTCGTGGACGAAAAGTGTGAACAACGAATCCGCGTTCTTCGGTCAAAGAGCACACCCACACCAAGCTTTCCTCCGAGATACCATAAGAGCAGTTGAGGCACTCTCGAGCAAGTGTTCAAGCAGTCATCAAGTCACTCTCGATCGAGTCGTCACCAACTCTCGAGCAAGTTCTCATCGAGTCATCAATAAGTCTTCAACGGTGTGTTCGGTCGATCTCCCGCGAATAGAGTCAGTCGACATCATCATACGCAACGACGCGAAAAGAGTCTCAGGTCGCATTAACTCGTCGTTGTCCGTTCAAACATTTATTATTGTATAACACCGAAGTTGTTGGATCGTTTAAATATATATAGTAACCTGTTAATCGCAGCGTTATTTCAATTAATCACCCTTATTATTCCACAAGAAATAAGGGATCGTACGATTCGTGGCGTCGATTAGTCAATCGTAACGGGAATTTACGACTCTCGTTGGCGCGCTTCTTCGAGATCGCGTCTCCCCGCGAACGTGCGAAAGTTCAATTTCAATTATTTTCCCATATAATAAATAATTCGGAGCAAATCCCGTGACACCGTGTCTGGTGTTATTGTACTCTTCTACACTTTCTTCTGCGATTTTTGTCCGGTTCCTCTTTTTTTTTGTTTGAATTGATTTTGCATCTGATCCTGTTTACTAAGATTTGATTTATCCTTTCGTTCAATCCGTTCGAGGATGGACAGTCTGTTGAGGTGAAAATTAATTTAATGTTCGTTTCTCTTGCGTACTCTTGAACTTCTTTGGATGTCATTACTGGATATCTGTCTGCGAGGATAATTTTGATGGAATCAGTTTCTCCCGTCGAATCTATAAGTTTTGTGATATCGTCTGAGCGTTGTGTTTTTGACGTGGACATAAAAACGGTCCTTGCAAAATGGTCAATGAGAATGTGCATATATTTTTTTGGTGAGTTGTTATTAGAAAACCTCCGACCGTATCGAATTTCGAAAGGTTTCTTAGCTGGTCCTAGTTTCGATATAAATCCGATCGATCTTCTAGTTCTGGTTTTATTCTTGATGCAAATTTTGCATTGTTTGCAGAATTTGTTGACTATTCGGTCCATATTTTTGAAATAATAAAAGGGTCGGATTTTCTTCAATATATGGTTCCTTTCAACGTGGCCAAAGAAATCAAGCACCGTTTTTGTGATATGTTCACCAAAATTTTGCGAGACGAATATACGTTGACGTCCTTTAATATTTTTAAAAAAATTTCGATTTTTATGTGAGGTTTTTTGTATTTTCAATGTTTTTTTCAATTTTTTTTCTGATCTTAAATTATGTCTTGTTTGTTTTATAATATTCGCCACTTTTAGAGTATCTTCTTCATTCTCAAAACTTTCTAAGACAGGGTTCCTGGATAGTGCGTCTGCTTCTATATTGTCTTTTCCGGCAGCGTAAATGATCTTGAAAATCGCACTGCGATAAGTAGTGCATTAGATCTCCTAAAGTTTCATCGGTCCTTGCTTTGATTCTCATTGATTCTAATTGTTTATGGTCTGAAAGAACAGTGAAATCTCTACTGATGAACCAATGTTGCCAGTACTGAATCGCCTCTTTGATGGCAAGACATTCAAGATGAATTGCTTTCTTCTTTGCCTCTGTTGGTTGTAATTTTCTTGAAAAATACGCAACAGGGTGCAACATCCCGTTTTCTCGGGGTTGCTTTAAGACAGCTCCTAAAACGTCTCCACTTGCATCTGTATAAATAAATACTTCTTTACTATGGTCATATATTGAAAGGATCGGGCTTGAACAGAGGTATTCTTTAATCTTTCCAAATGACCTTTCACATTCTTCATTCCAAATAAATTCTGCACTTTTTCTTAGTAAATTGTGGAGTGGTTCCAAAAGTCTGCACGCGTCTTCTATGAATTTGTAATAAAAATTGATTTTCCCCAGTAACTGTCTCAAGTTTTTTTGTTTCTTGGGCGTTCAAATTCGCGTATCGCTTTGAGATTATCTTTTCCTGGTCTCATACCATCTTTTTCGATGATGTGGCCAAGATATTTTACTGAGTTTTTTGCGAACTTGCATTCTTTTTCGTTTTTTTAAATTTATTGTTTGTTTACATTTTACAATTTGTCCATTAGGACATTTGGTAAAATATTATAATTTAATATTTGATAAAATATAGCATGTGGATGGTTACCCCCAGCGGGACTCCATCTTCCAGGTTGTTTATTGTTCTATTATGAGGTCTGCAGGATGCTTCTTCTTCAGTCTTCTTTATTTATCAGTCTTTTTTCTTATTACTGTTTTATTCGTTTCAGCAACCAGCTGATTTGGATGTGTTGCAAGTCTTTCTTTATATTTTTTTGCATATCTGGCGATTTCCTCTTTAACTGTTGGAATCTTTAAGTCTTCTCGTATATCTTCATTTCTCACGTACCATGGAGCATTAACTATTGTCCTTAACATTTTTGCTTGCTCTGTTTCTATTTTATTTATGTGACTCATTGCTGCCATCCCCCATAGTGGGACTCCGTATGTCCAGATTGGTTTGATTATTGTTTTGTATATATTTAGTTTATTCATTATGCTTAATTTAGATTTTCTATTGATTAACCAGTACATCTGCTTCATTTTTTCACGTATTCTGCTTGTTATTGATTTTATGTGATACTTCCATGTAAGGCGTGTGTCTAAATGTATTCCTAGATATTTGACGTACTTTATTTGTGCTATGTGGGCGCCATTTAATTGGATATCTGGTGTTTTTCCTTTTCTAAGCGTAAATGTTATGTGATTGCACTTACTGGTGTTCGCTTTTATTTGTTTGCTTTGTAGCCACTTTTCTATTTTTGTAATGTGTTCTTGTAATAGTGCGGCAGCCGTTTCTGGATTTGCGTGTCTCGCTAGTAAGACCGTATCGTCCGCGAACGTTAGAGTTTTGCTGTTGACAGTTGTTGGTATGTCTGCTGTATAGATCGTGTATAATATTGGTCCTAGGACGCTTCCTTGCGGTACTCCTGCCTTGATATCCTTAATTTCAGAATATGCGTCATTTATTTTTACTACAAAGTTCTATTGTTTAAGTATGATTTGAGTAATTTGTAGATTTGTTCTGGAAATTGCTTTTTGATAGTTTGAAGAAGTTTTTCATGGTTAACTTTGTCAAATGCTTTTTCAATGTCAATAAATAGTGCCGTGCAATATTGTTTTGTTTCTAATGCCTGTAAGATTTCATTGACGAGTCTATGCATTTGTTCTATTGTGGAGTGTTTACTCCTGAATCCAAATTGGTGGTCCGGTATTAGTTTTTCTTTTTCTATTGTTGGTTTTATGCGGTTATATATTATTTTCTCTAGTAGTTTGGAAAACGCAGGTAGTAGTGATATTGGCCTGTAAGATGCAGTTAAATGTGGGTTTTTGTTTGGTTTGGGTAACATTACGATCTGTGCTATTTTCCATAATGCAGGAAAATACTGTATTCTTAGAATTGCGTTGAATATTATCGTTGTTAGTCTTATTACCTTTGGGGGGAGGTTTTTTAAGATTTTTCCATTGATCAAGTCTAATCCTGGTGCTTTACTTGTCTTTGTTGCCTTAATTAAGTTTGTAACTTCTTGCGCTGTTGTGCTGAGTATGGTACAGTGTTTGTCAATTGCGTTGTTGGCATTTTCCACTTCTTCATGTGTTTGCCCTCCGGGAATGCTGTTATTAATTTCATACGGTGAAAATGTATTTTGTAAGTGCTTCGAAAATTCTTCTGCCTGCTCTTCGTTGCTTCTGGCCCATGAGTTGTCCATTTTTTTGATTGCTTCACTTTGTTGGTGACTTTCCATAGGGAGTAGTTGGTATTCTCATGCGCGGATAGTGATTCGATGAATTTTGAGAATTCGCTATTATGAAGTTCCCTTAATTTATTCTTTAATTCCTTTGTAAGTTTATTTAAGTTTTTCTTGTTTTCTCGTGTTTTCTGTTTTTGCCACTTTGCTTTCGCTTTTCTTTTTTCCCTAATTTTCATCTAGGATGTCCTGCGGAATAATTTTTGATTGCTTGCTATTTAATTTATAAGTGGTGGTTGCCCACGCTGCTTCCTGTATTATTTCTGTCAGAGTTGCTACTGCCTGCTCAATGTGTTCAGGTGTTTTCAATGGGATATTGCAATTGATTATGTTTCCGATTAGTTCTTTAAAAATCTGCCAATTGGTGGTTTTATTGCAAAGCGACTTGTAATAAAGTAGTGGTTTGCTTGTATATTTTAATATAATTGGTGTATGGTCAGAGTTAAGCTCAAGGCTGGTTGTTATTTTTAATTTGTTTATGCTTAGTCCTTTTGTTACTGAAAAATCCAACAGGTCAGGTGTTTTATTGAGGTCTGTCGGCCAGTACGTTGGTCTTCCTATAGATAGCACGTTGAGGTTGCTATTTCTAATATATTTTTCTAGTGTTCTGCCTCTCGATGTGTTAATTCTCGAACCCCATAGCGTGTGCTTCGCATTAAAGTCTCCTGCTGCTATATATTTGTCGCCTAAGGATTGGAAGTACTCTTCCCATTTTTTAAGCGTCATTTTGTGTCTCGGTGGTGCATATACTGCTGATATCTGAAAGTAATTGTCATTGGTTTGTATTGTGACAGTGGTTGCTTGTAGGTGTTCTTGATTTGTTTGACTATGTAGGTGATGCTTGATGTCATTTTTTATTATTACTGCAGTTCCTCCATGTGCTTTACCTGAGGGATGTTTGGTGTCATAGATAGTGTAGTACGGTATTTTCATGTAACTTTTTAGTGTGAAATATGTTTCTGAGACGAGTAGTATATCAATATTACTTTTATACAAGAATGTTTTAGTTTCGTGGGCTCGCTGTTGCAAGCCATTGGAGTTCCAGGTTGCTATTTTCAGCATGTTCCACTCTATTTTTTACTTAGCAAGTTTGTGAGTAGTTGTAACATGAGTGTTGTTTGTTGTACTTGTTGCCTTAGTGTTGTGTTTAATTCACTTATCATTTTTCCTAGCTTCTCTGTACTTTTAATGGATTGTTTTAGCATTTCTTTGATTTCTGTAACGTCTTCGATATTTTTGCTTTGATTCTGATTAAGCGTTGCTTGGCTAATGTTTTGGGTTACTTGCGCATAGCTTCGGTAACCTTGAGGATTAATGTTTCCGCTTATAATGTTTGGTTCGTTATGTGCTATCAATGTTGTATCATTCTCCGTTGTACCTTGTTGTGGTTTGTAGTTATTGGTTGATCTATTGCGAAGTGGTGGAAACAGTTTGCGTTGTAATTGTTTCCCGATTACACATCTTTTGTAGCTGGCTGGGTGGTTTCCGTTGCAGTTATAGCACCTAACTTCTTCTATTTTTTCTGTGTATGGGCAGTGTATTGCTAAGTGATTTTTTGCACATTTAACACATACCGGGCTTCTGTTACAATAATTTTTTGTATGACCGTATTGTTGATACCGCATGCATCCTGGTATATCTTTTTTGTAGCGTGGTGGTTCCACTGTCACTATTGTGTTTGGGATTGTGTTGATTTCATAAATTTCCTTGTTATTGATTCTGGGTTCAGGTTCTATTAAGAATAATGGTAATGGTTGTTTTGTATCGTATCTTGTAATATTGTTTATTGTTCTTGTTTGATGTCCAATTTTTGCTAGTTCATCACTTAGTTTTTTTGTGCTGATTTTTGGATGCAATCCTCTTATAACTATCTTGTAGCTTCTTTCCGTTTTTAGCTGATACGTGTGGTATATAGCATTTTTTCCCTTTAATGCTTTTATCACATTCCTATAAACCTCAGGGGTGTTTGTTTGAATTTTTACTTGATCAAGTTTTGTTTGTTTTATTGTATAATTGTCCTTCCCGACTATATTATTTAGTAGTTCAATAAGCGGGTCTATTATTTGGGCCTCGAAAATTATTGGTGGCGGTTTTGTAATGTGACTTGAGTGAGTTGTGGCTTTATTTGTCTGATCAACGCCTGTTTCTTCCGTTAATGAGCTGAAGGAATTTCTTAATGGTAATTCTTGCAGCCATTGCTGCTTTTCTGTATCTGGATTTCCTGCGGCACTTGTGCCTGTAGTTATTTTACGCTTTTTGTTGTTTTTTGCTAGCTTCTAGTTTTCATCCTGATAATATTTTTCGTTATCTTGACTGTACTCCTCCTGTCTTCGCTGCCCCTTCATTTCTTCTATGTCCATATTATTTTGATTACTATTATCTTGTTGTTGTTGCTTTAGGGCTGGTAAATCT
This sequence comes from Bombus pyrosoma, assembly GCF_014825855.1. NCBI lineage: Eukaryota > Metazoa > Arthropoda > Insecta > Hymenoptera > Apidae > Bombus > Bombus pyrosoma. Next base: position 150,572 of record NC_057774.1, read on the forward strand.
ACCGACCTATTTATATAATATCTTTCACCTTTAGTTGAAATTTTAATTGCTGGTATCTGTTGCTGCATTGTTGGGCTTCTCCTCACTATCACTAATCGCTAATTTTACTTAAGTCTGAGATAATTCTCAAATCACTACACCGGAGCATACGTCTGTTTACCTCGATTGCCCGGGCAGAACTGAACTTACATTTGGCCAGTTTTAATCGGAAACCTTCCTTTTCCATAACCTTCATCAACTGTTCTATGTGTCTGATATGTTGATCGAATGTTTTGGAGAAGACTAGGATGTCGTGAATATGAGGAGCACGAGGCAGGTATGGGCGTAGGACCACGCCCTGGGAAACCCCGATGAATCTGGTATTCTCCTATAACCGGGTGGTGGCTGGTCGGCGCCTTTGGAATCCGCCAGCTTGTCGATCCGGTGCGGAGAATTTCAGAGAAGCTGGTGGGCCCATATCTGCCAAGATCACTCACCTCACTTTCTCCTGGGGCTCCCTGTCACCCTGCACCGGTGTGCAAAAGAGTGAGTGGCACCGGGACTGGAACTACTGTCGACGACAAGGCCAAAAAAGTATAAATTTATGGATATGGATAAGAAAAGAGTAACGTTACACACGGGGAGGCGATGTTATTGGCCAAGAGAGCAATTAATCTCTCGGACCTTGACATCGCGGTGGTCAGACCAAGGAAGGCGGTCACGGGGGCGTTGGGACGCCGACAGGAAAACATCGCGGCTGGCCGAACGGATGGCGGAGGTTCTTCGCGACCACCCCGTCAAGGTGACTGTGCCGCGGAGGACCGCTGAGCTGAGGGTGTTCGGGCTGGAAGACTCGGTTACCGTGGAGGAAGTGGTGACCGTCGTTGCCGAGGCGGGAGGCTGTCGCGCGGAGGAGGTTAACATGGGCGTCATACGCGCCGCTCCTCGGCGCCTGGGTTCGGTGTGGCTGCGTTGCCCGTTGACAGCGACAAGGAAGATCAACGGCAGCACCGGTGGAAGGGGTGACGACCCATTTACAGGTAAGCTCCGTATAGATTGGACTGTGGCGAGGGTTCCCCCCTCCCGGCGAGTGGACTCCAGTGCTTCAAATGCTTGGAGTTGGATCACGTGCGCCGGGACTGCAAGTCAACGGTCGACCGCTCGGACCGTTGCTACCGGTGTGGCGTGGACGGACATCGTGCCAGGGACTTCCAGGCGCGGATATCCAAGTGTTCGGTGTGTGCGGACTTGGGACTGCCGGCGTCCCATCGGATGGAATCACCGACGTGTGAACCGCCGACCCGTAGGAAGAAGGCCGTACAAGAGGTAAGGATCGTCCCTGGCGACGATGCAGGCGCGACGGTATGGAAGGAGACAGTGCCGTCAACCGGTCCCACGGAGGCGAAAAGAGAAGACGAACAAGTCAGACGCACTGACTGCGAGGGGAACGGCCGGGAGGAGGCTATGGAGACGGAGCCTTTCTCGACATGATCGGTAGAAAAAGAGGAGAGCAACTGCTCCTGCAGTGCAATCTAAATCGCTTCCGCCGGGCTCAGGACCTAATATTCCAGAGCCTGGTGGAGCGGCGCATCGGTCTGGCAGCGGTGGCCGAGCCGCACAGTATTCCGGACGCGTAACGGGGCGCTGGTGACCTGATCGGCTTGATCGCCATATTCTGGACCAGGATCGTGGGAAGCCCCTCCTGCTCGGTGATCGAGCGGGGACGGTGCTTCGTGGCCGTGAAACGGGGCGGCCTGGCCGTGGTGGTCGTTTACGTGTCGTTCAACATCAGTCAGACGGAATACGCCTCCTTCCTGGACGGACTCACGGCTTGTGTGAAGCGTTTCGGCGCCTGTCCGTCACTGGTCCTCGGGGACTTCAGCGCTCGCTCTACGGCGTGGGGCTGCCGCAGGACCAACGGAAGGGGGCGCGTCGTACAGGACTGGGCGGCCGCGCTCGACCTCCGACTCATGAACCGCGGATCGTCCAGCACGTGCGTGGCGTCGCGGGGCGAGTCCATAGTGGACCTTATATGGCCAAACCCTGCCGCATCCCGCTGTGTCTCTGGTTGGAGCGTATCTTCGGAGGAGACACTCTCGGTCCACATCTACATCGTTGGTGGCGACCGTTCGTTTGGTGCTCGAGGGCCCGTCGGCCCCGGGAAAGAGAAGGAGATTCCCGCGGTGGGCAGCGACCCATCGCGACAAGGACTTCATGGCGGCGGCCGCTATCGCCGTCGCCTTGTCGGAAGAATCCCTTACCGACGAAAACACGGAGGCGGGGGCAATCCGGCTGTCGCGCGACATGCACGCGATCTGTGATTCGTGCATGCCGCAGTCCTGAGCCCCGCGCCGCGCTGGTGCGGTGTACTGGTGGTCCGAGGAGTTTGCTTGTCTCCGCGAGGAGTGCATCCGCGCTCGGCCCCGGTACATCAGATCCCGCCGCAAGCGGCGAGTGGATGAAGCCACGGTGGCTCGTTTGTACGGGGCCTACTGCGAAGCGCGGAGGTCCCTGCAGCGAGTTATGAAGGAGGCGAAGAGGCGAGCCTGGGACGAACTCCTGGCCACTCCGATCCCTGGGGGCTTCGTCTCCGATCCCTGGGGGCGCCCTTACAGAATGGTGTTGAATAAACTCCGTCCTTGGGCGCCTCACGCGGTGGAAAGCAGAGACCCTTGGTTACTGGAGGAGGTCATCGGTGTCCTGTTTCCGGGTGCGGTCAACGAGGAAGCGAGCAAGGGAAGTGAAAAGCAAGAGCCGCCACCGCCGGAGGAGGAGGAAGAGGACATCGCGGAGAGTTGGAGCCCGGAATCGGGTGTCTCCTAGGAGGAGCTGGCGGAGGCCGTCGGGAGAAGCGGAGCGCGGAAGGCCCCAGGTTCCGACGGAGTCCCGGCCAGCCTATGGAAGTCCGTAGCCGGGGTCTTGGCCCCGAGGCTGAGGTGTCTATTCGACAGATGTCTGGCCCGGGGCGAATTCTCCGTCCCGTGGAAGGAGGGACGGATGGTCCTGCTGCTGAAGCCAGGATGGTCTCCGGAATCGCCTTCCACCTTTCGGCCGGTGTGCCTTTTGGACGAGGCTGGCAAGCTGGAGAGGGTGGTGGCCGCTCGCCTCGAGTCGCATTTGTCCAGACATGCCCCCGGACTGCACGACGCCCAGTTAGGCTTCCGGGAGCGGTCTATGGCCGACGCTGTCGCCTGTTCCCGCTCGCGCGTCGTGGGGGCCCAGCGACAAGGTTGCGTAGCGTTGGACGTGTCGCTTGACGTGGTCAACATTTTCAACAGCATCCCCTAGGACAGGATAGGCCGGGCCCTCGGGTTCCATCGAGTGCCCGCTTACCTGCAGGGTGTGGTCCGGGCGTTCCTTCGGGACCGCAGTATCCTCTACACCGGGCAGGGCGGAAGGATGATGGGGATGGCGGCGTGCCGCGGTATCCCGCAGGGGTCGGTGTTGCGCGTTAGGCGTTCTGATTTAGCCGCTGATGTGACATGGCCTCACACCGCGCCACAAGGGGATATCTCATTGTGCGCGGAGAGGGCTCGGTGTGTCGCTCATGGCGGTTCTCGGGCTTCCCTTGATCGCATCGGTGGAGGTTTTAGCCGGTTGGAATTTGACACTGTCACGCCGCTTTCCCCAGAAGAGGCCTGGCGTCCGTACGGATTTCCTCCACGTAAAAAAAAAGTATCATTTAGTAAAGAGGCCCCGGAACACTCCTGCCAAGTGTCGAGATGCCCACTGTGGGGTTTTAGTCGGTTTGAATCCGCCTTCCAGAAGCCGGTTGTGTGTCCGCGAGCATTCCCCACGTAAAAAAAATAACATTTAGTAAACAGACTACTGAATAGGAATTAAAACTGTTGAGAATTTTGGATCTTTGAAGCCGGTTTAAGAAAGGGACTGAAAGAACTGGAATACAAAGAAATAAGTGACAACATGGTGGAAAGGAAAATAGCATATAAGGACAAGACATTCAGGATAATGGTGGTCTATAATCAAGACACAAAAGGAACATGGAAAGAGATAGAGGAAAAAGTAGACGGAAGAGAAGAGGAAGTGATGATCGTCGGCGGAAACTGGAACGCGAGAACGGGAGAAGAGGGAGGGCAGGTAAACGAGGACCTAGGGAAAGAAAGAAACAGGCGATCAAAAGACAAGAAAATAAAGGCGGAAGGAAGAATACTGCTTAGGTATCTGGAAGAGAGAGGCTGGACGATAATAAACGGCAGGGATGAGGAAAGAGAGGAGTGGGCCTATATTGGGGAGAGAGGAAACTCGGCAATAGATTATGTGATCGGAAACCAGGAGGCGACAGAAGAAATAACTAACATGAAGGTAGGAAAAATAACAGAGTCGGACCATATGCCACTAGAAGTAGAAATAGGGGGGCCAGAACTACAAAAAACCGAAGAAAGGGAAGAAGAAGAGAAGGAGAGAAGGGAGTGCACAATGGAAAGCAGGAAAAAATACCTGGAGGAATGCAAAGATTGGACCTAGAGGGGAGAACAGTAGAGGAGCTGTGGACAGAAATCAAAAACAAGGTAAACAAAGCAATACCAAAGAAGAGAATAAAGATAAGAAAATGGGGCATGGGAGAGAAAGTGTGGTATGACAAGGATTGAAAAGAGAGGAAAAGAGAGGTGAGAAGGAAGATGGCAAAGTTCAGGAAAGGAAAATACAGCAGAGAAGAACTAATGGAGGAGAAGAAGGCATTCAAACTGTGGTGGAAAGAAAGAAAGGAAAGACACGAAGAAGAGGAAATGGAGAAGATCAGGAAGATTAGAACAGAGCAAGAGGTATGGAAGTACATAAACAAGTACAGAAGAAGAAGAGAGGGCATAGATGAAGAAATAAGCGAAGAAGAGTGAAAGAATCATNTTTACGCTTTTTGTTGTTTTTTGGTATCATCCAGTTTTCATCCTGATAATATTTTTCATTATCTTGACTGTACTCCTCCTGTCTTCGCTGCTCCTTCATTTCTTCTATGTCCATATTTTGATTATTATTAACTTGTTGTTGTTGCTTTAGGGCTGGTAAATCTACCGACCTACTTATATAATATCTTTCACCTTTTGTTCCAATTTTAATTGCTGGTATCTGTTGCTGCATTGTTGGGCTTCTCCTCACTATCACTAATCGCTAATTTTACTTAGCACTAAGGAAATTCTCAGATCATTACCCCGGAGCACACGTCTGTTTACTTCGGTTGCCCGGGCAGAACTACGAGATTAAATGATTCAAGAACGTTATTTTTTAGTATTAATTATTTATTATAAACATTGAAATTTACAATAAACTAGAATTTGGGTAGTAAACTAGAAAACAATAAACTAAAAAACTAAATTTAGTAAATATAACACAAGTTAATAATTCAATTGTGCATGAAAAATTTCAAAACAATCATCGATACATAATCCAACATCGCATTTTCTGTCGTTCCTTCTCTTATTTTTCACACAAACAACACATTTTCTTCTTGATAATTGTGTTGTGCCGGCACGATTATTCTACCAAATGTCCAAATTGGACAAATTGTGAATGCAAAGTATTAAATAAAAAAAGAAAAGAAAAGACAGTTTTTTCGAACGCGGCATTAACATTGAAATGCATTTATATTTATCTCACACAAACGTAATAGTATTACTTCTGCGTAGGTGCTCGGAAAAATTGACAAACGCATATATGCATCCTTAGTCCACACCGATGATTTTCGCCAGACGCATATATGCATCCATAGCACTATAAGGATTAATCTTTGGAAAACGATACCAAGCCAAGAACTACGCAATAGTCCAGTTTGGATCACCAAAAGCCTCCAAAAGAATTTTGGTTTATCTAGACTGGGCTGCACCGTGGGACACCGTTGGACACCGTTGGACACCGTTGGACACCGTTGGATAACGTGGGAAAACGTGGGACACCGTTGGACACCGTTGGACACCGTTGGACACCGTTGGATAACGTGGGAAAACGTGGGACACCGTTGGACACCATTGGACACCGTTGGACACCGTTGGATAACGTGGGAAAACGTGGGACACCGTTGGACACCGTGGGATGCGTGCACTTTTACCTCAATTATTCATAAGATAGATGCATATGTTAAGTGCATTGTGAGCTCATTCTGTACAACGATACTTTTCTTACTTGGAATGAAATATAAAAATCTATTCTTCTTTTCCACTGAATCCTGACTATGATTTCATTTAATTATTTTGTACATTTGTTTTAATTGCTAGTTATTTTTTGTGTAACTTATTTATTGGTAGCAGAGATAATATAAAAGTAACAGAAAAATTAACATATGAACGCAAAGACTATTGCATAATAGATAATTTCTTAATTATTTGGAATACTAAGATGAACGTAAAGACGATTAAATAAATTATTGTTCTATTTCCGATGTATGAAATCATTCTCTCATTTCAAACGAATTTTTAACGAATTATCTTATTGTTTCAAATTGAGTTATAACGTCATAAACTTGCAACTTAGTAACTGTCACGTCGCGTAGGACATTTGCACGCCATCCCTCGCTACCTGGCAGCCAACGGTCAACCTACAGCCATCCCGATTCTCAATAGACCCAATGACCCACCATAAAGACATTAGCCTTTAGCTGCATTGTCTCTACACATGTTGCCAGTCTAATTGCATGTCTGGAGAATTCTCTAATTCGAGAAGTATTTGCAGTTTATGGCTGGGTCTTGGAAAGGTCCTTGAGTTTATTAAGCGCTCTCAAGAATCACGGAGAAAGCGGACAGTTATCAGATGGGAAAAACCCAAAACATGTCCATCATAAAAGGCTGTTTTTCCCATCTGGAGCAAAGTCCACCACCGCTCTACGTTGGTGGGAATCTTCTGCATATTCTGGTCATTAGAGTGGGTCATCACCAATCGGTCGCGGATCGTTACCCTCACTTCCTGGACGAAAAGTGTGAATAACGAATCCGCGTTCTTCGGTCAAAGGACATACCCACACCAAGCTTTCCTCCGAGACACCTTAAGGGCAGCTCAGCAGTCTCGTTCTAGTCGAATTCTAACTCTCATCGTCAGTCTCCTTCTCACTCTCTCCAAGTCTCAATCCAGTCTCTGTTTGAGTCGAGTTCCGAGTCCAGTACAATTCTCGGGAGTTCCAGTTCAGCACTCATCGAGCAAGTGGTCAAGCAGTCATCACCACGTCTCTCTCAGCCAATTCATCATCCAGTGTTCGGTTGAATACCTTCAGTCAACGCAACGATACTAAAAGAGTCTCAGGCCGTACTCACACGTCGTTGTTCATACAAGCATTTACCATTGTATCACCGAAGTTGTTGGATCGATTAAATATATTGTAACCTGTCAACCGCAGAGTTATTTCAATTAATCACCCTTATTATCCCACAAGAAATAAGGAATCGTACGATTCGTGGCGTTGATTGGTCAATCGTAACGGGAATTTACGACTCCCGTTGGCGCGCTTCTTCGAGATCGCGTCTCCCCGCGAAAGTGCGAAAATACAGTAACAGCTAGATTCAAATACCTCGGAACAAGGTTTCGCGAGCGTTTGTGCAGTATTCTTTAAGTATATTTAGTGGCGAACTTTTGAATTCTTGCAAATATTTTCCAATATTTATAACACGCGACTATAGTATATTAGTGGAATGTATATTTCGTATTCTAATAACGAAAATTCACAGTATATATTCTAATAGCGAACAGTATAATTCTTGCTAACGATTGCATTTTATTCACGGTATTCGTAAATATTTGTTCGCTATCGAGAAATATCTCACAATTTTCAACTAAATAATATTTCTCGTACTTGTTTCAATTTCTTAATAATAATTTTTAAGTGTAAAAAATAGCAGTATTTTCTGAATAAATGTTCGATAGGAAAAAGAAGAAAATTGTCGAAACGACGTTTCGCTTCTTATCACCCCCCCCCCCGCCCCGCCCTTAAACAGCTTTATTTCCAGGGAATATTTGTGACCGCGCGCAATGCGGTTGTAAAGTCAGTGTTTGCTACGCAATAATTTCTTTTCAATATTTTAAAATCACGATACTTTTTATTAAATTCGATCGAATAATCACACGCGAAAGTAATAAAATTTTATCAATCAAATTTGTATGCGATATTAGAGTTCTTGTTTGCCGATCATAATTTAAGCGGTCGCGGTAACGTAGTCTTTTATTTTTTCTTTTTTTTTACATATTTATTTATTGAATATTCGTTTTCGGTATTAGAGTCAGTGCCTCCCTCAAGAGGATAAAGCCTCTCCAGGAGCTCAAGAGTGTAAGTAGTTTTATATATTGTATTTCAATTTGATCTATTTATTATATTTTGTTTGAAATATTGTTAATTATAAAATATAAATTATTGATAATTTAGAAAGCTGTAATGTCCTTTTTAATTGAAGTAAAGCCTTAAAGTCTTATTACATTAAAATACAGTAAAACTGTCTGATACGTATCAAAAATCACTGAATGTTTTATTCTTAAACTTTTATATTAGAGTTTCGATTTACTTATTAGAGTTTAGTCTTTATTATTGCTAAAGTTCCATGTCTTTCATTATGTATTAACGATATTAATGATATCTTATGTTTTGTTATAGACATATGACAGCTTCAACTTCTTTATCTTCTTTGGGAATGCCCCAACGGTGTGTCAAAAGCCAAGAATGTAAGTATTTTTACATATCGTACTTCAATTATGTCTATTCTGTATATTTTTCTTTAATCACTATCAATTAAGCAATGCAATTTGATTGAAAATTTGGGAGGTTAGCGTTTTCTGAGGTTATATTTCAGAAATCATTAGATTCTTAATTTTTAGATTTTAAACTTTCATATTAGAGTTTCAGTTTTTATACTTACCAAAGTTCATTAGAATTTCAATCTTTATTATTACTAAAGTTACCAAAGTTAATAAACCTTCATTTTTCATTATCTCCAACTTTTTAAATAATCAGCAATCACTCATCGTGTTTTGTTCTGTAACAGATTTTTCGCAACCTCCATTTCCACCACTGGACCTTACACGGTTCCTGCCTGATGTTAGTCTCCCTGATGATATTCGCTGGGATGGCGCAACATTCGTGGTACGTCCTCTGTTTCTCCGCTTCGAACGGTGAGTCGCATGCATTTCTATTCCTCCGGTCACTCAATCATGTCGTAGGATGAAAGGTCCGAATCGACACGGGTGACTGGTTGTATTACGTAGAATTTTTGCGAGCATAGTGACCGCGGGTATTGTTTATACCCGTGAGTAGTAACATTCTTTTTTTAAATTTATTAGTTTAGGATAGATCTTCTTGCACAGCGCGATTATAATAATTAGTTTTTTAATAATTAGTTTAAACATATACACTTGAGAATATATTCGTGTTATTTATAAATATGCATGTTAATATTCCGTATGAATATTTGCAAATGGCAAATATGTATACGAATATACCTGTATGACATGAATATACTTGATCTTAAGCAATGAATTGATCGTGACAATATTAAGCCATGTACGTTTATTTCATTTCGGTTGGAATTCAAAATATGAGTCAGAATTCATTTTTTCCCATACAAGAATGTGTGAAATTTTACGTGCAGGAAGACACTTCGCGACAGACAGATTTTTGGATCAAAGCAACAATTTTGAACACTGCTTCTGCACTTTCGAGTATATGCTTTGATAAAGAGATCGCCTGAGATTATTTCATTCTTAGTAATATATTTAAAGTCAATTATTCCATTTGATCGAGTCTCAGTCTTTTTTCAATTAAGGCTACCTTTTTTTGCAATATTAAAATTTTGTTCTAATTTATTGAATTAATAAAGTAGAGTTACTTGACTACTATTAAATTAATAAAGTAGATTTAATCAGATAAAAAGTAGTAAAATATAAAATTAAAGAACGTTAGCCCGTTAAATAAAAATTACACAAACTAATCATCTTTTTAGATCAGGATTTTCAGGTTTAACCCTTTCTGTGCCCATTGTCAGGATCTCATTCACGTGCCCAAGTGCTACTTGAATGGGAGAAAGACATTGGGCACGATGATTATATTTAATGTAATAATTTCTCAACGACTGACCATGTGTTAGTGTATCGTGTGCAACGTATTTTCCATATTGTGTGTGTGTGCTTTTAGGCCGTAGAATTGCATCGCTTTTTCTCATTCGTTACAACTTCAAATATGAAAATTGTCGAAACATATATCGATTCAATTTACTTCTCGATACAATCACAATTTGTGATAATATCATCCACGCGATTAAGTGTAACCACGCTTTTAATATTGCCGTCAATTACAATTATATTTCCAAGTTTACTTATATTTACATTTATTTATTTAACGCTATCATTTCCTCAGACATGTTTTATTACGTTTTATGCAATGGTTACTAGCCTTCGTCAGTTGATTTCAGGAAAATGGTGCGTACCTTAGAATGTGCATGCTGTGTGTTAAGCTCGTTTTCCTTATACACCACTGGCATGTACTTGACAATGTGCCGAAATGCTAATCGAACGGTAACGGTTTGTTGATATCTTAAAAGTTGGTTTTTCCATTATAACACAAACGAATTTAATAATTTTTCAATTTTTTTTTTCATCAGCTGAAACTAAATTTGCATTTCCATGGTACTACTTTTCCACGTAGAACTGTTTTAATCAATATTCAATACCAGTTTATGACAAACATAATTTTACTATAATAGCCAAAAATGAAGTTTACCGGTGATCAAGAGTCGAAAAGTGTAAGAATCTAAATAATATTTCAATTTGTAATAATTATTGATTTTTCGGCATTCTTTTCGGTAAAGCGGGAGATAAGGAAGATTTCAAAAATACACTGGACAAGTACAGCTTGACAGAAAAGGAGACACCAACCAGGGAGAAAGGAATGGAGATAATGACGGAAAAAATGGGGAAAATGGAAAGAAGATTCGAGGCAATGTTAAAGGAAATAAAAGGCACATTCGAAAAGCAAGTGGAGGAGATGAAGAGAGAAATGAAAGAGGAAAGGGAAAGAAGGAAAAGAGAGAGAGCCAGAGAGAAAGAAGAGTGGGAAAGGGAAAAGAAAAAACTATTGGGCAGAATCAGAAGAATCGAGGAGGAGCAGGACAGTGCAGAGAGTGAGGAAAGGAGAAGGAACATAGTAATCAAAGGTGTGGACTGGAACAAAGGAAGCTATAAAGAGACAGTAAAGGAGTTCATACGCGAAAAAATGAGAATAGGGACAGAAGTAGAAAGAACATATATGATAAGGGTGGGGAACAAAAACAATAATAGTGGCAACGATGAAATCGATGGAGGAAAAAATAAGGATAATGAAGGAGAAAAGCAAACTGGGAAAGGGGGTATACATAGACGACGATCTGACAAGAAAAGAAAGGGAGGTACAGCAACACATAAGAAGGGTAGCCAGAGTAAGAAGGGAAAAGGGCGAATATGTAAAAATAGGATATAAGAAACTAAAAGTGGAAAACGGATGGAACAGGTGGAACGAAAACGAAGAGAGGCTGGAGAAAGAAAGAAAGAGAGGGCAATAAAAATGAAAAAAGGGGAAAAAGGGGGCGAATACAAAGGAGATGAAAATGTGCTTCTGGAATATGGCAGGGCAAATAAGTAAGAACAAGAAGGTGTGGGAATATTTGAAGACATTCGACGTGATCGGACTCACGGAAACATGGATAGAGGAAGACAATAGGAAAAAATTAAAATATAGACTACCCAAAGAATTCGACTGGAAATGCAGGGCAGCAATGAAGGTAAGGAAAAAAGGAAGAGCCAAGGGGGGAATAATAACGGGTATAAATAAGGAACTGAGAGAAATAGAATACAAAGAAATAAGTGGCAATATAGTAGAAAGAAAAATAGCATAAAATGATAAGACACTAAGGATAATGGTGATTTATAATCAAGACACAAAAGGGACATGGAAAGAAATAGAGGAAGGAGTAGACGGAAGAGAAGAGGAAGTGATGATTATAGGCGGAGACTGGAATGCAAGATAAACGAGGACCTAGGGAAAGAAAAAAGCAGGCGATCAAAAAACAAGACAATAAACATGGAAGGAAGAACCCTGCTAAAGTACCTGGAAGAGAGAGGCTGGACGATAATCAATAGCAGAAATAAAGAAGGAGAGGAGTGGACCTATATTGGGGAGAGAGGAAACTCAATAATAGACTATGTGATTGGCAATCAGAAAGCGACAGAAGAAATAATTGACATGAAAATAGGAAAAAGAACAGAGTCGGACCACATGCTGTTAGAAATAGAAATACGGGACCGGAATTACAAATAAAAATGAGGAAAAGAAAGAAGAAGAGAAGGAGAAAAGGGAATGGACAAACGAAAGTGTGGAAAAATACTTGGAGGAATGCAAAGACCTGCTGTTGGACCTGCAATGGAAGAACAGTAGAGGAAATGTGGACAGAAATCACTCCTGCTCGGGCAACCGAGGTGGACGGACGTGTCTAGTCGGTCGTGTGCTCCGATGAAGTGTTCGAAGAGAAACAAAGTTAATAGTGATAGAGAGGTGAAGTTTAAAAATGCAGCAGATACCAACAATAAAAATTACAACCAAAGGTGAAATGCACTATATAAGCAGGTCGGTAGATTTACCAAGCCTAAAACAACAACAACAACAACAAAGCAACAACAACCAAAACGACATGGCTATAGAAGAAACGGAAGAGCAGTTGAGACAGGAGGAGCAAAACCATGACAACGAAAGATATTACCAAGACGAAACATGGAAAGTAGCAAAGACAAATAAGAAACGTAAAACTATATCAAACACAAGTGCAACAAGTAACCTAGATACAGAAAAGCAGCGAGGCTGCAAGAATTACCACTAAGAAATTCCTTCAGCTCACTAACTGAAGTAATAGATGCAGACCCGATAAGTAAAGCTACAACTAATTCAAGCCACATTACAAAACCGCCACCAACATTTGTCGAGGCCCAAATAATAGACCCGCTTATTGAACTACTAAACAATATAGTCAGGAAAAATAATTATATAATAAAACAAACTAAACTAGATCAAGTAAAGATCCAAACTAACACCCCTGAAATTTATAAAAATGTGACAAAAGCGTTAAAAGAAAAAAATGCTGTATACCACATGTATTAGCTCAAAACGGAAAGGAGCTACAAGATAGTTATAAGAGGCTTGTGCCCTAAAGTAACACAAAAAAATTAAGCAACGAACTAGCAAAAATTAGTCATCAAACAAGATCAATAAACAACATAACAAGATATGACACGAAGCAACCATTACCACTTTTCTTAATTGAACTGGAACCCAGAAACAATAATAAAGAAATATATGAAATCAAAAAAATATTCGAAATTAAAAAGATTCTAAACACAATAATAACAGTGGAACCACCACGCTACAAATAAGATATACCACAATGCATGCGGTGCCAACAATATGGCCACACAAAAAATTATTGCAACAGAAGCCCAGCATGCGTTAAATGTGCAAAAAACCATTTAACAATACACTGCCCATACTCAAGAAAAATTGAAGAAGTTAGATGCTACAACTGTAACGGAAAACACCCAGCCAGCTATAAAGGATGTGAAATCAGGTAACAATTACAACGTAAACTGTTTCCACCACTTCGCAATAGATCATTCAATAACTACAAACCACAACAAAATATAACAGATAGTGATACAACATTGATAGCAAACATCAATCCCCAAAATGTACATCACGCAACGAACAATAACCACAATAACTCCAACACCTTTGGTAGGCGAAGCTACGCGCAAGTAACTAACCAATCAGCACACATAGACAACCAAAACCAGAGCAATAGTAACAACAGACGACGCTACAGAAATCAAGGAACTGCTCAAGCAATCCATCAATAACACCGAAATGCTAACAAAAATGATAAGCGAGCAAAATGCAGTTCTCAGACAACAAACACAACAGATCACAGTCATGCTTCAAATACTTACAAACATGTTAAGCAAAAAATAAAAACGGACACGCTAAAAATAGCAGCCTGGAACTCAAACGGCCTACAACATAGGGTCCTAGAAACTAAAACATTCCTGTACAACAACAATATCGACATACTACTTGTTTCAGAAACACACCTCACTACAAAAAGCTACATGAAAATATCGTATTACACTATATATGATACCAAACACCCCTCAGGAAAAGCACACGGAGGGACCGCAGTGATAATAAGAAACGACATAAAACACTACTTACACAACCAAGTCAGTAAGGAATATATCCAAGCAACCACCGTTACAGTACAAACTAGCAGCAATCATTTTCAGTTGTCAGCAGTATATGTACCGCCGCGACACAAAATTACAACACAAATGTGGGAAGAGTACTTTCAACATTTAGGTGACAAGTATATTGCAGCGGGAGACTATAACTCAAAGCACACACTATGGGGATCAAGAATTACTTCACCTCGAGGTAGAACCCTGGAAAAATACATTAGAAACAATAACCTCAATATATTATCCACAGGAAGACCGACATACTGGCCGACAGACCTGAGCAAAATACCTGACCTACTCGATTTTGCAGTTACAAAGGGACTAAACGTAAATAAGCTAAAAATAGCACCCAGTCTAGAGCTTAGTTCCGATCATACACCCATAATAATTACATACAGAAACAAACCAATAATTTATAACAATCCAGATATACTATGCAATAAAATCACCAAATGGCAATCATTTAAAGAAATAATCGAGACATCCCATTAAAAACACCCGAACACATTGAACAGGCAGTAACAACATTTACAGAAACTATTCAAGAAGCAGCATGGGCAACCACCATATCTGAAGCAACCAAAAGACAAACAAAAATAATTCCGCCAGACATCCTTGGAAAAATTAGAGAAAAAAGAAAAGCGAAAGCAAAATGGCAAAAACATAAATCACGAGAAAACAAAAAACACCTAAACAAACTTGCAAAGGAAATAAAAAACAAAATAAAAGAGCACAATAATAACGAATTCACAAAGTTCATAGAGACACTCTCTGCACACGAGAACTGGTTTACTACTTGTTTACAACTACTCACTATGGAAAGTCACGAAAAAAATAAAGAAGCCAATAAAACTAGCCCCAGCAATCAGAAAAGCAGATAACACATGGGCAAGAAGCAACGAAGAGCAAGCTGAAGAATTTTCCAAGCACCTATGCAACACATTTACACCACATAATATCAACAACAGCAACTTCAATTGTCATACGGACGAAGATGCGCCAACCACTAGTACCTCAACTGACAAGCAATACACCATACCTAAAACAACAGCACAAGAAATTAGAAACATAATCGAAAAAACAAAAAACAATAAAGCAGCTGGAATCGACCTAATCAATGGTAAAATCTTGAAAAACCTTCCTTCAAAAGCGATACGACTAATGACAATAATATACAATGCAATACTAAGAATCCAATACTATCCTAAACTATGGAAACTAGCACAGATCATAATGCTACCTAAACCAGGCAAAGACCCACATCAAGCAGCATCTTACACACCAATATCGTTACTTTCCGTGTTTTCAAAAATACTAGAAAAAATAATATACGTCCGCCTAAAACTAATAATAGAGAAGGAAAAATTAATATCAGATCACCAATTTGGATTCAGAAACAAACATTCCACGATAGAGCAAATGCACAGACTCATTAATGAAATAATACTAGCATTAGAAAACAAACAATACCGTATAGCCCTCTTTATGGACATCGAGAAAGCATTTGACAAAATAAACCACGAAAGCCTGCTACAAACAATCAGAAAACAATTCCCGGAGCAAATATACCAATTAATAAAATCCTACTTAAGCAGCAGAACCTTCGTAATAAAAATCAAGGACACATACTCTGAAGTTAAAGACATCAAGGCAGGGGTTCCGCAAGGAAGCGTCCTAGGACCAATACTATACACATTATACACGGCCAACATACCAACAACTACCAATAGCAAAATACTGACATACGCGGATGACACAGCTGTACTAGTCAAGCACATTAACCCAGAAACAGCAGTCACATTACTACAAGAACACATCACAAAAATAGAAAAGTGACTGCAAGTTAAACAAATAAAAGCAAACTCCAACAAATGCAACCATATTACATTCACATTACGAAAACAGACGCCACCAAACATCCTACTGAACGGCACGCACATAACACAAACAAGACAAGTCAAATACCTAGGACTCCACATAGATACACAACTCACATGGAAACAGCATATTAAATCAATAATAGACAAAATACAGACAACAAGGAGACAAATGCGTTGGCTAACAAGTCGAAAATCCAAACTAAGCATAGAAAAACTAAAAATATACAAAACAATTATAAAACCAATCTGGAGATACGGAATACCACTATGGGGGACAGCAACGAAGAGCCATATAAACAAAATAGAGACATTACAAGCAAAAATTCTTAGAACAATAGTAAACGCCCCATGGTACGTTAGAAACGAGGATATTCGGAAGGACCTGGGAATACTAACGGTCAAGGAGGAGATTACCAGATGCGCGGAAAGGTACAGAGAAAGAATAACAACACACCCAAATCGGCTGGCTACGGAAACGATCAGCACAAGTATAGAAAGAAGACTAAAAAGGAAACACCCAGCTGATCTCACAAAGGATACAACCTAAAAAACACGAAGATAGTACCCCGCTGGGGGTAACCATCCACACGCTATGTAATTACAAGATATAACATTTTACCTAATGTCCCACTGGACAAATTGTAAAATTAAAATTAAACAATAAAAAAAAAAACGAAGCAATGCCAAAAAAGAAAGTGAAGATAAGGAAATGGGGCATGGGAAATGTTGAAGGTCACCACTTTTAAGAAAACTCTACATCTGGTCTTTTTAGCTTTCTAAAGCACTGAAGCCATCGATAGCGTATAGACAAAAGACTACGACGAAGGCAGACCATAAACAGTCGACAGGCGACGTTGGCTTCGGGGTTTTTCAATTATAGAGTAACACTGCTAGCCTGCGGATCTGGACCAGCTCAAATTATTATTTCATTCTTGTACTTTTCACTTCTGTATTTAAAATATATTTTTCTACCTTATAATTTATCCACGCGTCTCTCTCATTATACATCTAATAACCTCAACAGGTTACGTGCCCAGGGCTGTAAATTATAAGGTAGCAACGCGAAGTGAATAAATTGTTAAAGTGTTGTGCTTAGTAAAGCAAGTGATAGTGCTAAAATGGAATTAGCAAGTGCGAAGATAGAGATGTTACGTGGCGAAAAAAACTGGCTCCAGTGGCGCTTTGTCATGCGTACACTTTTGGAGGAAGATGACGACCTGATCAATGTGTGTGAAGGGAATCTGTGTCATCCAGGTAACAGTGCGGAGAAATAAATCACCCGTCAAAAATTTTTGAAGGCAAATCGGTTAGCGAGAAAATTAATTGTGACCTCAGTAGGAAGGAAACCGTTGGATCTTCTTCTATGTTGCACAACAGCACATGAAATGTGGAAAAAGTTGAATACAGTATATGACATGAAGTCGGATGAGAATCTAAATATGGTCCAGAAGCAGTTCTTCGATTTTAAATGGGAAGAATCTGAAAATGTCTCTCACAATTTATCAAAGTTTGAACTGATAGCGGCGAAGATGAAAGCCTTTGGGAGTGAAATTGGCGAGAAAATGCTGATAACGCGAATTTTATCGGTGTTATCAAACAAATTTGACCATTTTTACAGTGCGTGGGATTCGATGGAAGAAGAAAAGAAGACCTTAGACAGGCTTAGTACCAGGCTGATGACGGAAGAAATCAGATGGAAGAAAGACGACCAGGAAACATCGGTGGCGCTGGTAACAAAAAGTAACAATTATAAAAGGGAAGAGCAGAAGCAGTCAAGCAAACGTGAATACGAGAAACAAGGACCAAGTTGTTTCAACTGTGGAAAAGTTGGCCAACTAAAGAAGGATTGCTTTAGATGCTTTATATGCAAAAAGAAAGGCCACACCAGCAAAAATTGCTTTAAAAACAGTAAAGGAAGCAACAGTAGAGACAACCAGGAATCCAGAAATCAAAATCGAGATCACAGCGAAATTGGTCTATTAGAAAAGGAAGCACCTCGGCGATACAAGCGGCAAACCATGATGTTTGGATAATCGACTCGGGAGCTACGGATCACATGACAGGACGACAAGAGTGGTTCAGCGTCTTCGAAAAATTCGAGAACACGGTGAAGATAGAGATCGGTGATGGTACGTTCATGGATGCGTGCAGCAAAGGAAAAATCAAGGTAGAGACTTTTGTGGACGGCAAGTGGGTAGCATGTACAATGAACGATGTCTTGTATATCTCAGGTATGAAAAGAAACCTATTTTCCATTAGATCTGTCGCAAGGAGAGGCATAGATTTCTGTATTTTAAAAGAAGGAAAAAAATGTATGTTCTTACAAAACCAGAAAGAAATAGAAAGAGGTTCTGTTATCGGAAATTTATATAAGGTCGATATGCGAGTTATTATACCGTCAGTTTGCAATCTTAGCAATAGAGCGGAGTCAAACGCGGACACGCTACAGTTATGGCACGAACGGTTATGTCATCAAAACGTTAGACATGTTAAGAATTTTTTAAGGAATTCGAATATGAAAGTTGTAGAGGATAGTAACTTTTTCTGTGAAGGTTGCGCGTACGGGAAACATCATAGATCGAGTTTTCATGAGAAAATCAAGCGTGCGACTAAACCTCGCGAAATTATTTATACGGATGTATGTTGACCTATAGAAGTCGAGTCATTAGGCAAGAAAATGTATTTTCTCATGTTTAAAAACGATTTTTCAAAATTCACGAAGATTTACTTCTTACGACATAAGTCAGAAGTAACCGGAAAACTAAAAACTTTTTGCCTAGAAGTCGAAAATGAATTCAACAGTAAGATCAAAGAAATTCATAGTGATGGAGGGAAAGAATTCAAAAATAAAGAGGTCAAAGAATTTTTAAAAGGTCAGGGAATTAGGCACACGACTAACGTTCCATACACTCCTGAACAGAATGGTATCGGAGAAAGAGAAAATAGAACAATAGTAGAGACAGGTTGGTCGATGCTATATTCGAAACCAAATCTACCGTTGTTCTTATGGGCCGAAGCGATGAACACAGCAGTGCATGTCATAAACAAGACCGGGCTGACAAAACAGGAAAATAAAACACCATATGAACTGTGGTACGGAAAACCGCCAGATTTAGAAAAGTTTAGAGTTTTCGGTATTGAGTGCTTTGCACACATATCTGCGGAAAAGAGAAGAAAGCTTGGCAAAAAGGTTAACAAAGGATATTTGGTAGGCTATCTAGATGACGGACGAGGGTATCGAGTGTAGGTGCCGACCGTAAGAAATGTAATATTGAGCCGTGACGTAATATTTAAGCCCGAATTAGAAACAGCGAAATTCGTTAATTCAAGTTTACCGAAAATTGTCGAGCGCAAAAATGTGTGTGCGCAGAGCGATAGAGCATGTACGTATGAAAGTACAGAGAGTGAACACGAAAAACAACTAGCGAGAATGTGAGACAATTGAGAGATAGAGGTAAGATCAAACGAACCGATTTTCATGGTAACCCAGTAACGTACGTAGCGGTGGATTTTAACGAAGCGATGAGATCCGAAAAGAAAGAGTATGTCAGTGCAGCCTCAGAACCGAAAGAAAGTATGTGGCTAAAGGAAATATTTCGTGAATGTAAAACAGAATTTTTTAAATATATGCTATATGTAGACAATGCTAATGCCGTGAAATTAGTTAAGAATCCAGAATTCCATCAAAGAAGCAAGCATATTGACGTAAGATATCATTTCTTGCGAGATTTATACAATAGAAGCGAAATTGATGTAACGTATGTAACAAGCGAAGAGCAACTGGCAGATATATGTATAAAAGCGTTGCCAAAACCAAGATTTGAATATCTAAGACAGAAGTTAGGTTTGAAAAATAAAAAAGATATTAAAAGGTAATTGTTTGTAGAGATGTAGTTTTAGGGAGGATGTTGAAGGTCACCACTTTTAAGAAAACTCTACATCTGGTCTTTTTAGCTTTCTAAAGCACTGAAGCCATCGACAGCGTATAGACAAAAGACTGCGACGAAGGCAGACCATAAACAGTCGACAGGCGACTTTGGTGTCACAGACGGAATGCCACAGACGAAATCCGACTAAACAAAGCGATAAGATAGCGAAGTTCCAAACGCGTTACCATCAGGATAACATCCGGTCATTCTACCCGTTCCCAGAGATGTATGATCAAGGCCCATTCCCACTCCAACGAATAAAAGAATTCAAATACACCCCCTAAAGATCATCCAAGTCAGTCTTGAACAGTCACACCTAGAGCTCAGAAGTGTATTGCAAACGAAAAAAAAAATAAAGTTTCTTTTTTCCTTAAATTTATTTTTTATTTTACGTGACATTGGCTTCGGGGTTTTTCAGTTATAGAGTAACACTGCTAGCCTGCGGATCTGGACCAGCTCAAATTATTATTTCATTCTTGTACTTTTCACTTCTGTATTTAAAATATATTTTTCTACCTTATAATTTATCCACGCGTCTCTCTCATTATACATCTAATAACCTCAACACATATTTTCCTTAACAACTCCCATAACGCTTCCACCACTTCCTTCGGTGCATACTTATAATTGATAATTAATCGATTCACACAAATTCGATTTATACTTAACATATTTCTCCGCCTCGTACAACACGTCTTAACACACAGGATACACTCAGTCAATTAACACGTGGTCGACTTCTAAGACAAAAGAGCGTCGCTAGAAGTCGTACCAACTTAGCTTGTAGTAACTAGCGATCATATCAACTTAACATTTCTTAACATTGCATTGATATTATTTATGCTGTTTCCTATAAATAAAGTCAATATTAATATTTCGGTAAATTATAAAATTAATAACTTAGACTATACAGTCTAGGCTATACAGCGAATTTGAACGCCCAAGAAACAAAAAAAACGTGAGACAATTACTGGGAAAAATTAATTTTTATTATAAATTCATAGAAAACGCGTGCAAATTCTTAGAACCACTCCACAATTTACTGAGGAAAAATACGGAGTTTATTTGGAATGAAGAATGTGAAAGGTCATTTCAAAAGATTAAGGAATACCTCTGTTCAAGCCCGATCCTTTCAATATATGATCATAATAAAGAAGTATTTATTTATACAGATGCAAGTGGAGACAGTTTAGGAGCTGTCTTAAAGCAACCTCGAGACAACGGAATGTTACACCCGGTTGCGTATTTTTCAAGAAAATTGAAACCAACAGAGGCAAAGAAGAAAGCAATCCATCTTGAATGTCTTGCTATTAAAGAGGCGATTCAGTACTGGCAACATTGGTTAATCGGTATATATTTCACTGTCTTTTCAGATCATAAACCGTTAGAATCAATGAAAATCAAAGCAAGGACTGATGAAACTTTAGGAGACCTAATGCACTACTCATCGCAGTATGATTTCAAAATCATTTACTCTCCCGAGAAAGACAACATAGAAGCAGACGCTCTATCCAGGAACCCTGTCTTAGAAAGTTTTGAGAATGAAGAAGATGTTCTAAAAGTGGCGAATATTATAAAAAAACAAGACATAATTCAAGATCAGAAAGAAAATAAAAAATATTGAAAATACAAAAAACCTCACAAAAAAATCGGAAATTTGTTTAAAAAATATTAAAGAACGTCAACGTATATTCGAACGTCGACGAAATTTTGGTAAACATATAACAAAAACGGTTCATGATTTCTTTGGTCACGTTGGAAGGAACCATATATTGAAGAAAATCCGACCCTTTTACTATTTCAAAAATATGGACCGAATAATCGACAAATTCTGCAAACAATATGAAATTTGCATCAAGAGTAAAAGCAGAACGAGAAGACCGATCGGATTTATGTCGAAACTAGGACCAGCTAAGAAACCTTTTGAAATAATGTCATTCGATACGGTCGGAAGCTTTTCTAATAATAACTCACCAAAGAAATATATGCACATTCTTATTGACCATTTTTCAAAGGCCGTTTTTATGTCCACGTCAAGAACACAACGCTTAGACGATATCACAAAACTTATAGACTTGACGGGAGAAATCGATTCCATAAAATTATCCTCGCAGACCGATATTCAGTAATGACATCCAAAGAAGTCCAAGAATACGCAAGAGAAAAGAACATTAAATTAATTTTCACCTCGACAGACTGTCCATCCTCGAACGGATTGAACGAAAGGGTAAATCAAACATTAGTAAACAGGATCAGATGCAAAATCAATTCAAACAAAAAAAAGAGAAACTGGACAAAAATCGCAGAAGAAAGTGTAAAAGAGTACAATAACACCAGACAGTGTCACGGGATTTGCTCCGAATCATTTACTGTATGGAAAAATAATTGAAATCGTCCCTAAAGGAATAATTGATAAGATAAACTTAGAAAAAGACAGGGAAGCATTCAAAAACTCAACAAGAAACTTCGAAACTAAGAAACAGAAATACGATAAAAAAAAGAAGAGAACACGAATTTAAAATTGGCGATGTGGTCTTCACTCACAGTGGAAACAAATTAAACAGAAACAAATTGGAAGAAATTCGGAAAGGACCTTTCAAAATTCTAGGAAAGATTTCAAATTCCATATACGAAGTGGATAACATGTAATCGTAGATCTGGTGGGAATTTCTTCCACTCGAGTAAACTGGTTCCTTATAGGGAAGACAATTAACGATGCAATTGTCAACACAAGGAGGGGAGGTGTAAACTCCCTAGAGTTCATGTGTGATAGGAACTCTCTCGGTTTACGGACAGCACAACTTCTTTTGTTTTACGGACAGAGCGACTTTCTTTGTTTTACGGACAGCAATTTTGAGAGACACTCATTTCCCAAACGGATGGACAGAGAGCAACATCAGAGATAGACAAAACCATAGAAGAAAGAGTAATTATTTAAAACATTGAAGATTGACGGAGAAAGGTCGGTAGCTCAGGACGTTGAAAATCGATTTTCGATTTTCAGGTAGACATTGCACAGAACTTGTTATTTATTGTTTACTGTTATTAATTGGTTGTTGTTTATTTAACTATTACTGTTATTAATTGTTGTTAATTATTAATTGTTGTTTACTCTTGTATTTCATTTAAGTATTTTTACAATAAACTCGATTTTCAGACTTCAGAATCGATCACCTGAATTACCCCGAGATAAACGATTTTACATATATATAAATTCTTAAAACTTCCGAACTACCAAATGTCGTTTTATAATTTTCACAATTAAGAATATTAGGCTTAAATGATCTTTTAAAAGCTTCAATTTTTACATGTATTTTTACCTTGTATTTATTTATTTACTTACTCTAGAATATGTACTTACAACCTTACAGGTCTCTCTCATCTTATTTTTGCATTTTTATTCGGTAACTGTTCAAAAAAAAAACATGGCAAAGAAAAAGACCAGAGGAGTAACTCTAAAAAAGGTATTCTTTAATCAATCTCCCACACACACACGCGCGTTATTATTTTACATGTTTGGATAAATTGTATAATAGGGATTCTTAAATTGCTTCGTATTAATTGTATAAACATTTGAATCATCCACTGAAAACGGTTGTATAATATTTGATCCCAAATTCTTCTGATTGTGTACATTTGCGAGCATGTACTGTGGTGTGGGCGTGACTTGCCCAACAGTTGCGTCCTCTACTAATTTCCTGTGGGAATAGATCAAAACTTGTGGAACGTCTACTTCTTGTTGTTCTGATACAGTACAGGTTTCCACGGAAACCGCGAATCCAGGGTTAGATAATTGCTGTGCCTTGCACTTCTTTCTATGGGCGTAAAGTGACCCTGCATTGTTATATCTCTTTGTACAAATTTTGCAAGCATATGGTCTCTGCCCAGTGTGTGTATAAGTGTGTTCATTCAACGAAGTCAGTCTTCTAAATGATTTTGTACAAATCTGACAATGATATTTTGCTTCCCCTGTATGCATCGTTATGTGCCGTGCTAATGTGTTAGCACGTGCAAACGCCCTACTACAATACTGGCAAATATAAGGTTTTTCACCACTATGAGTACGTAGATGCAATTGTAGATAAGTGCTCTTTGTAAATGCTCTACTACACACGTTACAAACATATGGCTTAACTCCTGTATGTGTACGCATGTGCGCAACCAGAGAACCACTCTGTGCAAAACACTTGCTACAGACTTCGCAAAGAAATCTTTTTTGAGTTTCTTTTACCCGCTTATGACGTTCTATGTGATTCGCTAGCGATTGCGCTTGCGCGAACGATTTAGGGCAGATTGCACATTTGTGAGGTCTATTGTGACGATCCTAAAATAATATTCCAATATTATTGAACAAATTACTTTACTTTAAAAATAGAGAAAAGTTTCAAGTTTCGAGTTTAATAACTTACTTTCTTTCTCCCTTCTAAACAGTCACCTTTATTAACTACATTGTCTGTGTCCTCTTTATCATCCAAATCAGAATTGTCGAATAATTCAGCCTTGTGCTTTGATTGTTCATGATCTTTTAATTTATCCACTCTTGAGAATCCTTTACCACATGTTTCACACGTATATTTTAATCCACTATGTGTGGAGACATGCCTTTTAAGATTTCTTTTTGTTGCAAATAATTTCCCACACTGAGTGCACTGTAAACTTTCAGCAGGAAGGTTTTCATCTTCCTCATCTTCTTCGTCTTCCTCTTCATTTTCTTCTTCTTCCACCACAGTTTCTGTACATCTTTCTTTTACCCAACATTGAGACGAATCATCTAATTCTTCCAGTTTATACTCTGGATGACTTTTAGCATGTGTGATAAAAGATTTTTGATAAGTAAATTGTTTTGAACACACTTTGCAAGTAAATTTTAAGCTTTTTCGTTGTTCCTTAGGAGAGTCATCATTTTTTTGAATTTTTATTCTTTTATCCTGAAATATGACAATACAACGACCTTAAACTAGTTTATGGTAAAATATAATAGCTGGAATGATCTTCCTTGGCCAAAAATCTTGGGCAAAGTCTATCTAAAATCCAATTTAAATACTTACTTGGACATTACTATTAATCCTTTTATCTTGTACACTCGCGATTGCTTTATTTTGCTCATAACTAATTCTCTTATGTTGAATATTTTCTTTTCTATCGCGAGCTTCGTGGCAAATTGCAACATGATTTTTCACTTTTGCAAGCGTAGAATATTGTTTATCGCAAACATAACAAACATAACGTAATTTGGTTTTACGTTTATGTACAATGGTGTGTCTCTGCAAAGCCACTTTTGTATGAAAAGACTTGATACATTGTGTACAGCGTAATCTAGTTGTGCGTGAAATTAATGGTTTTTCATCATCATCATCATCTTGAATACTATCTGTCTTTGATGTCTCTTCTGACATCTGTTGACTTTCTTCGATACTCGCTTCTCCTTTTAATGGAACATCTTTAGTTTGTACCATATGATCGTCTAATAAAACAAACTCTTGTTTTATCGAATCGATTTGTCTTACAGAATCATCCTCTAATAAACTTTTATAAACATTTACATTTTCTAGGCTCTTTCTTTGCTCTGTATCGTTTAATCGACTGTGTGATGATTCTTTTTCGTAACAAAACAAGTTCTTCTCTGAATTGAGACAAAAAGCTGTTTCATCTTTTGTAAAGCAAAAATTATCATTGCAGAAATTTGTAGAACAAACTTCTTGTTTTTCTGTATTTTCTTTCTCAGAAGATATTACACTAGATATCACATCAGCGATTATTGCTGTAACTATAGTGCTGGCGTTGGTAACAGAATCGTTAGAAGAAGATTTTAGCTTTAGAATTTGACGAAGCTTCTCATCTGAATTTTGTATTTGACATTTAAAATCGTAGGATGCATCTAAACGCTGGTTACAACGCAAGCAAATCACTGGTGGTAAACCATCTCCTTCTGCAATCTAAAACGACATACATGTATTTCTTTAATGTTCATAAATAAAATGTATACAAACGTATAGTTACAGAAGAACTATAAAAAATGTTACTACATTGTATGCAGCATATGTATTTAAATTCACTATAACACGATTTCTAAAATCATTAGTACATTATTATTATATTAAAATTGTAATTGATGATATTTAAATTTACAAAAGTAATAAGCATTATTGCAGTTGGATAAAAAACTTCTTTATATAGGTATATAAATAATAGGATAATAACAAAACAATTGAAGAAATATAAGTTCAAGATGATGACAAATTTATTGGAAACATAGTAAAGTTCTCTAATTGCTTTATATTTTTCAAAATTTCAAATTTCTTTCTAAATGTTGTTGGCTTCAATTAGTTGTTGTTAATATAGGTCACATATAGATTGAAAAAGTTTCTTCGGGAGGCATGAAAGACATACTAAATGTTAATATCAAAAGCATATGTACAGAAGAAGGAAATAAAATTTCAAGGAATTAGTTTTTAATATGTTATTATCGCAAAAGGTGATACAGACTAACCTGTACAGAAGCAACGGCCATAAGTTTTCGAGGAATAGCGTCCCCATCTTTAAAAAGTTCACAAATTTCAACAGCTTTTTTCAAACAGATTCGGCATTCATCTCCATAAATTTTCTCATATGTATCAACTAATTGCTCGTTTTTCGAAACTTCCATTTTAATGCATTTGAGAGTCAAGCTACGACTCGACCTCCCCCTCTTAGGAAACCGACAATGTTTTTGAACACTTCTCTTGTTCGATGCATTTGTAGCTAGGAAATGTTCAAAATTAATAACAAAACATCAAATGAAATTTGAATAACTATTTTATAATTATAAGTGTGAAGAAGATATCACAAAATCGATATCTGCATAAAAGATATGATAAAAAATACAATTTATAGAGAAATATAATGATTTAAGCACATACAGTACATATGATATTATAAATAGTTTATAACACGCTTGGAAGTTTTAAATAAAAAACATCGTTTCACAGAAAAGATTATGTGTTCGATTATATGGGAATTAAAATTATTTCAAGAGATTATAATTCTATTTTCTATTCTTAACCTCAATTTATATCTTGTATAAAGAATTAATAAGTTATTTTGTCCTCAAAGCAATATCAAAAGTATATTTTACTTTTTATGTTATTTATTGAACAAACAGCAAACATATTTATTTGTATACGTTATACAAATAATTACGTACTATTTAATATTCATTTATATGTGCATCTATTAGAAATACATAAAGAATACACATGTACTTATATGTATTTTAAATGTCAGTTTAAATGTCGCCATAATACGCACGCACATGCGCAGTATGATGTATTAACATGTATATGCAAATATGTCTGTCCTTAAGATTAAGATTTTCTACAAGTAAAATAACAGAATAAAGGAAAAGAGTGCAGAGAAAAAAGAAGGAAGGAGAAAGGTAGGAAAAAGATAGGAAAATATTTAATTCTGATTTTAAACGCTTTTCGTTCTTTTATTGTTCGAATTTATTCATTTCAAATTCAATCAACTTTACAATAGAGCATTTTAAGTATAGACTTGTTTCAACGAAACATACAAATAGACTATCTGTACACGTATCACAGAGTAAATACACTTGCATTTATTCATAGATTCTCTGGCAACAATTTTACAACGCACCTTTCACTGGAGCAAAACTCAAATTACACATCTGATGGATTTTCTTTTTGTTTCTCTATATTTCTCAATATTATATTCCCTTGAAAATCGAGGTTGAATCTAATGTATATTTTCATTCCAAAAATTAGTTAATTCCATAAAATTATTCTTATAGAATTATAAAACGTGTGCAAACGTGTGTGTGTGTGTGCATATGTGTGTGTGTGCGCGCGCGTGTGTGTGTATTTCATAATATACGACAAACAATAGAAAGAAAACATGTTTATCAAGAAATTATATTCAGATATTAAAACCAGTTGCGCCCGCATCTTATTTTAATATCATTTGTATTTCGTATAAATTTAACTCTAAAATATCAGTAGAATTAGAAAGAGATATCTTCTTATTAAAATGATATTTCTTTATATATGTAAATTATATTGAATTAAACGCATTAAGAAAGGCAAGTTGCCAGATTATGGTAACGTTACTAATAAAACTTCCCGCTGTATTTTTATTCAATACGTCATTTCCTTTCGCTTTTATTAAATAATTTTTGAAAACAAAATCAATCAATCAACTACCTACATTTCTATATAATATCATATGCTTTTAATTGTATACAATTAATAATTGTATACAAATACGGTTTCATTTTGAAGCAGATAGTGCTTGAAAAATTGTTATTACTAACCAATTGTTTATTCAATTTTTCAACATCATGTCTGTCGCTGAGTAATCACTCGTCCTGGTTTCGACGAAATGGAAGTTTCCATTTGCTTAACGATAAACAGTTCGTACGAATGATAGAACAATCTTAGGTATGTTATTAACATCGTTCATAACCCGTTAGATTGCAATATATACATACATACATATCTCTATATATCCATATAGTTCTGTGAACAATAATAAATCTCTCTTTGTTGTTTTTAAAAATAAAGCATCTGTTTTTTGAAAGGTCGTCACAGCAGTTTCTCCAAGGAAAAAATATACTTTCCAAGAAAGATTCTATATCTAACGGGTTAGATCACAATAGATTATTGCACTATATCCTTATATCAGAAGAAACAATATTGGCTATATACAATATATTCAGTGCAATCTTTTTCCAGTTTTGTGCATTCTTTACGCGATTAAAAAATATTCAAATATTAGAAGAAGGAATTTCTTTCGGAAGAAATGGCGATAGTCTTAAAAAACGAACATGTACAAAACTTATAAATCGTAATAGAGTAACTGTATATTAATCGATTAAAATATTTAAACCGATTGGAAAATATTTCGTTTAAAATAGACTTGAGTTTCTTTCCTCGATAGGTAGCTCTATTTGAACATTAATTAGATTTAATTTTGTACAGTATAATAATAGAAATAAGTGATTGAAAAATAGATGATGCGTGTAAAAATTTATTTGTTTCTTTTTGTGCAAATAGAGCGAAGCAATCATAGAAAAGTATGATCACAATTGTAAACGAAAGACTGCGATTTAAGAAGAGAATTAGGAACCTGTTGTATCTTCTCGAATATCTTAATTCTCCTTCTACGGTTTCTTTTTTTTACACATTCTCTACGGAATCCATCTGACGAATTCAAATTATCATTTCTTGCTTATGTCTTTCTTTTTTGTAGTTCTTGATTTGTGATGCGCGATTGTCAATAATGACTGCTTTTGTTTGTTGTTGCTGCTGCTGCTTGTTGTTGTTGTTTCACATGGTTCATGTTCAATTTTTAATCTTATATACTCTTTTGATTACATAAAAAAATACCGGGTGTCCATAGAATATAATTTAAGTTGTTGTGCATTGTATAGCTTCACTTTTGTTAGCGAGTTAGTAGTAGTACGTATTATATTTTTAATTACAGTGCTTCTACTTTCTTATATATTCTATTTTGCCAAAATCTTAATGGGTCCTTTTAATTTAGAAAAACTATTTGAAAACTAAAAAAATCCAACTTTTACAAAATATAGATAAAAGCATAAGAAGAAATGAGAAGACTCGAGAAAGTGTCAAAATTTTTACTTTAATGTAATTAGAATACCTCGTGATTTTTCTAAGAAATACAAAATTTATTAAATTGATTAAAAGATGTTTTCCAGATGAAAGATAATTTTAAGAATTTTAGCATATTTCAAACTTTTTGTATAATTTTCGGGAAATATATATAGCAACTATTTTTGGCGAATTTTACCTATTAAAAAACTTTCCGGAAGTTTCTTAAGTTTCAAGAATTTCTAATTGTTACATGAACTTTATAGTTCCTGAAACTTTGGTTTTTTAATATATACACGGTTTCCTAAAGTTTTACACACTTTCGCTGATGCATTCCTATATCTATTCGAAGTATTAATAAAAATTGAGGACCTTACTTTAAGAACGAGTCTATCCATCGGAACAATGTAAAAAATTTGTGTAGAATTACGATCGAAATTACGATCGTAATATGAGCTTATTTTTTAAATACATGGTCTAATGTATTAGCATAGATGAAAGTATTACGTCCTTTGAGATTCCTTTACTATAAAAAGAAAGAATTGATTTATTTTTCATATTATATTCTATGAAAATGGAAATTATGTCGCATTTGTAATATATTGGTAATAGATTGTCTGAAAAGTTTCTTTCGTTTCATAAGGTGATAATAGATAAACAACAATTTCTGTTTTATGTTATTTTATTGAATTAGGTATGATCTATTTCATTCTATTTCTATTATTATATTCGTGCATAATTCAATAAACTAATATAAAACAAAAAGCATTGTGCGTCTATTATTTCCTTATAAAACAAAAGAAACTTTTCGGACAACCTAATATATAATATATGGAGATCACAATTAAAAATGATATAATAAATTTTAATAACATTATTTTAAGAAAATACAGGAATATTCTAAGATACAATACTTTCGTTTGCACCATAATAATACTTTGTTACATATATATATTCTGTATAGTTAGACAGAGAGGTAAGTACACATAGATACACACAGGATATACAGATATACAAAATACAAATTTTACGGACACCCGGTAAATTTTGCGCGAACTCTTTATAATAAGCATAAAGATTTCAACCGGAGCGTAATTTAAATAATTAGATTCTTTATCGGTTTTCGATAAATACTTTCGTTATCGTGGTCTCTGATTGTTTTATATCCCCCCTCTATGCGAATTATACTCTTTCATGTATATTAGTTAATACCTATTAGGCCTAATACGTTGCACTTCTTAGGATTTAATGCAATTAAAAAATCAAACATTTCTACAATACGTCTAAAACAAGATAACTGCTTGCAAGTTTTATTACATAAATTGACTTTATTTTTCATAACATACACACACATACACACACACTTATTTTGTATTGTAAAGATTATACTATTTTAATTGGCTTGCAAAAATAAAAATTGAATGTTTATCGAATAATTATATTGAAAACAGAAAGGTAAAGATAATTGCGTGTTGTTGAAAACTCCAGTAAGTTATCTTGTTTCAGATTTTCAAATATCTACTTTTTTTATTGCACCGATCCTACGAAATATCTTGTATATTTCACCTATGTTAAAATTAAACTCTTTCAGAAAACAAATATAATTCGGTCTTGTATTAAAAAGAAGAAAAAAAGAGAAGAGATAGAAAAAGAAAGAAAACGCGTTACTATGGACTATACGTATACGCTATAGGCGCGTTTACTATGTTTAGAAATATATAAACTGTGCAAACAAATTGCAGAATAGTTGACAAACTGTATAGAGGAAAATAAAAAACTGTAGAATGATCTGCAATTAAGTAAATCCTTTCTCACGTTACAAAATACTTTCGATACTTTCAATGCAATATCGAATGAAAAAACCATTGTATCATATTGTTCCTCTTTCTTTTTTTAATACAAAATCTTGGTATGCTACCCTTTGTTTCGTAATATGCCCCTATGATAAAGATTCGAAAAATAGTGTCGCAACAGCTTATTAACATTATTTATTTAATTATAATGAGTATCGTTCTGATCGACAAACAATATATCTAGTTGCATCGAGAGTTGATATTGGATGGAAATAATATTTTTTCTCGATATTATGCATTCAGTTCCATAATTCATATATCAACTCATCATCAAAAAGAAAGAATAGAATTTTCTCTTGAATTTCCTATTCGATGCTTTCCATCATGCTCAGATCCATCGCCATACTTTTTTTCCATTTTTTTAACTCCTTACCTACCGTCTTTTTCTTTAATTTTTCGTTTCATCAAAAGAAGTCTCTCTATAAATATTTCTTATCATTTGATGAAATTAATCAATCGAAAGTAGTTCCATGACTCTATATGAATAGTAATTTATTGGCAGCTATATTTATCAATAAATACTATATGCTTTTTAAATTTAAATAGAAAATCTATCGTTTCGTGGAACACCTTATACTGCTACGTCGGCTAAATAATGTGCTTCATCTGCCAGCAATTAAATATAGCATTTGCAATTAATTCGTCCAACAGCCTCTTTGGCTTCGGTATAATTATACGTTGCCTGTTTGGAATGAAATGATTACGACTCGGGTAAATAATTTCTCACCCACCATTCAATCCCCACATTAATCAACTGCAACACTGTCATTTATAAAGCTACTTATGTATTCGTCGGATCAATCGTACGTATTTTATATCAATATGTATGTTCACCCAGGTGCACGTAAATTTCAGCTACCAAACATTGTGCAAATCAATAATTTAATAATTATAAGAACAGGATACATTTTTATCGATTAAAAAGTTCAGAAAAATTACGATCTTTTTTACCTAGTACCGCTAAATCGAACAATTAAATATTAAATGTTAAATATTAAAAATACCATAAACTAAATACTGATAAAAAATATTTTAGGCCGTAAAAAAAGAACATAACAAGTATGATTCTATGGAATTAAAAGATTTAAATCATCGTTAATCATAAGATGTTTCAGTTGACCCGGATCGTATTATAAAATATTAAAATTAATTAAGAGAAGGTCTAGGCATGATTTCTATTAATCTCATCACAATTAATGATTTTGCAACACCGAAAGAAATGTGCGCAACGCAAGGTCATATACTACGATATTGTCTATAGTTTTCTGATTTGAAAAATATTTAAATTCACGCATTCCACAGAATAAAGTGCCGATATATTTAACAAATAGTTGTCTCTTCAATCTACTCATGGTACATCGTGTATTATAACATATTTAAACTTTCAACGTGTTTTCGCTTGTTCAACATGATATATTCCCCCCCCCCCCCAGATTTCTCAGTAGTTACATTACTATAATATCTACAGCATATGTAAGCACGTAGATTTCAACCGTGGAAGAGAAAGCTTTTGATTTTCGTTTCTCGATTTAATCAAACAAAATCCTACTCCCCTCCGTTCCGATAACAATAATAATGTTACTGCCAATAATGTAATAATGCATGATTAAAGCATGATTTATTATAAGTAGACTGCGGATTTTTATGTGTTCGTGGGAAATTTAAAGGAGCAAGAAAGCCCAGGATGGTCATTATATTCAAAAATAAGTATACATGTAATACCCAAAGTACAGTATTCATTATCATATTTAGTGAGTAAAATAGATTTCTTTTTTTCTTCGTAACTGCTCATAAAAAGCATGACACTGCATAAATCTCCGCAGTCTAATTTTATACCTTATCCTATTTCGATTGAAGACCGAAGATCACATGGAAAGAATATATTGAGATAATCTATTTTTGATGATTTCCCGACTTTTATGTCATTTGATGACTAAAAAAAGTGTATTTTAATATGAAATGTCGGAGAAGAGAATAATGGATGGATGGATACAAATATGTAAGTTTTTTGAAAATAGATGAAATTATCATATAAGAAATTAGTTTAACTTGATTAATACTAATGTTATTAATATATATATATATATCTCTTCTCTATTGATAAATTTTTTTAACTAATAAAAGAGTAAGAAAGACACGTACTCATTTCCAGGATCACACGGAAGAACAGCTAGATAACATATTGAATTTAAAAATCACTCTTCCATAAGAAACACAAAACGTGACTTATCATGCTCCTTCATACTTGTGGCATTTGATTACCAAAAACAAAAATCAAAAAGAAACCAGAGAGAAAGACAGAGAAAATTGAAATTCCTTTGACTTGAAATTGAAACCGCAACTTCGAGCATCGCAAAGCTATCGGCTTTGAATAAAAGCTTTTGAAAATTCCTCGGCCAATTCGAACATGCTCGATTATATCGGGTTAATGGTACTTTTCATGCTTGAATCGAAACTCGTGCTATTCATACCCTCGATACAATACGGCATTACCTGTCCATGCACGCAGGAACTGGAAGTATCGTTGTTCAGGATCAACAACAGCAAACCAGAGACCGCGGCAAACACGCCAGCGGACATCAAACCAAGCGCCGGAAGCTTTTTGGAAGAAAGAATTGGTCCATCTTCGAGTTTGAGGTAGCACAGGCCAGGTAGAACGTAAGCTAGAGGTACAGCAGCGAGGATTCCATTCAATTCGAGAACCACACCCAGACAATCTGTTGACATCGATATCAGGTATGCGACAACCACTATCGATAAAGTTATTATCAAGTATTTCCGGTCGGAGTTAGGGACGTATGCAGTATGATCTTCGAGCTCATCGGTCCCTTTAATCGCTGTCAGTATTACCTGGAACAAATTTTCACAAATTTTTCAATCTTACGTCGAACTTTTAATCTTGTATACAATTTTTTGTATAAATTTATTAAATAATCGTTTTAACGGGCAAGTTTTAGATTCCATGTGTTATCGTTAGATAGTCGCGGATGTTCATGCATTTATGAAAAATTTCTCTAAATCCTTCTCCTTCTCTTTACTCTCCCCGTCCAATTCTAATTTTTATAGAAAATCAGAGAGAGATTTTATAGAAAATTAGAAAAACAGCGAGAGTAATCCAAAATTAACTGTACATATTTATGCGATAATTAACATTGCGCAACAAATAATTTTCTGGCTTTAATTGACATTTAAGTGCGATTTTAAGAAGAGGAGGATTTATAGAAATATATCGGTTAATTAGAAATAATTTATGCGAAATTGTTTCGAGAAAGCTTTACAATTACGCAACGAAAACTAGAGATCGATAAAAGGAGCAATAAACCGAATTGTGAATATTTTATGAACCTCGATACAATTTTATTATTTGTAATTAATGCTTGATGACGAAGGAAAATTAATTCAGTTCGTTAATATCTCTGATCACAGATATCATTAAATTATGAATTTTGTTTATCCTTTATGGTGGTTGAGGAGAACTTGGTTGGATATATGTTACTTCAGTGTAAAACTCGATCAAGTAGCTACTTCTCCTTGAGGTGAACGCTCTGGGGGGAAGGGTTACCACTAATGTTTTTTATTACTGAGAGAGATTATTAATAGTTAAATAAGTAGACCTTCGGTGGTAGAACACTTTAGCTATTAGAAAAACTCAATAATATTTCATTTAAAAGCTTATATCGAATGAATTTTTTCAATTTCGAAACATTACAATTTTTAATTTTCAAATCGATAGTCAATTATGAATCAATTTTTATCCTTTGATGTTAAGTTAAACATTAACGATAATATTTTGCTTTGACTATTATATTTTTAACGTTCAATTCAATGTACCTAGTTCCTTTATTTAGGTTTCTCCACCTCCTTTTCTACGATTCATTTTCCATTATTCACGACATTCCAATGTTACGCCCTAATCTTTCTTACACCCGTGCCATTTTCATTTGCGATAACTTTTGCGTCTATAGTTTTACCTCGTTGTGAATTTAAAGGGAACGAAATACAATTATTTTAATTAATAAAACTCATTCGATACTGGAGGTAAATCTCTAAAATTCTCTTAACACTCGAATACAAAGAAAATAGAGTTGGTTTACCGATAAATATTAAATTTTTAAGTAAATTTTGGTAGTAATTTTTGTAATAATTCAAATCTAAAGCAAGTACAGCTATTTCGCTGTTAAATATTAATCTTTACGATAGGTTTTTACATAATATGATGTTTGTCTTTAAGATGATATTCAATGTTTTATTGATAAAGTATACAATATGAATAATTTAATATAGTTGTCTAATCGCGAAATATTAATTTTCAGCATTTAGAAAAAGCACAAAGAGCCTTAAAATATTTTGTAATATCGAAGGAAAAAATGAATATATAACACGAGTAATTCTCAAAGAATTTTAATACTGGCCTAGAACTTAAGAAAAGATATTCCCAAAATTAAGATAACTCACCTCCCTTGTGACGAAGCATTCAATAGGAAAAGTAAGTAGAATAGTCCCACTGAACATGATTCTGGCAAAGTTCATGAGATCATCGTCCCAGCAATAATTTTCCATAAGATCACCCTGAACGTACGCGGTAAACGTGGCGTATCCGATGATTCCAAAAGCTGTTGCGATCACGAAGGAAGTGAAGAGCGACCAATGGGTGACGATGTCCCACTTTTGTTGAGTAGCCCTTTCTATAGACTCGTAGATAAGGAATGTATTATGGTGACACATAAAGGCGAATGCCATAATTCCAACGGATGGAATAATGCCGGGGAAATTCGCGAATCGCCAACTATCCTCTTGGCTTGGCCTGAAAATCGAATCGATTCCACGTTTAATTGCCTAAGGATTATCGTTATTTATCGTCATTTATCATCAATAGAAAAGGAAGAGAAGAAGGAGATAGAAAAAGACCAGGCGATAATATTGCACGGCAAACCAACGTAATGTACGTGTAATACAAATACGATGTGAAAAATGGCATACTTTGTTTCTTGCAGCGTTAACGTAGAAAAATTGAAAGGTTTTACGCGATCGTGCAACTATAAACAATTAATTTTTGAAAAAAGAAAGTGTATGTTAAGGAAAATTTTGAAAGAGAATTTTGAAAGAAGAGGAAGGAAATTTGAAAGATCACTCACACAATTGCTGACATCGTACCCATCCGAATTAAAATAGCCAATAGGATGAAACCAACGCAGACCAACGAAAGAAACGAGATCTTGGCCAAACGAGCAACATTTCTATAAAGACACAGCGGTATAGTGATGCAAACGGTCGCGAACAAGACGACCACTTGACGATGAGCGAAAATGCTTGTCTCGCTCATCCCTGTTACCCTTATTAGCACTTTCGTCACCGTGTCGCCGACAACAACGTTATAAGAGACCATCGCTGAAAAGGAAAAGACGAATAAGTTACTGTACGAATGGTGGCCTCTTATATACAAGAGCCGCTACACTCCAAAGTTTTTCAAATGAGCTTCAATGGTGCGCGAAAGCGAGTATTTTCCGATACGTTGCTTTGATTCAGACACCTGCTTCAGAAAGTTCGCCAAACTCCTTTCTTTTTCTTTTTTTACCTCAAACTTATTTGTTTTACTTATTTTTTTTTCTTTTTCTTTACTTGAAACTTTGATATCTACATATAATTGTGGAACATAATAGGTAATACGCGTTTCAGATAATTCTAGGTAATAAAATAGATCGATAATTTTAACTATAATAGGAAAGACTCGCAATCGCGATTCTAATTCTCGTAATAAACGATTAAAACCCTGCTATCCTCCAGGAATCTACGGTATGACTGGATATGAAAATCATTTTCGACCAAATTATACTTTCTCTACGGTTACAAAATTTTTTTAATTTGTAAAAAATATGAAAGGATCGTTATTGATACGCGTAACTTCACGCTACAACTTTATGCTACAGTTTTTACTGAAGCATTAAAAGTCTTCTTTCAGGGTTGAAATTAAAGCGAGATTAAATCATAAAATTTGAAAACCGCGGCGGGATCGAAACGTAAGATAACGTTTGAATGTTTTATTTTAGTATACGATATATAAACACTTTACTATCTTTCGTCAATGTATTTCAAAATGTACCACAATATTTGAAAATAAGATATGATATTGAAAAAGAAGCGAGGAGAATAGTAGGATTAATCGTTATTACGACTACTACCCTGCGGTTATAAAAGATGCATATACCTATGAATGGATAAATGAACTGCAGAGTTGTAAGAATATAGAATCCTGTACGACCGAAACTGGCTCTCATTAAACCCTGGTAACTCATTTCACCGCAAATGTTTCCACTCCTAATCATTAAAATTAAAGAGTAATCAGTAAGACCTGCTACTAGTATTAATAATACTATCCCGAGGCCAAATCCAGCCTGATGAAGAGCGTAGGGTATACCTGGAAATTGTATTAATTAATGTTTCCTCCTTCTTTCGTTTCTTTGTGCGATTCGAAATAATTGTTACTCCTTAAACACCGAAACAATCTTTACTTTGTCTCTTAAAAAATAAAATGAGTATTATTTTATAGATTTTTATCGTTACGATGCAATATAAATACATAACAGATGGTGAGATATATCTTCATAGCTATCGGTGTTATTTGCAAAGATTTAGGATAGGATAGATATTAGGGCCTTCTTATACATTGTATAATTAAATTAATATTATTAGAGAAATTTGATAAGTTGAAACGTACAAGTTGTTAATATCGATAAACGAAATATTGGCAATAAAACGAATGAAATTTTACAAATAAATTTTGTAAATTACGAATCGTCTGTTTATATGACAACAAAATTATAAACTAAAGATTATAAACGAAGCGTTCGTAATTTCCAATTTTCAACTCGTTAATTCACTGTGATTATTATTAATTAATAAATGAGATCACTGTTGAAAATCGTTTTCGATCCCATAACGTGTTAACCGAATGAACACGATGGTTACATAAATTGTTTCGTCCGATACGAGATGATCCAAAGGGAGTAGGCATCGAGCCAACAGCTTCTCCCTGAAAAAGATAAAACTGATACGAATCCCAAAATTTAAAGAAGGCCAAGGTTCCTGATACAAACCAAAGGCTTCGGGTGTAAACCTATAATCTCCTATGTACGTATAAACGTATACTATATGTATATTTGCCTTTTTGCATAAAATATGTTTCATTTTTAATTTACAAACGAAGATAAGTTGAAACTAAAGTTATATATGGGAATAGCTGAATAACGCGAGATGCTCAATAAAGATGAGGAGGCCATTAAAATTTCGCAAAAAGGAATCACCAATTAGAAGTATTGACTAGATATTAAGATACACACTTGGAATTTTACACACAACCGCTTTTTATTCTACACAAATTGACATGTGTGGATAAAACGAGTATATTTCATACAATTGTATTACATTCAATTACAATGACGAATTTTTTTTAATCAGATATATATACAGATAGATAGATATATAAAAATATATTAAAAATTTTTACATTTTATAATTCGGTGTTAAAGGATTTTTTTAATTATATCGTATATTCAAATTACCAATAACACCACTGCCAATGATGGAATTGATGAAATTAAAACTGGCCAGAGGTAGACTACTGAATTTTCCAGATTCTTCGTTCTTTTCCTATAAAATTATATCTCATTTATATCGACAAGAAATAAGATAAATTAGAAGAAGAAAAAAAAATAGTAAGAGTAGAATATGATTTGACAAGAATTAGTTATATCAAAGAGCATATAGCGATAAAAGAAAATAAGTGAGAAAGATTCTTGTCGAAGTATTCATATTAATCAAGCACAGAAATCTATAAGTACTGATTTAATTTAATAAAATTCTTGTTATTTGAGGCAACAAAAAAAGATCGAATCGTTCGTCGAAAGATCTCATAAATTGTAAATTCTTTGATTTACCACGTCCAAGTTTTCAACTATCTAATATTCGTATATACGTGTTGCTATAAAAATTATATATTAATAATAACCAAAATCAAATTTGCATAGAACATCTTTGCGTTGAAAACATTATGCGAATAGACATTTTAATAATAAAATATTCTGTTAGCATGATGCTCGACCGATGGAATATTCGCTCGATAGGAATTTATATTATACATATATATAGAAATATCATATTGTAGTCCGATCTCATTCAGAATGATTGAAATCCACTGTTCGATTTTCAACGTTCCAATATGAATTAATGATCATCGTAATCGATGAAATTCATTATTTTCCATTCTTCGTATCATATATTTGATTTCATACAATTACAAAATATCAACCCTAGATATTGATTGTAACAAGACGAAAGTTGGCGAGAGGATAAAATATTTCATGCAAAATTCATGCATACGCTTATTTAACTCTGACATAAACTACGATCGATCTAATATAAAATCTAGTTAATTAGCTGTATTTCTTACCCCGACAAGTTGTCGCATGTCGTCGTAAGATTCCTCCGAACCCAGACTGCCACCCTATTTTAAAGCCAGTATTTAATAGCAATGTTCACTTCCGAA
This sequence comes from Bombus pyrosoma, assembly GCF_014825855.1. NCBI lineage: Eukaryota > Metazoa > Arthropoda > Insecta > Hymenoptera > Apidae > Bombus > Bombus pyrosoma. The sequence goes on from NC_057774.1 coordinate 190,598, forward strand.
TACTAATCACGATAAAATCATTAGGCGTAAAATTACATTCTTTGGAACAATGTTCTCCTTTTTTCATTTTTACCTTTCTTTTATTCGATCACGTTATATTTGTCATATAAATGAATGATAATAATGGTAATAATAATAATTTATTTGTGCTTTTGACCGATTGCGTATTACAAAGAGGTTGTTGCATTCTTATTCCCAGCTTCTCACTCTATATCTTTTACGCTATCTTACATCGAGCGCTTAGTCATTATATTATATTGCTACCTTATCGCGTTTACATAATTTATTAATTAAATATTACTAATGATACAAACGAAATTTTCAAACAAAGAAACGATCAAATTTCGATAATTTTCATATTAGGTAGTACTATCAGAGACTAAAATTTTGCGATTTTTAAGGATGAAAAATTTACGAAATTTGTAATCATTTAATTCATAATATTACTATGGTTTATTAAACTCGTCATAATTTAATAAAATTAAAGAGGTATAAATATATATTGAAAATAGTGAAAGTATCATTATAATCAAATATATTGTTCCATACTTACCGTTTGATAGCGTTATTCCGATTATTGTTTATAAATGTTACGAGTAAAAGAAATATTGAAATTGTCACATTTACATGCCCCACCCCGTAGAGACATATTGTATAGATGTACGTAGTAATAAGATTTGTGCAACTGACAACGTTTCTGATACGATTGAAGTTAATTCATGGTATTGTGAATTAAACTTTTAGTTTATAGAGAAACTATAACTCTACGCGTTATCAGAGAAGTTATATAAATTAGTATTAAATACATTAATTTACCATAATTTAACATAAAAAAAGTTTCTTATGAAATTTCATAATTAATATAATATAATATATAAATTAAATAGAATTGATTTTCTCGTGTTTATTCGTCGAGATTTTATATCCATTCGGGCTTCCATCTATCTGTACATTCTCGATTACTACGTAAATAGGATAATAGCTCGAGGCATTCAGAAAATACTACCGCAGGATATTTAAAAGCATAGACATAAAGAGTAATAATTTCTGAAAATAATTTCAATATAGCACGTACAGACAGTAAAAAAAATGATAATAAAGAGATACGTAGAAAAAAGAACGCGTAGATGTATATCCGATGAGTTATAGATTTTTCCTCTTTGTCACGATAACACTAAGAATATCTTTGAATCAAAAAATACATCTCTCTCTCTCTCTCTCCCTCTCTCTCTCTCTCTTTCTCTTTGCTTTAAATAGTTACAATTTCGAAAAATAAATTCGTCAGAAAGAATCCGTAAAATCATTTCTCACGAATCACTTCAAAAACCCTTTACTTCAGATTTGCGTGTGACTTCGACTTCACTTTAACGACCGATCTCTAAATAACAAGGAAATCACGAAACTTTACTTGAATCTAAATTACGAGGCCAAATTTTCAATCACATCCTCCGATACTCGGAAACTAACGATAAGCAGGTACGTCTTACGAATACCACGATTACAGCGAGACAAACATCGTTTTCCGAACTTGCGATCTATTCGAAAACTCAACCACCATCGCGTTTCACATATTCACTTCGATTCAATTACAACCGAAACGACAGAAATCACTTCGATTCGCGCAAATTCACCGTCCAACAGTTACAAATCCGAAACTAGTCGCGCTAGCCACTTCAAACAAACCGGATTACGCGAAATCCTACCAGTTACTACACCTATCCGTATTTCCCTGCAATGTTCGTAATGATTTAAATGACAGTGTTAGCTCACGGCGAAGAAACACTAGTCGAACAACGCATTGTCTACATACGTCACCGTGTTCTCCGAAGAACTAACAAAGAAAATAACAGTGATTCACGGTCAGGTGGTAAAAATCGTGATTTTTACTTACGTCCTCGTAGTTGTTCCTCGCGTCCAGGATATAGCTCTTCTCGTTCGCGTCCAAAGCCATCGCGGAATTTTATTAAAAGCGGAAGAATCGAAGGTGGAAACGAGAATAAACGGAAAGCTTAAAGGGAAGGTTCGACGTGAGAGTAGGATCGAGCAGACGTCTGAGGCGACTGCACCCTTCCTATCTAACCAAGCTTCCGTTTTCACCTCCCCGTTACAACCCCTCCAGCGGCATGTACATACAGTGGTTGCGATGGGTGCGTGCGCATTGCACACGTTCCTGTTTTTCTGCGTTATCGAAGTCCGTCGTTGTCTTCGTTATTGTCCTCTCCCACAATTTTTCCCCCGCCTCCGCACACGGTTTCCTTCAACCAACCCTTTGGGACTATAAACTCGAGCTATGGGATTAAGTCGAACGGAGACACACTGCATCACGTATGACAAAACGCTAAGTCTGGCGAAATTCGCGTTGAGATATAAATTGCACATGTTATGTATATAAATTGTCGCTATAATGCTGAGGAATGTGTGTATGTGTTTATGTGTTTTTTTATATATTTAATACAGGATTAAAGGTCATTTGGACTAAAATGCAGAGATATTTCAGAAGCGACGTTAGCTGATGGTTTATATTAGTCGAATTGTTTTCACTACTGACGACGCGCTGGTTTTATCCACAATAACATGATTCATTTAATTACAGTGTATATATTTTCTACATTTCCATATAAATGGAAATAAACTTGATGATAATGTCTCTGCTCGATGGGGATACATTTGTGTTGTATTATTTAAGAAGATGTTTAGTCGCAGCGTTTGTGCAGTTTCGGTGCTTGTTTTAGAAGTTATAAACGTCAAGAACGAATATGTTCAATTTGATGGAAAACAATTATTTCAATATGGAATTAAGATTCGCAACCTTCTTCTTTGCTCTTTTTTTTCTTCTCTTATAGTTAATATCGTTATTCATGCGCGCAACGCAACTTTCGTGAAAATATTACAGATACGCGATTTTGTATGTTTATTTAAGATAAATTGATTTGTTCGAAGAAGAAAATACAAAAATGTTCTGTTAAAAAAGAAACAGTAGAGGAGATAAAATAATGGTCGATCGTAGAATAAATTATAAATGTTATTATTTATTATGCTTTGTACAGTAAAGTTCTATCAAGTTGTAAAGAAATCATACCTTTAAGTAGAAGATGATATTTATAATCAAACCCGTGCGAAACCAGAGGCACCGTGAACAATTACTGGTAAACATCGTTATATTTTATTTTTAATAATTAAACTTTTTTCTTTAAAGTGTAAAATACAATATTGAATATTACTAAAAGGTGATGTTAATGGTATCATAGTATAAAAACTATAATGTAAACAAGAAGTTACCCTAGAATTATTAGTTACCTGATAATGTTACTGTTAGTTAAAACTTGCTCGTAGTTATTAAACGAAGACGAGAAATGAAAAGAAAATATCGCGTATATTTAATAAATGGATACATAAGCTTTTGACGCAAAAATATTTAACAATTTTAAAAGGACATCTTTCATTGAAGAATCGATTTTTGATTACTGTAACCTCATTTCAATAATTAATTCTTAACAATGTTATGGCAAAGAATAGAAATTACATAATGAACAATTATCGGTATCCGATTAAATACAATACTTAATATTTTATAACGAGGACACCAGTTATCGAATATTTTACTGACTGTACAAATTAGTTTGTAACGAAAAATAATTATATGTAAGGGCAAATTAGATAAATTAGATAAATAATAATACAATACCTCCTTAATTATTACTTATTAATGGTAATTTCTACATAAATAAATGTAGTAATAAATTACACAGGCAGTTGACTAATCATCGATCTCTGATAATCACCAATTACGTTAACATTTTCATAGCAGTATTTTTTCAAACCTGTATTTTTATATTTTAAAACATGATAAAAGCAAAAGCCACATTTAAAGCTACTTCGATAGATTCCCCGTAATGCTTATTTGAAAGATATAGATACCTGAATATATATGCATATTATTCATCAAATTTTTACATAATTTTGTTCATTAAAACGGAGAAGTCTCGATAAATGTTCTTGAAATCAAATGCAAATAGAAAACAGTGCTTATATATATAGTTATGTTTAAGAGATTGCATTGCCAACTTCTCTCTCTTTTACTTTTGTATACTATAGAATAAAATCTATCGTTGAAAAATCTATTGAGAAATCGATATTGTTGCCCGTGTTCGCTACAGGAAGGAAATAGGGGAAATTCGCAAGACATAATGTAAAAAAGAACCTCATCTAACGTTTATAATTGTCTAATCTTGGTATTCAAGAATGTCTCGAAGGATTTTGACAAGGTACCACGAACCACCCGTTGTTTCCGGAAACTGTCGGACCCACTTGAGCGTTGCTCAAAAGAGCATTGTTCGTCCTCTGATTCTTCATGATTTCCAACTGGCGTTTTAAATTTCGATACAGCTTTATTAGAGACTCCTGTAATCGAGAAAGGAACTAAAATTAATAATTTTATTTGCAAAAGCATAATATAACAAGAATTTTAATTCTGAAAAAGAAACCTTCAAGGACTAGAGTTAATAGATTCTTTTTCATTCATAAAATTTAAAAGTTCGCATATATTTTGCGTCATTTAAAAATTATTTTTTTTGCGATCCTTCTACATAAACCACTCCTGAAATAATTTTTTTTACTGATAATCTTTGTTTATATCAGCTTACCTTTTCATCCTCCAGTTTCCTGAGTTCCTCTTGCTGCCTTAAACTGTCTATGGTCAAATTTTTTAGCATTTCATTTTTGTGCTGCCCCAAAAGCGCTATCTCCGTTTGCACCTTCAAATATTCTTGCGCCAGCTGTTTGTGCTCTTCGAAAATTTCTTTCGATCTTTCGCAAGTCTGATCAGGCGTCAATGGTCTCAGATCCGCGTCCAAAAGGCGATAAACGTTGTCTAAATCTTTGTCAGTCGTGCTATTACCTGTCAAACAATAATTATAGCCGAAAGTTAATCCGATTAATATAAATGATCATAAGTAACTTATTTTGTTTTTACTCTATCCAAAGATGTTTCTGGTATAAGATCGATGCAAAATAAATTGATATTTTCTCAAATATGACGAATACATTGATTAAACGTGTGCATTATCAACAGATCAGTAATCAGTCTAAACTCGGACTTGAAACCTATTCATACAAAAAGTTAATTTTGATTATGTCAAAATTATAGCACACTTAAATTGCCGAATACCTTTACTCGAAACTATTAGAAAAAATATATAGAAAGAAATATACAAACATGTATTTATGACTTATTTTACTTTTTACTAAACATTCGCAGGATAAAAAGGATAAAGGAAAACTTTAAAATATTAAACTTTGCTATGTCTCTTTCATGAACACTAAATTCAACTTGAATTTAAGATCTACTTTAGAAATATAGTAGTGTTATGTTGGTTTAACCCATTTTTAAACGATCACAGCAAAGTTATCGACTCTTGCTGTACGCCTATTTACGTTAAATCCATTTTGAATTTAAATTAATTACACAACTTCTCGATTTATTTTGAAGATAAAAATACTGTACAAACATTCGTTCGATTCAAATGAAATATCCTCGTACATTACTTGATTCAAAATTTGTTTTCCTGCTTTCTTCCAAAACAAAAACTGCTAGTACTAGTTATGCAATAATTACATCGAATTAAGACATAATCGCTTCCGAAACATATTATAGAAACATTAATAATATGTTAATTTCCGTACTAAGTCTGCAAGCTACTCATTCCACCAATTTAAAATTTAATCCCTAATTTTGACCTTTAACTTTTTATCACATTTGGCGGGTTCAACTCCGCGTTCCTTCTAGCTCTATCGCATGATTAGTAGCGACTGTTCGACGTTCGACCTTACAATATTGAATCTCATGTAAAATCGTATAATAAAAGCTCTATCCTGGTTTACTCGAAACCCCCCTAATAAAAATTGAAAAAGAAAGGCACCTCGTCATACCATCAACGACGAGAAGAAAAAGAAAAACAGAGCAAAGTACTAACGTAGCAAAACCCAGCACCGCTTTAGGGTGTCCGTGGCGACGATATTCGGGTATTCCTCGCACATTTCCAAATACTGGAGCCTGTCGAGGCTTCGTTCATAATAGAATCAAGTATTCGTTCACATGAAAGATGTCACTCTCCGATTAAAAGTTACCACGAACCACTCTTTGATCCGGAGGATGGCGGTCGATCGAACTCGTCCGTAAAAGATGAAAAAAACGCAGATGGGGCAGGGGGGACGAGAAAATAAAATTTTCAAGAAACGAAAAATTTCTTTTCGATAACGAGGGTGAGAGAAAAAGAAGAAAGAAGAGAAAAGACGGTCGTTCTTGGTGATGTGTCGGGAGAGCACTAAACAAACGTGCATCTATATTGGGCCTGGTGAGTCAGCTACACCTGCTTCGAGGTATCCCCCACCAGACAGGACGTGCAAGCACGAGCCAAGAAGAAAATACGGTTCTTCGGCTCTTAATTCATCTTCAGGGCTGGATTAAGTCGAAGCTCTGATTTTCATGTTGATGCCGCAGCGAACAATTAAGAAATCCAATGGGGGACAGAGAAATCTATCCTGGGATCGTCTTTCTTTGGGAAGCATATGCTTCAACTTTGGAAACTGTATCAACAAGAATAATATTTCAAATAAGAAAATGATTGAAAATCTATAATTTTGTTTGATAAAAACTATTGAAGTAGAATATATAATTTATCACTTAATATATTTTATTCTTTATACTTTTATCCAGATCATTCGGCTTTTGCAAATATTTGGAAAATTAATTTATTTCTTCTCGGGTTGTCACTTTATAGTTTTATATATATTCAATCTGATAAAAAGTAGAAATTTTGGTCCATTTTTATTTACTTGGGTCTTTTAGGACAGAGCTTTTATCGTCGTCGATAGGTGTCAATCAAAAACAAGTTCCTCCGATTAGTTGTTCGTTAAATTTAGTATACTCGTACAATGTGACTGTTTTCGCGGGCCCTTTGCCAGGGTAGATTTCGCCGATCGACGAACTCCCAAAGTATTCGTCACGGTGAAATCACAACGAGCCAAGGTGCGATGTTTTAACTTTTTTCTATCGCTTCGTTCTCACGTGTTTTTATATTGAAAGGAAACAATATTTGTACGTAACATATGTACAGATTAATCACAAGCCAAATATACATAAAACTATAAATAATTATAAATATAAATATTAATAATTTAATTCAGTAAAAGTCTACAATTTTTATCAAATTAATTAATAGATTTTTAAAGATTTTTAATAAATTTTAGTGGCTTTGATTGATTTCTTATATCTTCAAATTATATTTTATTCAATTAAACAGAAATAAAACCGCATTTCGCAAGAACGCAAATAAAATCAAAGTGCAGACATAAGTGTTAATTGTTTACAAAAGCAATCGAATGACGACAATAGGTTTGCCTGAGCGCACCACATTCCGCGCTAAAAGGAAGGTTTTGTGGAACATACGGAGAACGTTATTTTGGGATTAGAGTACTATCGCGGTGAGTCACAAATTCAAAGTTCTCGTCCCGAACAAGTTCCCCTTCCTCTGCTGTTATAGAACAACGGCGAGGCCATCGACAAATAACAATTCAATAATTGTGCTATACGTATATGATAAGAAAGCAAGAAATTATGTATTCCATAAAATAAAATACAAGTATTAACAAATATGAAAACGAGAGAGAAAACTTCGTTAAAATTTTCTATTATTAAACAAATGGGAAGCGTAATATTTATAACACAATATATCTACTTATAAATCATTTGTTATCGTTCGTATAGTAACTGTTTAAAACAATTTTTCCATAATCAAAAGCAAAATTGACTAAAACAAAATTTATAATTTAGATATTTTATAATAAAGATAATAATAAACTTACTTTGTGCAGTATTCTTTATCTTTAGAATAGGAGATTCCAATGGTGAGTTGGAACTTGGTAATCCCCAAGCATTCTGGAATTATAAAACATAAGAATATGTTTGTAAATACGTAAATCATAATAACTACAAATCTTGAAAAATATTTATATTTCTTTAAATATTAATTAATAATTTAATGATATGTAAACAAATCATTATTTTTAAACTAAAAGTTACTAACCGGATCACACTCAACGTAAAGTTGAGGAAAATCTTTAATCTGGAATTCTTTATTGGATGGATTGTTTGCTGAAATATTATTTTTAGGAGGTGGATCCCTGAAATCGTAGAAGGGATTCGATGAACTGTTTTTTTCATTAAAAATTTCCGATTTTTCTTTGGAAACGGGTGCATTAGCTTTAATAGTACCGTTGGCAGCATATCCATTTATTTCAAAATCCATAGTATCAGTCACGTCCAAAGTATCATCTTTAGAAACCTGGTTGCCAATAACTTCCTCTGACTCAACATCTAGTGCAATATAAAATTACATTATAATTAATTTATATAATCACTGTTGTTGTGTATAAATGTTTATAAATAAACATTTCATATTTAAAATTATTATCTGTTATTATTAAATATTAATCATTTGTTAAAACTCATAACTTTGAATCGCTTGAATTACTTATAAAAAATTTTAATAATATACAAACTTCGGGAATATTCCACTGGTTCTAGATGTCCATTAAAGAATTGTGATAAGGTCGTCATTATTTCTACAACAGTATCCATTGATGGTCTTTCTTCGGGAGATTTGTGCCAACATCTGAAACAACCATTCGTTTCTTTTTTTACTACATCTTACAAACGATTTATAAATGTTTATTTAGAATGTAAGAAGATAAGTAATAAAAATAAAGGGACATGCTGGCCAAAATCACATATATAAAATAATTTATCAGAATAGATAATTTGTTAGAGTAGGCATAACAAAAAAAAATAGATCTCATTTCCTCAATACCCTTCTAATGGAAGAATGACTTTAAAATCGAATATTGATTATTGATTATATCTTGATTATATTGATTATATTTTCAAGGATAATGTACCAGAAGAAGTAGGTACATTTCATTTTTCCTATTTCCTACAGAAAAGTTAAAATATAACAATTTTAAATTTCTCTCTTTTTACAATTATACAATCGCAACAATAATTCATAACTAACATAAATTTGAATATTTTATGCAATATTTTCCATCCTCTCAAATTCAACACTTTCCCTTCCACGATCTATTGTCAATAAAATTTATGATGAAAATAACTGGGAGCACTTCTTAAATTTCTTGCTAGAAAATCCACATAAACTACCATAGACAGTGATTTGAAAAGCAAATCATTCCTTCTAGTGTTGAATCGTCATGCGAAAAAGGAAAGGGAAAGTAATCTCGCCATCTGGCACAGTCGAATCCTTAATGGACAAATATCATTGAAGACAATTTCACTTACCACTAAAATTTGCTCCCAGTGCCTAACCATTGAAGGGGATGAAAGAGTGGATTGTTGTCCCAAAAGAGAATCCATAGTTGCTAAAGGACCTTAATTTCTTTAAAAGAAAATATTATGATGAACTATGTGCCCCAATCTTCACCCTCACTTAGGACAAAACCTAAAATTCATAAGAAGAAATTTAGAAAAGCCCTAATTAGAAACACAGAACAATCTCAGAATGAAGAATTATGAAACTGTTAAAGTTATCCTAGCACCAGGTAGATTGACCGCCACCTTACACATTCCTATTCTAAAATACTCTAAACTATTCTAAAATACCAGCATTCCAAACAATCAATCCGATACTCATACCCTTCAACATTTCTACATTCCCTCCTTATACCTCAATCAAATTCCAACTGATTATTGATTGATGACTATTAACTTATTATTCTCTACTTCCCATGATCTTAGACATGATAATTAAAAAGCTTAGCATAATCAACCACATATTAGAATATATCAGAAATATTGATGATATATTAAATACTTATAAATTAAACTATTCGCATTATCTTTTATTTTTTTAGTATTTAAGATCATTGATTATTTAAGAAGAAGAATAACAAGGAGTACACATGATCATATTAAATACTTTTAAACAGATGTTTTTCTGTTACAGGAAAGGAAGATTCGAAGATGCTATGTATAAGATCTTAAATTTCAACCTGTATAGGTAACAGCTTTTCACAATTTATATAAATCGTGAATAAATAGAAAATCCATTAAAGATTACCATAATAATGATTCAATTACACAATTTAATCCTTATAAATAATATCAAAATAATATGATGACTCTTCAGAGAACAATGTTTTAAACATACAACTTTTATGTTATGAGAGAAGGGTTTATTCTATTACAATTTAACAAAATACATCGTTAAAAATGATTTGGGCACAGCATATGGAAAAATTATCAAGATATTATATACAAATAAGATGTAAGTAATGTAAAATAAATATAAAATTATTTAAAAAAGCTCTAAATAACAATCAACATACTTAAAAACATTTTTCCACCTGAAAAGAAGTTCTTTCTATGAACAAACTTGTGTAATCACCAATTATCAATCAGATAAAATGAAAATTTTTTAAATTAAATGTTTAATGATAAAGTTTTTAAAGAAATTTTTTTAAACATAATAATGTTATAATTATTTTCAAGCATAAAATATGTTAAAATACGTAAAATATATTAAATCTAAATACTTGTAAATATACTTTTACATTTCAATAATCTGCAGTTAATTCCAAGAAGCAAATAGAATATTTGTTATATTTTTTCCTACAACATATACTTTCAAATACTAATACTTTTTATCAATTACAATTATTTCTATCACATATTTAGTAACATGTGTCACTATTAAAAAAGATAATATGACTTTATAAAACAAAGAAAATAATTAATCTTAACTTCTTTAGTAAATTATTAAAACATGCTTTATTAATCATAAAAGTGAATGAATTATAAATATTAATAAATACCTGGTCATGAGATCTTCAATTGGTTTAGGGCAACCTTCAATTAAAGGAGGTCTTTGTCCTACATGTACTGCCCACATTATTCTGTAAGCTGAACCACCAATTTCATCAAATGGTTTCTTCCTTGATAATATCTCCCACAAAATAACACCCCAACTAAACACATCACACTTTTCGGTATATCTAGAACCCTCAAATACTTCTGGAGCCATCCAAGCAGCAGAACCTTTGTTGTTAGTCATATATGTATTTAGATCACAAGCTGTACCAAAATCACAAATTTTAAGAGTTTGTCCACCCATAACTAACAACAAATTTGGTGGTTTTAAGTCTCTGCAAATATAAATGAAATCTGTTGAAACGTTACAGATATCATTTGAATAAAAAATAAATTTCCAGATTGTTATATTATGTCCTTGATAAAAAAGAATATATATTTAACCTAATTTACCTGTGAATTAAAGGTTTTGGTTTCATATTGTGAAGATATGCGACACCACGTGCACATTGCAAAGCCCAACTCATTGCATGTCCTGCATTATATTGTGGCTGAGGATTGCAATGCAAAACTGCAATATATTAATAAAACAAAAAGTAAATGTAATATTTAATCATTAATGCTTGATGATAACAAAACAATATGAAACAATAAAAAGCATTTAATGTCTTGTTAAACAAATTAAATCTTATGCATTATCAAAGCAAGCAACAATAATATTTAAACTATAACAATAATTCAGAACTTTATTTTATTAAAAAAATGAAGTTCTATAGAATTTAAAAAAGTTAATACCATTATATAAGGAGCCGCCTTCTGCATATTCCATAACCAGACAAACCGGATTTTTAGTACAGGCACCATAAAGTTTTACAATATTAGGATGCACAACTCTAGATAATTGCCTAACTTCTACAGTAAAGGCCTTTTTTTCACCTTCTGAGTTTATATACTTTATAGCAACATATTGTCCCTTCCATTTTCCTTTCCATACTACTCCAAAAGAACCTTTTCCGACTACCTATATAAAAATAAATAATGAACGATTTATTATTGATTTAATTTAGTACTCTTCAGATTTTAAAATAAATCATTTCTTTTCGAAAAATGAAGTAACAAGTTAAGAATATTAATAATGTTAGATAAACATAGAAACTGCATGTAACCTCAACAAAAGAAAAACAATACAAAGATATAAAAATTTAATATTTTATTTATTCTTCTTTAATATACTCTGTATTCTACTAAACGATGTTATTAATTTTTAATTAAATTATTTTCACACAATCTATGTCAAATTTTAAAAAATGACATACATTTACAATCTATTAAAATAAAAAAATTTTCTTTTTCAATTTTTTTTTCAACTTGGTGATATTTCAAGTAAAAATCTCTCTCGTTATCTAAATCAAAATTTGAATATTAAAGTACAGAAAATAGAAAGGAGCTTCGTTAACATCAATTTGCTTAAAAAATATTCAACAATCGTCATTTAGGTTATATTTCAAACAAAATCAGATAATCAATAAGGATAAATTACAAAAATTAAACGCAACTGGATGTAACATTTGAGAAATGTTTTATTCAACGACGATTAAAAAAACAAAAATTTTACTTGTTCGAACAATAATGAAAAGTTACTGCATAATTATGATACCTGCTCTGTTTCAATTTCATCGTAGTTAATTTCTTCTACAAACTGCTGCTGATGGCTTACTAATTCTTTACCCGCCATCACACACAGTCGACATCACATTAGTTTCAGGGCACATTTAATTACCTGGCGTATTTATCATGAACGAATATTTATTTAAACTCCAAGTCAAGCTCCTTTGATATTTTCCATTTTATTAACATTCAGAAGGCATGTGTAGCGAGAAAGTTGTATCGATAGATGTTCATCATTCGATAGATCGATCTGTTGAAATACGATCCATCGTTAAACATAGAAAACGTGATTAAATTTATGCGCTAACGAAAACAGAAACATTAAATTATTTTCGTTTAATCAAAAAGCATACTAGTTAAGACACGAGAAGAAACGTAGAAAGAGAAATATGTACACATATGTGTAAAATGAGTGTACACTACGTACTACCAGGTACTACTTAACGACGTTTAATAAGTTTACTTCGGGGCTTCGGGGATAGCTTTGGGTTTTCTTACTAAATAAAATACAATCCAATCACAGACTTGTTTTTGATGTCACATATATTCCATACATATATTCTCAATCATAAATTTATTAGTGTCAAGTTGCAAAATAGCGTATATATTCAGAAACATTAAAAATATATATTATTATTATTATTCTGTATAAAATTTGACTTATATTTCATATTATAATCCTATACAGTTTAAAATAGAGAAAATTAAAATATTAATATATGTCTTCTAAATATAATATAGATACTGAATCAGCAGATGCATATATTATGTTCGACACTTTTAATCTTTGTTATACTTGTTATATTCTTTTATATATATATATAGATTCGCCCATGCTATAATTAATTTGCTTATATCAAATAAAAATCAAAACAGGTAATTAACATCGTATAAGTAATTTGAAATGTTAAATATATACTTAATATAATACGTTATATTCTGTAATTTAATATTTAATATGTATTTAATTTTATATGTACTTAATATTTATAATTTAATATGTCGTTTTGTGTAAATCGTAATTCGTTTAGAGTTTACAGAATTAAACAAAGTTTTTTTCATAGATTGTGTACAAAGTAATAATAATATTATTATAGTGCACATAAGTAAAATTATAAAAAAATAATAAAGCAGAATTACTTAACAAAAGTATACGTAGAAAAATTCTTATTTTATTATAGTTAATCGAAACCTCGATTTAATGCTTCGTTATGTAAAATCTGTTATACTACCATAAACTTTTAATTTCATTAACGGCTTATTACATAATAGAGAGCTATAACTTCACTTACAAAAAATAGATTTCGATGCTTCAGTAATTTAATTCGAAAATGACCGTGTACTACAAAATATGTATATACATATATACTACGTAATACACCCTGCCCTGTATAAGGTTTTGTGTAACATGGCACCAATCAGAGCTCGTGATTTTTCCATTTAAAACTGAAAATTGTTAAGGTGATAATTTGTCATCGTCAATAAACGATTGTCCAATTACTTCTAATTCGAGTGAAACATTCTGAAGAAAATTTGACTTTACAAAGATTCGTCATGTTTTATAATTATCAAATGTGAATCAATCTCTTTTCAAAATGGCAGAAAATCTTTCGAAACGGCCTCCTAAGGGAATTTTAAAATCATCTAGCAGCTTCGATAATCCAGATATACCCAGGTATAAGTGATTTTTTAGATTTATTTCTTTCATATTGAAGCTATGGTTTCATTTATACATACATATATAGACGAGTAACTTTAAAGTGAATACCTTTTTATAACTAAAAATTATATGAAAGAGAGAAAGAGAGATGATGACAGAATTAGATTGTGTTTTAAGGTTAGTTTAATTTAAATCATTCTTATATATTTTTTTTCATTTAATTACTTATATTTTACTTTTATTTTATTAGAGCATTGTCATAATTGTAAATTAATTACTGTCTTTCTTAATCCATTTAACTTCGTTTAAAGTTGTTACAGACTATCATAGTTAAGTAAATTTTATACGTAAAAAATTTTAATTGTAATTTATCTATTGAACCATATTAATAAATATATCTTTTTTCATTATAATTTTATAATATAATTTTTTGAATTTGTAAGTCATAATCAACGTTTTATCAAATACTGTTAGGAAATTGATAGTATTTTATATTAATTTTACATTTTGCTTGTCCCATAATTTAAAATAGTAAATATTAATAATAAATTTTTAATAATGTATGACAATTTTTATTACAGACCAAGCAAAGAAACAAAATGGGATGAAATGAATATAATTGCAACATTGCACCCAGCAGAAAAAGATTATGGTCATATGAAGATTGATGAACCAAAAACCCCATACAACTATGAAGGCCTGCAAGCTGAATTTCAATTTGATCAATTAGATTCTACTGCAGTTGCTACCAAGTAAGTATTTATATTAATTCACTAGAAATAAGTATTTTATTCTATATTTCTAGTTATTTTCATAAATATCTTCTGCATTGTACATATGACCACATATCACCAAAAAAAAAAAGAAAATTGGTAGCTTCTATAAACTTCAATTACAAGAAGTATATAATTTTGTAATACACAAAATATGTATAATTTTTCAACCAATTATACCAATAGTAAACTTATAGTTACATTAATGTTAGTACTAACTGGAATATTATCTACTTCTCATAAATAATAAATATGTCTGTAATATTTATTTTATATTATTTTATTTAATAAAAATAATATAATTACACACATTCTTATTTTACAATATATATAATACAAAAGTACATAGTGTCTTCCGAAATAATATAGATAGAAAAAAAAATATTATTTGAAATAGATTTTTAATTGATTTATGTGATACACAAATGTAATTGATAGTGCGATATTCTATAATTTGTAATTTTATTTTAAGGGAATTAATGCCATTAAAATGAGATATACATATTGCTTAAAGGGGTATTCTACTCTAGAATAAAAATTGGCTTGAAACCGCCTGAAATACATATCTCTAGACTAGAATACCTCCTTAAAAAATCAATGAATGAATTAACAAATTAAAATTAATGTTTACATTTTATTATTTTACTATCAATCAATTTATTGTAATGAGTTTCTAATTATTAATTTTCTTTTTTTCTCTATGTTTATAAAGAGCATATTATTTAAAAAATCATTTGAAAATTAATTTTATTAATATTATAATCTAAACTGATTGTTATTTATAATTTTCCCTTTCTGGAAGGATGCATTATGCTCAAATCTTAATATAAAATATTTTCTTCTTTTTATCCATTTAAAATTTTTCAATCAGTCTAATTTATGGTATCTGTTTAGAGTTTTATACCAGGATTGGCTTAAATGGAAACTATCAAATTTAAATTATGCTACTATTCTGTATTAAGTAGCAACATCACCATGTAGAGTATAGCATTGTTACATACATAATGCTCAAGTGTTGGTGTTGGAATTGAATATTAAGAATAGAATGAATGTATGCAAATGTATGTAGAAATTTCATGTTGATTTATTCTTTTTATTGGAATAAATCTTCATTGGTAAGTTTCAGTGCTCTTCAAAATTGTACATTTGCTGTTTTTGCTTCTCAGAGTTGTATTCCTTTATTATTTTCAGTAATTCTACACAAAAAGAGGTTCTTGTGTGGAAAATTGCTTGAATTCTTCAGAAAAATATTATTTAAATTTCCAAAATTTGAATAAACAGGACCAATTTTTAAGATGGTTCACATATTTACAAATACTATGATCAGTTTTAATCGAATATACATGCGCCAAGAAACATACAAAGTGTTTCAAAAGGTATGTAACATCCCGAAGTCGAAAATTACATGACATATAGTTATAATTTTTTAAACATTATTAATTGTCAAAATTGAATGCACATACATTTAAAATAAAATATTTTTACAAAACACTTTCTCATACATTTTTGGGGCATACATTTTTCAAATTTACATAAGCCAAATTTTTAAACGTTTTAATAATAAAGAAAATAAAACCAATCTCTTATGTTAATGTATTGTAGAATATTACTGAATTAACACTACCTGAAAAATCAAATAAAAGTCTATATAATATGCATGTTGATAATGAAAAACCAATATCCAATAAATATATGGAATTTAAGATAACTACAATAAATATATATTTTTAGAAGAATTTAAAAACCTATTATACATGTTATTGTTTAAAATCAAAATTTCCAATTAAGCATCCAATTTTTACAATGAATAATATAAAAAATTTCTATGAATACATTATACGAAAATTCTGTAACTTAACTAATACATACAGTGGTCTCTGTTATTTTAAGGTGTTACACATCTTTCAAAAGTCTCCTTTACGTTTATACTTTTTTCAGAAAAGTAATTCTACTGTGTGAAATTTGAACACTTGAATGGAGTTGACATGCACTACAAGAAAAGAAGGAAAAATAGTTAAGTAGCATTAGAGTTTGAAGCATTATGGTAGCATTTTGAAGTATCAAAGAAATTCATTCATACACACATGCACATACAGAAAATCTTTTTACATATATTAGATTGTTAATCTCACTGTCGAAAATGAATTCTTACCTGGTAAGATATAATAGGATAAATTAATTTCTTTATTTATTTATTTGTATGTATTAAAATATTCTATGTATCATAAATAACAACTTATTTACTTATTGCATTCATTCATTTCACAAAATCTCCATTCATAATTTCAAAAGATAGTTTATATTGATATGACTATTATGCCTTACCATATAAAGATAAATGAAAATCTCTACAAAAGTAACAGTATTTTTTCTATAAAGTATTTAGAAATTTTTGATCATATAAATGCATGTAATACTGAACTCCACACAAAATTTTTGTTTAACAATATACCTTTATTATCTATTTAATATAGCAAAAAAGTAAGTAATAAAAAATAATTTCTGTGTAGACAACTACTGACTGTGACATGAAAATCAAGATATAATGAAATAATAAATTTAAAATTCATTTCTCCTAATTTTACCAAATTTTTATTACAATTTATTTATATTTAATTCATTTCAGTTATAATATATTTATATTCACATAAATTTAATTTTATATCATTTTTTACTAAGAAACGTTTAACGATATTACAATATCACTTAATAATTATTTTTGTAATAGTATTAAGCATCATAAAAAAAGTTGCATACAATATATAATTAATAATATACACATAATTTTGCTAATGAATATTTAAATGAAAATGTAACCATATGTCATACAAGTATTACAGATCAGCTACCTTTATAACTAATTACATCCTTACTTCGGAATGTTACATACTGAAAGTAAATTACATAAAAATACATGCTTGAACTACATTCAATAAGAAAGTATTTTACATTAAGTATAAATATGGGGTTGTAAAATGCTTATGATTTAATCAAAATGATTGTTTTTGAAAAGATTCAAATGAAGTAATTACAGATTACATTACAAAGATAAATTAGGATTTAAGGTATTGTTATAAAAATGTGTGTAATAAGAAGGAAACGATTCATACGTTATAATATTTAAATGTATTATATATACTTTTTTATTTTGGGAACCCTATGTAAAATATTAAGATACTTTTGTGAATAATTATTCCATTTATTTGCTTTATTTCTTATTTTTATTACAACTAGTATTAGTAGTTATAAGTTTTGTATCTGTATATTCCTCAATTGTACTTAAAGATATCAACAACAATTAAATACATTTTATATTTTATATTTGCACAAATTTAGTTTTTCTAAATATTTTATTTCATTAATAATTATAGGTTTGAACAATTGAAACACTAAAAATTCATAAATTTTGCATTTCTTTTCATTTCAAATTGTAAAGAATTTTCTTTCCCATATTTACAGATTGGCAGAAGGCAGTAAACCAAAAATATTTGAAGAATCAAGTGAAGATGAAGATGAAAAAGAAACTGTTGAAGAAAGAGGTAAGAAATTATAAAACTTTTCATAGAGAGATAATTTATATCTTAATTATATTTACATAAATATAATATATACCAATATGTATATCTTATAGTTGATTATAAATATCTTTTATTGAAATGATTTTTATTTTGCTGTTATTATTATTAAAATTATAATTCTAAATATCTTATTAAGAAGTAATTAATTTTAATCAATTGAGGAGGAATGAGAAATGTGATATTGAGTAATAAAAAAAGTATCAATGTATATGGACAAATTTTAGAAAAACGTAAAGCATTTGAAGCAAAGAGAAAGCGTCATTATCAAGAATGGCAAGTAGTTCAAATGGCTCGAAAACAATTACTTGAACAAGATGAAGATGAAGATGAGGAGGACAATGAAGAAAATGAAGAACATGAAGAAGACATAGAAAAAGATGACAATAATTCTCTTCATCCTGAAGAACATGATTTTGATCTTAAATTCAAGTGCATGCCATCTTGCAATATAACAAAAGGAAAGTGATATGACGATGGACATTAATAAATAATATTATAAATTACTTCATTAGAATTTAGAATTCAATTCTCTAAAAATTTTAGTTTGTATTAAATTTATTTACTATTATACAACTGACAAATGCAATAAATTACAATGTCCGTTTTACGTGAGTTAAATGATTAAGTTAATAAATTTTTGTAATTGACCAATTTACTATTTTTCAATAATTGACTTATACATTAATCAGTGTAATTAGTTACACAACGAATGTATAGTGAATTTATAAGTAATTAATTGCGTAATTGAAAGCACATATTAATAAATAATTAATAATTACACAAATATTTAATTTAATTACTTATTTTCAGCAATTTAATCATTGGTCATTCACTTATTATTTATTGAACTCAAGCTAGTACTTAGTTCTGTAATTGTACAGAATGATAGACATTCTTAATTCAAAAATGAAACTACAAATTTCTTTTGTTTATGAGAAAATCATAGTAATTTTCTAACTTTTATTGGTGCTGTGGTAAAAATGTAATTTGATTATTAATTACTTTGCTAATATACAAACATATATAAACATATTAAGTTTTCTCGCAAAGATTAAATGATTATTTATGTCACTTTATAATATCTGTTTGCTATGTAGAAAACCACTAATATTATATTATTTTCTTAATAATTAAATAATTGATTTTTCAACAGAATATTTAACATATTTCGATTAAGATTTATATTTGTAAACTAGAGTAATACTTTAGTTTTTTTTACGTGAATTATAGGCTAATGATTTTTTGAATGCTCTAATTAATCACATTGCTTATTGAAATAGTTAATCAGTGATGTACATTTATAAAATTACTATTAAAGCGCTTATTAAATGTTTTATAAGATCCTAAGCAATTAGGAAATGAGTAATTCTTAAAGAACGAATTCTTTTACATAATTAGTAGTACGCATAAAAGATGGAAAGAATTCCTGAACACAATATATTATTACAGATACACTCATACTAATTTATTATATTAAATTTGTAATAAATTTCTCCATTCCATGCAGTAAGAATTTCTCATTTTCTAATTATATATTACAGTTTACAAAATATTCTTAATACAGGGTGTCCTGTAAAGTATGTGAGATGAGTAAGAGATTCTGAAATTAGAATCTTATTTTAGACATTTTTACATTGATATTATCTTTGTTCGCATAGTAATACATATCATTTAGATATATTAGTTCCTTTTATTTTTTTCACGTTAATCAAATTTAACTTATGCATACTAAATATTAAGAAAAAGAAGTTACTTTTATAAATAACTGCAGAATTTTTGTACTAACATTAATATATTATTAAAAATTGCTGAATATTAATTTAATAAAACTGTATTTTATCTATTAATAATAAAGTTCAATTTTTTATTAATTTTTGCATTTCTTTTTTTAATATAAGTTCAATTAGTAAAATATATGTGTATAATATAATCAATGTGAATTTGTCTAAATATGAAACTGTGTAAATCTTTCATTTGTAAAATTATATCTCCTTATATGTTTTATTTAAAATATAATATATTCCTTGTCATAAACATCTCAAGCCTTTTGATCTTATTACTAAAAAATTGATATTATCTTTAAAACTAATTTATTATTTTATTCCAAATTAAGATTTATATTAGTTTTCTATTCTTATTATGATATGGTACAAACAATCAAGGCTTTATAAATTTAGAATTCTTTATATGTGAAGTATTATATTGTACTTCGAGATGGAACATTATTATTTATGTATATACATATATATCATAATACAACAGTTTATGGCAAGAGAGATTATTATCTAGACAATCGAACTTATTTTTTGTTCAGAAATACTTCCTATGACATGTAACAGGTATTTTTGTAGATTACAGTAGGATCCTTATATAAGTTAGTTTTAGAAAAATAGATTTTCGTCTGACGTGTGTCGTTTCAGAATGTACTTTGTATTGTAAATATGTGTATTAACAACGAATTCAGTGTATTCAGATTTAAAATGTAGAACGCAATAAAACCGTGAATCGGATACTAAATCAAATATTTTTCAGTAACTAATCATGATTATTATATTTAGACTCAAATAATTGAATAACTGAAATAAAATTTTGAAATAAACAAATTCACTATCAATGCAAATTTAAATTCATAACTGAAAATATGCATAAATTAGTATTATTTATATATAAGTTTAGGATAAAGTATGTTTAAATATATAATAATATATGCAGATATGTAACTGTGTCATAAAACTTCAATAGACTTAAAAAATTATAAGTAACAGGATAAGTGTTTGATTCTCAGTTTTGTTGCATTACTATAAACAAGCTACTACGCTTAACTTAAATAGAATACTCAAACTTGCAGCTTTAAAAATAGATTAAGGTAGAAAAGAATAGAGTGTAATGGACAAATAGATCAAGGATGAAGATAGATGATTATTTTATTTTGTTTCTAAAACATAAAGAAACAATATAATGTAATGTAGAAAGCCATCCAATTATTGCAATTTATGTGCAATGAAAAAAAAGAAATATATATATATACACACATACATACTATATCATTCTTATAGAAGATTAATATTTCTTTAGATATTTGATGTTTACCAAAAAAATATTTCATATATTACATAAATAGTTAATCGTATTTGAAATATTAATGTAATGTCTAAATCATAAAATACTTTAATATAATAAATATAGAATTTCCATATAAATTATTTTTGTCTTCTAGTAAACTTCTAGACATTTTTTACCACATATTTTATTTCTTAAAAATCGTTTCTCATCATTATTACTAGCACTTATTTCATACACATTGCAAACATTTTATACTTAAAAATTATATGAATATATTTATATATGAAACAATTTGCAATTTTCATAATTTAGAAACATAACTATAGAAAGTATTATTCTCCAAATTTGAGATATATTGGAAGATGAAAACATATGGTGTCTTTTCATTAATTTGACCATAATTTTTCATTTTGTTTTAAAGAAAATCTTTTAAATTAGTTTCAAATTGTTTCGTTATAAAACACATTCCATTAATTCATACTACTTATAAATATACAAAATGTGTACAATTACAACCTATTAAACTTTTTATATAAAAGCACAATATAATTATTTGCTTTCCATTAAAATCCTATTATATTTCAAGAATGAATTATTCTAGATTTACTAAATGTATATCCGGTATGATGTTATACATACATTTCAAATTTAATAAAAACAAGTTTCACAAGTAATGAACATTTTCTTATTATTTATTAAAACCAATTATTAATTATTGAAACCTATTCATTTATTTATCATATTACTTCACCTGTGATAAGTACTTATGTATTTACTACAATGCTTGATCTGTACTGAAGGAGAATAATAAACTAAACTAAATGAAACTAGTTGATCTGTAGTTTCATGTGGGAAATAATAGGTATAAATATATGATAAACATACTACTTTCTATCTAACGAATTAGTCAGTTAAGTTAGGAAAGATAAGCACATGACATGAGTAATGAGCGCGATTAAGTCTGCAGACAAATCATAGAATAGGAACATAAACATAATTGGTCACGTGATACTCCAGTTATTCGCCGGTAGGTAGTCGATAGTCACTAATGAATTTGATACATTTAATACTATTGCTAATATATTTGCAAAATTTGATACAGTTGAATAAGTTACCATCCTTATTATATTTTTCAAGATTGTGTGACAAAATATCATATACGATATCTATATTATAGTTTATCTATGATTTTATCTGATTGTATTACCAAAGAGGAAATTTCCTTTCTGATATTATATAGTCAATGAGCGTTTAAGACGTTCTCAGTTGGTGTAGCAGTTTATATTCCAAAAAATATATTCTACTTTTCCATCTATGAAAATATATTTTTCATTTATGTCATCTATCAAATGAATAGTAATAATTAATCATACAGTAATCTCTTTACTTAGGTATCTACAAAAATAATCAAAATTAATCATCGTTAGAGTACCAATACCTGTTAAATATTAATATTTATCATTTCAGGTAAATTCAAATTTGAATGACAGTTGATTTCATTAAATAGCAACACATATTGTCACTTGTTATATCTTTGGTGACAAAAGTAAAGTAGTTCTATTGTTTGAATCTATCGTTTATTTTTAAAATCTCATCAAAACGGGGGCTGAACAGTCAATTATGTCCGTCTCCCAGATGGAAAGTATCCTTTTATTAAAATTTTTCAGTTTTTACATGTTTTTTCAAATTGTCGATTTCAAGTGTCCTTTATCAATTTTATTCAGATGAATGTTTCTTTTACTGAATTATGTTTGCAACTAGTCTCTATTTTTATAAAATTCTTATTAATTCTTCAATTGTATTTGAATTATCAAAAATTGTTTTATACTGATTTTGTATCTAAGACATTCTAAAAGAATTTTCAAATATTTTAGGTTTTCTTTTTATTTTATCAATTAACAATTTTATTTCTAATATACATTATAATATAATATACGTTTTAAAAGCAAATTACAGTTATCTGTACATAATTTTAATGGATGTTACAGGATTTTGTTTAAAATTAAATTATATTTTTAAGGTTATGTGGTAATTTTTCCCATATATGTTATGTTTTTTAGTGTTTACATTCAAGGAAATTTTATTAACAATGTATTTGAATGAAGACAAAAGTATTTTTCTAAATTAATGTTAAGGAAATTTATTCAATCTCAAATTTGCTGTGAAGGAATTAGAGAGAAATTCCAAGAAATGCGAAAAAGAAGAAAAGGTGGAAAAGGCAAAAATAAAAAAAGCCATTCAAAAAGGTAATATGGAGGGCGCACGAATTCATGCAGAAAATGCAATTCGCCAACGTAATCAGGCACTCAATTATTTACGGATGAGTGCAAGAGTTGATGCAGTAGCTAGCAGAGTACAAACTGCTTTGACTACACGCAAAGTTACTCAGTCAATGGCTGGAGTAGTTAAAGCCATGGATGCAGCAATGAAATCAATGAATTTAGAAAAAATTTCAGGTAAATATGTATATTTATATGTTGTTGTGTAATATGTATATGCTATTGTGAAATATACATATTATGTATATTTTAGAATTTAATTTTTTACCATTATTTTATATGATATCTGAAAAATAATGAATAAATCATAAATTTCTAATGAGACTGTGTATGAATGTTTGTAATATATTATAAGTTTAATCTTAGGTCTTATGGATAAGTTTGAAAGTCAGTTTGAAGATTTAGATGTACAAAGTTCATACATGGAGAATGCTATGTCTCAAACTACAACAACAAATGTTCCACAGAATGATGTTGATTCTTTATTGCAACAAGTTGCAGATGAAGCTGGGTAACTACTTTCCTCAGAGTTATTTTATACAATATTATGTAATTCTATAATATAAATTTATTATATAATTTTTTTTAGTTTGGAGTTGAATATGGAATTGCCATCTGGACAGTTAGGTAGTATAGGTACATCTACTATCAGTCAAGAACAAGATGAACTTACACAACGGTTAGCAAGACTTCGTGAATAGTAATACAGATGTAAAATCTAGTTACAGCACAGGTACATAATGAGAAAGATATATCTTTATCTGCTATAATTTGCATTAACTTATTAACCTTTTGACTGCCATATAAGAGTTTAATGGAAATGATCACCGTATACTATCCTTGTCTATAATTGCTTGGTAATTACATACTAGATATTATAAACGCCTACAATTACACATATTTAAATTTCAATTTCTTTTTTGTTTTTTAGCCATATACAGAGACTGGTTTATTTTGTAACGGTCAATGTACAAAGGGTTAAAAGGAAACGTATACAAACATTTTCTTCATGTACACTCCATGATCTTAAACCTTTTTCTTAAACCTTATTCATTTATTTCGAGTGAAATTATGTAGTAATGATATAAAAAGCTAAGATCTTCCACCTGAGGTTCATCATTGGGTTTCTCAGTTATTTGTATAAGACAAACATATATTGTTCAGTAAATGTACATATTTATTTAAAATTGCAGAATTTCGTTAAACCAATTGAAAAATATTATAATAACTAAATAATAGAGAAATAATTGAGAAATATTATAGCTTAAAATGATTTCAAAATTATAGCAGTATATAAATATATTTATAGTCAATGGAATTATACAGAGTGTTCCATTTGAAGTTACGCACGCAATTATTTCCCAAACTATAGTTCGTTTTAAAAAATGTTTCAAATGGAACTTACCCTATCCTGGGAAGGAGGGGGGCATCTTATGGTGATCACAAACCTTCTCTAAGTGGATGTGCTTCCAAGATTTCAAGGTGATCTTTGTTTTTTTATACGGAACTATATGTTTTTATTTAGGTAGGCATGTAACCCGTTCCGGGATGAATTTATCGAACTATATTTATTTATTATTTCTTAGTCCATGCCTTTCGGCTTTAGACGAACTTTCGGTTTTACATCTCTTATACCTATTTCGCTTCTTATATATCTACCTCCCCTTTTATCCACTCTATTGTATTGCACTTCCTTAATTATTCTATCTCTAAAAACTAAAAACTAATAATGACTAAGAACTATTACAACTTTTGGGCTTTTGCCTCCTTGCTGTGCTTCCTTATTGTCGTTCCTCCCAGTCTTGTATTGCCCTTCTGTTCTCTATTATTGCTATTAGTTCTGTTAGTCCTTCTCTAGTCTCATTTAGTATTTTTTCTGTGTCCTTTGGTCCTCCCATTATTTTGCATTCTTCTATTACATGTCTCAGGTCTTCTTCTTTCCTTTTACATAGTCTGCAATTTTTTTCTCCCTCTTCTTTCCAGTATTCCCTTACTTTGGTCTCGTTCCCACTTCTGAATCTTGCTAATATTTTTCTGTCCTTCCACTTCTGTCCTCCCTTCTAAGCACTTTATTAACTCTTCTTTGGCGATTTTTCTGTAATGTGTGTTATATTTTGATTCCCTTATCCTTTTCCCCCTCTCCTCTGCTTCTCTCTTCTTTCTTTTATAATTTGGTCTGCTGTCATCCTTTCTTGCTCTTCTCTTGCTTCCATCTGTGCCCTTCCATTTCTCACCTCTTCTAGTCCCTTTTTTCTCTTTCTTGCTCTTTTCCCTTCTTGGCCATTTCCCCAGTTTCTCTCTCTTTCCTTTATGCACTCCTTTACTAGTTCCTTTTTTGATTCTAAGGCTTTCTCTTCATACCTTTCTGCTCTTTTTAATGCTTTTTCTTTGATTTCTTTTATCTTGCATTCTTCTATCAATATATAATTTGGTGTTATCATATCTAAACCTAAGATCCATTTCACATATCTTCTTTGTATTCTATCCAATCTTTCTTCCATGTTCCAGCCCCATACCTTTGCTCCAAACAGCGTCACGATTTATCGAACTATAATATATTGGTGTTTGAAGGTCATTTATTGCCGTTCAAAACATACTGTTGTTGAACGTCCAGAAATTGTTTCTTATGTATTCAAAAGGATGACTTTTGTAGTCAGTACAATTATTTACTCTATTCCTATATGATAGCTGCACTTTTTCGAAAGTGACAGAACTAATTCTTCCAAATTCCTCACATTCTTCCAAAATTAGAGGCATATTGGCAATCTTATTGCGAAATTGTTGCGAATTTATTGCGAATTTATTATTGCGTATAATGAACCATCGTAAATTAAATCGTTACCGGAAGAAAGTACACGTAATACTGTTTGCAATAATATTGATTCCTTTGAAGCAACTGTCATACAAAGTGAGGATATCTGCCTAGTAGCAAATTATAGTTAATAATAAACAAATACGAATAACGATAAATCGCATCATTTGTGTAATTTCGATTCATGTTTACATCTGAATTGACGCAATACTTCAGTAAATCAAATCCTGAGAACGTTCAAAGAAAGTAAGTTTTTGAAAGGCAATGAATGACCTTCGAGTACCAACATATTATGAGTCGATGAATTCGTCACGAAATGAGCTACACGCCTCCTTAAATAAAAAGATACAGTTTCGTATAAAAAAACAAAGATCTCTTTAAAATCTCGGAAACACATCCACCTAGAGAAGATTTGTAACCACTATAAGATGTCCCTTCCGAAATTAGGTAAGTTTTATTTGAAATATTTTTTGAAACGAGCTATAGTATGGAAATTAATTACAAACTCCACCTGGAACACCTTATATATCTTTCCCATCTCTGTAACAAGTACCTATAAATAATGAACACGTTAAAATGTTCAACACAAATTGCTTAAATAAAAAAAGTTTACTTACTATATATTCATGAATAAAATAAGCTTTTAATATAATCAAAACTCATTTGTTATATTATAAGATTAGATTTCTGTAGAATAAAAAAAAAGCACTATTAATTGTTATTAATAATAATCGGTAATAATTATTAATATAATTAATTTTGCACAATATTGTAAATATAGCAGGTACTACTCTCTATGATATGAGAAAGAATATACTTTTATATAAAGAAAATTTATCGAAGGAAAGCTTTATTACTGCAATGGTATTTATGTTGTAAACATACTGTATGACAGAATAATTCAAGTAGATTGATTGTACTTTAAAAACAATTTGTAATAATAAATGCTTGTACTATATGTGTATCATATATTAAATACATAATATGATACACAGTTTATTATATATTTGTTTGATAAAAATAAATTTGTATAATAAATATTTTAATAAGTAGTATATTTTTATATGGTTAATTATGAAGAGTTAATCATGATGCTGCAGCAGTGCTGTTACCACTTTCTGAAGTATAATAAGGGTATTTCTGTATCCAAATTGTATCAAAAGGTTCAGCCTGTTTCAGAATTATCTTTTTCTTTGCATGGAGTTCTAAATATTTGAAATATATATCAATCATTATTGAGAATCTTCTGTACGTTCAAATTTAAGTGAAGACATAACAATAGAAAGTAAAAGATAATAAAATTATATTAATTAATTTAAATTTACCTAAACAGTGTGTAAAGGTGGATGCAGCATCAAATTTATTACAACTCTCTGGTGAAATTACATCATGAAATTTTATGAATGTCCTTTCACTCCAATGAGTTTCCATTAATGCTAACAACTCTTTTTTGATTAAATGTGTCTTTGAACTACAACAAGAAAAAAATTTTTATAAAATGTTCAATTAACTGTTGGTAATATATATTAGATTCATGTATTTGTAACAGTATGAAGCAAAAATAACTGACACGGAGGAAGAACTGGATTTTGCATTTCTGCCATCAGATGATTTTTCTGTTATTGTCCTTTCTCTAAAAAATTCAGAAACTTATATTGTATATAATATATAGCAAAATTAAACGTTTACACTAACTAAATAATAATAAACTGTACCCAATTTTTTCTTCAAAACCTGTAATTTCAGGAAGTTCAATTAGAGGTTCTTCAAACTTCTTTGTTTCTTTTCTTTGCTCTTCAGGAGGCTCTTCTTCTTCCCCTGCTACGAGATTTTCTGTTTGGAGGATTTTTTCTAATGTTTTAGATTGATAAGTAATTTCAGGTGCAGTGAACATAAGCTTTCTTGAAGATAATTCATCTGTTTGATCCGGTAGTCTACTGAAAGCGCCCACACGAATAGTTTCTCCAGCTATAAAATTAAAATTGTATTTATTTATTATTTCTTTTATTATTTACTTTGTTCATTTTTTACTCTTTACTATTCGAAATAAACATTATTTACCTGTTGTCTGTTCAATTTCAAAATCAAGAACATCTTGAAAATCATTTTGAACCGTTTGCGCCAATGGTTTCGTAAGCCAACTACTGAACAATTTATTTAATGTTTTTCCCCACAATTTATTGGCAATTTTTGTTGATGGTTGTCTTAGATATTCAGTTCCTCGTAGTAAAATAGACGTAGACCTTTCTCTCCAAAGAGGTCTCTAAAAAATGAATAAAAATAAACATGTTTATAAATGATTGAATCGTATATTCAGTTAATGATTAAATTACACCAATTAAACAACTCACTGTATGAACTGAAACATTCCTGATATATTTTCGCATGACGCTACCAGACAGTTGAGTTCGTTCATCGAAATATTTTCTTGTCTTTTTTGGTTTTACTACTTCAATTAATTCTATATTTTCAAGAACTGATAAACTTTGCTGTAATTGAAAAGGTAATTCAGGTGCAGATAAAGGTTCGTCTATCAGTGATGGTGGTGGTTCTATTGGAAGCGGAGGTGGTAAATCTTCTACAGGACTTATCTATAAATAGAAATTCTCCTATAAAATTTATATTACATAGTTTGGAAAGACACTAAAAAAGTTATACAATTTAGTTATACAAAAAGTTATATGAAAAGGTTACACAACGTACCTTGCTTCTTTTCGCAGGAATTTCTGTTAGAGATATTAAAGTTCTTTTCCTAGAAGTCGCAGGCTTTTTAACATCCGAGCCTAAAAAATCATATTTGTAAAAAGAACTAACTTATCTATAAATAAAAATACAATAATTAATGCACCTCTAGGAACGACAAAGGATTTGTGTTGATCATTTTCAGCGGATGCTACTCGCGTTTCTCTTTCAGTTTCAATTGTCTCAATCTCAAATCTGTTAACATCAACAAAAGGAACTTGCACCGATTTCTCATGAATTTCTGTCGATCGATCCCAAGGAAATCTTCGTATTTCGTTTCTAAATAATGGATAACAATAATTTTATAAATATCAAGAATATGTACTTATTGTTCTATTCATTGTATTCTAATAATTTTAATAATTTTAAACGAATCATATTTAAAATTATTAGAATTTAAAGTATTAGGATCAGAAAGTATAAAATTACTTTAAAAATACGCAAAACTAACAAGGATAGCTCTGGTCCGGCTAAGTATTGTTCCATATCATGTTCGGATAGTATCCCGAAATTCATTTCATCTTGCATCTACATTTGAACAATGTAATGTTATAAATTTAAATAACGCGATATAAATCATATATAACATAAACACAAAATAAAATTTTATTATCATAAATAATCTGCGTTGAACTTGTCCTTTTTTTTTAAATAACTTTTTTTTACCAAACGTCCTATAACGGAAGTATATGGTTCTTCTGTAATTAAATGCGAATTTGATGGAATTTCTAGATTCCGGAACACATCTTCCATAGGAGGAACATCCGGTAATTCTAACGCCATTACTGCATTAAATTCTTCATGCCTACGAAAAGATATTTGAAATATTTTCGCGTTTATTAATATTAACGCTTTTCTTATTAACAATTTTCCGAATTATTAATATTAAAACTAATAAAAAGTACTTTATCAGTAATCAAATCTGAAATTTTAGAATTTCTGAAGAAATTAAGTGCTTCATAAAATTTAAATCTTTACCTTTTTTTGAATAATGCGTACTTCATTGCGAAAACATGATCTACAATAAAAAAAGGACAAAAAGTAATCTTTTTATGTTTTTAAAGATAAAAGATGCTTGTTATATTACTGCGAAAAAGATTATAAAATATTAATTTCAAGATTTATGACCTTGAAAGTATTTCGTTTGGTAAAGAAGTATTTTCGCAACACCATACATTAATTGTGAAGAAAGATAGAGACTAAATCTGCCATAATTTCTTCCACTCCTCATTTCAATCGTTGATAAAATTTCTTCGCTAAAATTGTAATCGTAATCGTATATATAACGTAATTAATTTAATAAATAAGTACAGAAATAATAAAATATCATTGCAACAATAAGACAAAAGAATATCCACAAGAAACTCAAATAAATTAAAACAATTAGTTGAAAGCGATCGTAAGAATAAAAAAGTACTTTACCAAGTAAGGACTATGTTAATCTTCTTAATTAGTATTGGCCTGCAAGTTTCCTTAAACATCTTTTCACTAAAGGTTGCGGCTAACCAGCATTTGGCTAATTTGCCTTTTCTTCTGAGAGAAAGGAGTTCAGTTGAATAAAACATTGGAGAACTGACGAATTGGGATAGAAATTCGGAGGTGGCAATGCGAATCGTCACGGCAACGATTTTTGTTTCTAGAATTTAACGGAAATGTGTATTCTTAATCAATCGATCGATCGATTTTTTGAAGCGCCCTCCATCTAGGAAGTCGAATATCGCGCGAGCAGTTATTATGTATACAGGATGATCCAGTTTTCTCCAACCAAACTTTGTCAGGATATTCTATCGGTGTGATATGAATAAGAAAACAATGTTATATAGGACAATTGAAACTGTACTAAAAAATTATAATAAATGTGCGAAATTAACTATCATTCTATTATTATGATTGAATGGCATAGAACATCGTGACAATGTTTAGCCAAGAAAAGCTGACACACTTTGTACATATCGCGACATATGTATTTATATTTAGAGAAGATGTTACATTCGTACAGAACCTCGCGGTGAAATGATGGAAGAATATGTAGAAATGAAAGTATTGTAACCTTATGTAACCCTAGGGAAAACAATTAATTACATATAGTTTAAATTTTATAAACGACAAAATATTTTATTGCATTTGAAATAGTATATTTATTGTAATGTAAAATAATACTTATTCATTTATTTAAGAGATTTAATTACTAAGAGACATAACTATTAATAAGCAGCCCATCATTTATTTTATGGGATTTATAGCATTAATTGTATATTTAATATAGGTTAAAATATTTGAAAATAGCGCCTTATTTTACTTTTACATAAGTACACTAGTGACATGTATGACTCACGAGAATGTGTAATATGTAGATAGGTATTCTTTACTTTAAAAATTCTTTATTACCAAATTTTATTTATGTACTACAATATAAGTTTATTCGTTTCGTTACAAATACTTTTACCATTTTATACAAGTTTATTATAAATATTAAAAAAGTCATAATTGAAAATTTTGCAACATATATAACTCATTTCAATCATATATTTAATATCTCTGAGCTGTCACTTTCTATCAGTTCTTGAATAACCTCTATTATACTCCTACGTAGGAGCATGAAAGATTATATCAGTTTTCTTTATTTGTGACAAGAACGGTCAAGTAGAGATGTTTTCGAGTGGGCCGAATTATACAAAATTAAAAACGCATCTGCGGCTAGCAATTAATCGATTAAAGTTGCTTGAGAAAAAGAAAACCGAACTTGCTCAGAAAGCACGGAAAGAAATAGCTGACTACATCGCTGCAGGTAAAATTGAAAGAGCAAAAATACGGGTTGAGCACATTATCAGAGAAGATTACATGGTTGAAGCAATGGAACTCCTCGAAATGTATTGTGATCTTTTGCTTGCTCGTTTCGGACTTATTCAACAAATGAAGTATGTATGTCATTCAAATGATTAAACATTGCTTTTCCGATTCTATTTTATTGTTTCAATTTTTAATATTACCTTTATTATAATAAATATCATGAAATTATAATAAAATAATCGTCATTCTATTAGCAAAATGTTATAAAACTCATTAATAACATAAAAATTTTTAAATATCATTATATTTATTGTTATAGGAATTTAGATGAAGGTTTAGCGGAAGCTATTTCTACCATAATTTGGGCTGCTCCTAGAATACAAACTGATGTTCAGGAAATTAAAATAATAGCTGATATCTTAATGTCAAAATACGGGAAACAATACACAGAAGCATGCAGGGAAGAAGCAGTACAAACTATATCTGAGAAGTTGAAACATAAAATGAGCGTGCAATCACCATCTAAGCTTCTTGTAGAGAAGTATCTTATAGAGATTGCGAAAAATTATGATGTTGAATACGAACCAGATCCACAGGTAGAAATTATGAAATGAAACCACTACTGATAATGATAATAATTCTAATTTTATTGTGAGAATGAATATTTTAATTGCAATATCATAGATAATGCAAGAGGGTCAAGATGCTTTATTGATAGATGTTGGAAATAACACAGAAAGAAACAATTTAGACACAGCTTCTGGAGGCTTACCACTGCCAGTTGGATTTATTGGGTTTCCTCAAGCTCCTCTATTACCAAACCCTGCATCTAATCTAATTGTGAGTAATCTCTTTTACTATGTAGCTATTTTTTTATTTACACTTTTTATTCAAATTATACCTTTCAGAATTCTGAGAAAGGGCCTATAGGATTTGTAACTCCACCAGGATCATTAGAAAGTAAAGATCAAAATGTTCCTTATAATCCAAATAATGTTTTGTACAACATTCCCTTAGATAACTCAAATGGAGACAAACTTGTGAGTGATATAATTTAAATTCTATAAATTAAATTATTGGATTATTAATGAATTCTTATCTATTAAGGAAAATGATCTGCCTCCACCATATGCATCATTTCCACCTGATTTAAATAAACAGGTAATTTTAAAACAAAAATAATTAAACTCACTGAATATGTAAATGAAAATTAATAATATTATGAATAGTTAGATATATAAGTATATATTTATTTGTTTTTTGGCTTCATAGCCTGAAAAAAGGATTTGGCTTATATATGTCTAACCTCCACTCATTTCCATATAACTTTTAAAGCACCAATACATCTACTCGTCTGCGTCCATCCATATTCCCATCCCAAACACACATATACTTTTTTTATTTAATATTAAAAATTATATATATACACACACTATCCTATACTGGCTATAGTGCAATTAGTTTGGTATTCATATTCTTTCTTTCAAAACTCTTATCCAAAGTATCACCGCTTCACTTATCCTACCTTCCATTATATCTTCCTCTCTTAATACACTGGAATCTAATCTATAGCAGTTTCTTAATAAATGTTTTAAGGTGCTCATCTCTAAACTACATAAAATACATTTTCTTTTCCACTCTTCCAACCAATAACGATTTTCCTCTTCAACATTTCTGCCTCTTACTATTCTTATGATTAGCTATATTAGGTTTATTAATACTTTATTTTTACTTCCAATTTTTCAATTATAGAGCTGTTATTATTATATTTGTTAAAATGATTATTTGTTATTACTTATTATTATTACTTAAAAACTTAGACATATGCGTTTATATATTGTGTATTTTATATTAATTATTATACATTTACGTAATACGTTTATTTATGATTTTTCATTACAGTCCGACCAGAAACCAAAACCTCAACCGCGATCGAAAATGCCGATGAATGATTTTCAGCTTCCAGATTTGCCCGCCGTGCCGTCGGAGAATGATTTACCCTCAAATAATCCATCTACTAGCGAAGACATTGATTTTGACGATTTAATGAAGCGCTTTGAAGATTTAAAAAAAAGAAAGTAATTTCTTATTTAAGATATATTACAAATATGTATGTTGTATTACAACAAAAATATAGTGCAGTAGGTAACTAAAAATAATTCCTATAGTTTAATTATACAATATTGTAAAATTTAAGTAACTTTGAATACTGCAAAACATAATAGTATTGGCAAAATATTATTTGCAATATATCTGAAGTAGAAAACGAGAAGTTACAAATAGATTTAATTTCGAATGTTACATTAATATCATAAATAGCTTAACACTTTAATCTTCTCAAATAATTGAAATCACCAATTTTAGGTTCTTATATAATATGCATTCAACATTTATGAAAGAAAATCATATAAAGAAATGTGTAATATTAAAAACATTCTACAGTGAATTTATTTCCAATATAATTTTCTTTTATCTTTAGAGGAATAGATCACATTAACGTGCAATGCTATGATATTTCATAGATATAAATTACAATATTGCTACAATAAAAATCAATTTTCCAATTTGATACAAAAATATTATCATTAATAAAGTACAGTACTGAAACAAACAAAATTTGAAATAGCATTTGTATATATTGTAAAAAGGTGCATGTATATATATATAATTACAGTTTATATATTACCAATTATAAGTAAACTTTTTAATTGCTTCAGTTTGAAATGTAAGTATAACAATATAATCTTATATTATTTTCTAAAGATAATATTTCTTCATAATATTATTTCGCAGTATTATAATTCAAAAAATTATAAGAAACTCTTTGTAAAGAAAAGTATATAAAATAAAAATTCAAAAAAATTAGTATTTATAGATATTGTGGTAAAATATTTAGAAATTTTTTCTTAATACTCCTGCTGTTTTATATGCAAATAAATACACATAAATACAATATTATTGCCACATACGGTATCGTTTTCTTTAAGTAACTACAATGAAATTACATTTTTTAATTTTCCCAATCTTCACATTTCTGAAACAAGATTAACGTATTTATTTTAAAAAATTATTTTTTACGAAACTGGCGTAGTATTTAATACAAGGTACAAAAAAAGTTAAAATCTACCTGTTGTCCTTTTTCAGCCAAACACGTCAATAAATTTTGTGAGTATTCACATTTTTCTCGTTTATTCGCTTCAAGGTAACGAAAACATTCAATAATTGATTCTTCAATGAAGTCTTTCAATTCTGGATCTTGAATACTTTGAATCATCAATGGAATCACTAAATCTTTTTCTGGAAATCCTTTTTGATCTACCTATTAATCAGCAAGTAGTAACAATTATTTAAATAACATAATTATTGTTTATTTCTATTCTTAAATCAAATACGATAGTACTTACAGCATTTAATTCATTGAAAAAACATTGTACTATGCACTGTAATAAATTAGAATATACGTAGAATTATCAGATTAACATAAATATTATAGATAATTATAAGGTATTCAACTTAAATTCATGATGTTTACATCTTGTTGCCGGTCAGTATTATTATTAAAACGTGTGTCCTCGTCATTCATCTCTCCATTATTAAAATCACTTTTCCTATTGCGCAAATCTCTAGAATTCCATGAATCTCGATCGTTGGTTTTACGAATATGTTTTATATTTTGGAAATCTTTAACATTTCCTTTAATCGAGCGGTCGGAAGAGTAAGTATTCGTATTACTATTCCTGTCAGAATTTCTGTATCCATCAATAACTTAATTAAGATATATGTGTAATTGCAATAGAAATATATATAGAATATACAGGATGTTTAAAAAAATTGACAATATTTATGAAGTGTGACGCAGAGCTGCACGCAAAAGATATGTATATATATATATATATATACATACACAAAAGGTATTTTATTGAATAAATAAATTTTTGAGTAAGTCCCATTTCTTCATTTATTTTTTATAGAAATATGCATTTCTGCGGTCCAATAATTAATAATTTTCGCTTATTAAAATATTATTATTGCTCAAAATAATCATACCAGTTTTACCTATATCTCTGATTGTTCGTGGATTGATTATATGAAGGTCCACTATCATTTTTGTCAAAGAAATTGTTATCATATACTTCTTCCTCGGAACTTCCTGAAGTTTTGTCTTCCGTGGATGTAGAATCTTCCCCATTATCTATATTCGAACCGGCATAACGGTTCCTACAAGTTTTCAGCACTTTTTGAAATTGTACGTCTATTTGTTGATTTCCGGAACGACATCTTAAAGACTGAAAATAAATTTGTAACTGTAATTAGATTGCGGAAATTTATACAGGTATATATTTTGCTTCGAATGAGTGAAATAGGTAAAACTTTGAAAGAAATACATATTTTCTATAGATAAGATTTATTTATACATTAGTTGGAATAATTTATTATATTTATCTTATATGTACATATTTTTCATAACAGCATTCATGGCATATGTATATCATACATACCTGCTATTTACTTCCTTATTATCAATATTATAATATTTATAATAATTTAATGATATTAAATATTATTTTTTAAATCGTTAAAATTTAAGAAATTTTATATGCTAGGTTTGTATAACAAGTATAACATAATAAAATATATAAATTCGTCATTTTTTTAAACTTACTACTCCCTCACGGAGAAAAAATAGAAGGATACAACACAAAGTAAACGAAATAAAATTTTTCATGATACACACTGTCAACGCTCCGCCGTTTTAACTAAACAATTATTGAAACCATGTTCTCTTTCGGTCAAATATATAAACGAAATGAGCAGGAAAAAGGTGATGATAATAATTACGTGTCATTCTATCTTTGAAAAGAATTTGAGTTCAGTGGACGTTTCAGTGACATGACGTATCCTGAATTATACACTTCCGGTTAAATGTAAATTGTGTAATCTATGTAATTGAAACGAACATCAGGATTTTCGTTATCGCGTTAGAATCTTTTTCGCAATCAGGTAAATGTATTTCGTAATGTAAAATAAAAATAATTAATAGCACAAATTAGATTTACAGCAATGATATTCGTTTATTTTTTACACATTTTAAAATAATATGCAGTGGTATATATTACATTAAAAGAAAAAGATTTTTAAATAGCGGAAATAATATAGTTTCCCGCCATTTAAGATATCCAATAATATCTATTGTAATCGTAGAAGAAAATTAGAGGGGAGGATAAAAGAGAGAGGATATATGAAAGTGATTGAAGGCTAAAAACGGCAAGGAAATCTACTGTGAATTTTGATAGAGAACTGTTGTTCTTCTACCTTGGAAATACAAAATGCATATTAAATTTCTTGTAAGTACAAATTTTTTATTTATTAAAATTTGCATAATAAACAATTCATTTGCTTATTTTTAATGGCCCAATTTGATTTAGAGATAACAAAAAGTCATTTAAATAATCGCCGTAAATTTAATTATTATTAATTATTTTAAATTAAATTTTAATTGAAAATTCTAAGTGGTATTGTCATTAATATTACGATGATGGTAGAATAAATTTTACTTAAGTTTTCTTTATTCAATGATACTTATATAGTAAAATAATAATAAGTAAAAGAAAATAAGACAAAGTAATAAAAATAAATAGAACGTGATATTCAATTGTGAAAGAGCAATGGACCAGAAAAACGTTCGCGTGAAAGCGAAACAACTAGAAAATGAATCCTCTAACATGAGAGTTAAATTCATTGATCAATTAAACATATCTGAAAGCAGACATTAAAACTTAATTTCGTTTTATTTGAAAAAGCCTATTTATTTTCGATCTGTTATTCACCTTTTCCATCAATTTATTTAGCTATTAACGAATGCAGTTCTTATGGTTGCAATTGACATTCCATGGGCCAGCAATCACCGATTTTATAAAGGTGATCAACTATCATCGAGTAGCAAACACAAAACGAAGTCAATAATAAAAAAAGATAACGAAGAATTACAACCGCAGAAAATTAAAGAAACTAAAAACGTAATGAATAAATATATAAAAGTAAGAAAGGAAGAAAATATAGATCCTTGGAAATTATCAGAAGATACAGATCGAATACAATTTCAAATAGAAGGTCATGAAGGACCAAAAACGTACCTTTTTGGATTTGATACTGGAAATGGGTAAATAATTGAAGTCTTAGAATTGAATTTTATTTGTGATGTAATTAAATAAAATTAATTTATCTATAGTAACTTGTATGTAGATTAAGACAATTATTGTGTTCAAAAATTATACGCATTGTTAAATTGATTTTGTAATACATAGTAAAATAGCAAGTTTAAAAAATTTAATTAATGTTGAGATTTCTGTAAATAACGATTTAGAAAATCAATAGTTCGAAAAATAATGACATTTGCGTATATTAAATCAAACATACTGTATAATAGATTAAATTAATTTTTTTCCTATATTACTGACATATACTTCAAATAATTAAAAACAAAGTTGGAGAATATAATTACCAGACAATAAAAATTCCAATTATCATTTATAAAAACTAGATTTATTTATTATAAACGTCCAATTTTTTCAGTATACATATACATATACATCATTAGAAAACATTACATATGTTTAGAGGTATTTAATTAACAATATACCATATATTTATTGCAGAAAGAATAGACAATACAGATTAGAAGAAAGGCATCGCGATGGTACGATAAAAGGACAATATGGTTATTATGATGCGCAAGGAAAATTAAGAAAAATTCAGTACGTAGCTAAGCCTTTTGAAGGTTATACTGAAATACATCACGAAAGTAATGCAAGAAAGATAAAAAATTAATTAAAAATCATACTTCTTTATTTAAATATATTAAATTTCAATATTTCAAAATTCGTACATTACTAAGCATCAAAGTAAATGAAATATTAAATAATCTAAATTACCATTCTATTAAAAGTTAATTGGATAGAAACAATGAATGATATTATTAAAGATGAAATTTGGAAAAAATAAAATGTCTTCCACATAAATTTTGTTCTTAATATGATAGATTTGAAAAAGTAAATACTGTATACTTAAAAAAAAAAAAAAAAACAACAGCCGTCAATGAAGAGTAGAAGCTAAATTTAAACGCAAATTTAAATATGTTATTAGCGAGAAGACTGTTAAGAAGGTACATATGCATATACACACGTGTGTGTACGCGCGCGCGCGTGTATATATATATACTTACATATAATGTATATTTTTATAAATGTCACAGAGTTTCAAATTCCAGAATTTGCGAAAGTAATTTTCTCATTTAATCAAAGCTAATTTTCTCAAGGACTTTTTGTAATATTCATGTTTTTTAATTAATAACTATGTAACAATGTTGCTATTACCTAAAAATCTTCCAATTAATACTCGTTCTGATTAATCATTAAATTATCAATATTAACGAAATACCCTCGCCATTAATATCTGGTTTTAGGTAAAGTTAAATATAGGATTAAATTAATAATACTATTTCAAAACTTCGAATATATTAACATCCTCGCTTGTTTCATCAGTAACTAATTTTGATTAGTAATGTGCAATTAATTCTGGAATTAATCAATCAAAACCAGTATTGGAAAAAGACATTAAGTATTAGTATTGATAATATAAGATCTGAATATATGTACAATAACACCATATTAATAAATAAACTACAGATATTCATGCAAATGTATATTTTTATAAAAAATAGATACAGAAACAGAATATATATATCAAAATTTGTTTTGTCAATAGAGATTTAAGAAAAAGTACCTTTTTATTTTGCATATCTTTTTTATGTATTTAACAGATCTTAATACATTATATATGTACATCTGCATAAATATTTACTGCCTACTTATAATCAATGTATATCTGTATTCAAAAAAATTTAAATAAAATTATTAACGTAAAATATATACTTTAAAAAAATTCTCTTCTCTTTAGTTAATAATTGATATTCATATATCTATATTGTCATACATAATCTTTAATTAATATTTGTGCAGTAGTGTTAAACAACTATTTGCATAAATAATATGTCATTTTAACCTAATAAATAGGTTTAAAGTAATTATTAAAAACTTAATTTTTTATGACATTACCTTAAAAATTTCTATCTTTTTAAAATAACTATTTTCATATCCTAGAAATTAAGTTTGTCCTAAATTGATTCTCTCGTTCTTGTTGAATAGAACTCTTTTACATTATATTATTTTCTTTTCACATTTTCAACCCTTTATTAAACTTTTAATTTAAAAAATGAGATTCTATAACATTAAAACATTAGCACAAAAGAACATAATTAACCTCATTTAATTATTACAACAAAAACTTCTAATTTTTTTAAAATATTCAAATATTTTTGAACATAAAAATTAATTCTTCAAGATATTAATCTACTTCTAAAATTGTTATTCATTACAACCAATCAATGCAACTAAAAGTACAATCAACAATGTACAGCTCATATCACATTTTTACAAGCT
This sequence comes from Bombus pyrosoma, assembly GCF_014825855.1. Lineage (NCBI taxonomy): Eukaryota > Metazoa > Arthropoda > Insecta > Hymenoptera > Apidae > Bombus > Bombus pyrosoma. Next base: position 231,340 of record NC_057774.1, read on the forward strand.
TCTGTGCATGTTTCATATAGATTTTTACATAAATGGTCTCGTAGAATACATCACGAGATGAACATAATTTGCAAACGCTCATCTAACTTCAATGTCAATTTTTCTGTATTCATTCTGTATTTTTTCATACTGTATTCCTTTTATTATTTTCCCATTTCTATCTTACTTCAATTTCTTATCATCAGTTCCGTATGATGAACTCTTACTTATTTTGGACATTCCGATCATTCTTTGCAAAAGTAAATAAACTGAAACAGTGAAATTAAAAGTATTAATATTTAAACAATATATAGAATAAACATAAAACTGTGTATCATATTAAAATACCTACTTAAGAAGATACTACTCGCTCCTATCGAGAAATAAATTATCGATCCAGACAGGAGAATAATAATCAAATAATAAAGTATTGGTGCATTCACTACCACTGCCCAGAAAATTATATTAACAAGTGAATGATATCTTCTTTTTAATGTAATCTTTTCTAATTTGGGCACCCCACTAAGTTCAAAGAAATCACCTGTTTGTTCAAAACTTTCTGCCATACGATCCTAAAGAAAAAAACAGAAGTAAGAATAATTTCATAGCTAATTTCATTAATTTGAAATGAAATCATACTTTTTTCTCATAATGTTTATGTAACCATTCTTCAGCACCTTTCTCGTCTTCTGGCACTTCTTCTAACGGTATCCTGAAAATACATATGTACGCAGTGATCCGTTTTCCCTGCAGTAAGTTTGTTAACGTTGGTTTTACAGGATCATCTGACTTAAACTGCAGTTGCATGTCATAAATGTCAGAAATTTTGCCCCGCATATGCGGTAAACTTGCTACAAAACCCTTCGTTCGAGGTGTTAAGTGATAATTTAATATTGGAAGATTCGCTTTTTGGGCAAATTTTTGACTGGCTTCTAGTTTTTCTGCTGTAAATCGTGTTCCCTCGGCACATAAAAGCAACTGCATAAAGTAAAATAATAGTTAAAAAATTATTTTCGTAAAACAAACGATCTTAAGAGTAAGTTTAAGATATATTAACAATCACAGTAAAAATATGACAAAATTAAAGATCAAATGATTGAAATTGAATATCAAAAGAAAAATCCTTACCGATATACTATCTGGGTAATTTACAAGCTCTTTAATTTGAAAGGTGATTACTTCTTTATCTTTTTTCCAATTTCTTTCCATAAATACATATTCAGCAAATCTCCATGCCCACCCTAATATTGGAACATACTGTAATGATTTTTTTACATATGCTTTGCAATTCTGAAATATGCAAAATTTCACAATATTAGAAGGTAATTGAGTTACTTTCAATTTATCTTTTATGTAGAATTTTAAAACCAACACCAAGTACTCCAGTACGTTCACATATGATCCATCCACAAAGCCAATCTATTTCATATCTGTGGTTCATTAATATATATTTATGATTTTTTCTAAATTTTTCCACATCATCCATATTCATATAAAGTACAATGTCTAATCCAGACCACCATTCTGGTACAAATGCTAACTCTGGAAATGTAATTTCAATTATGCAGGATAAGAAAAAACATTTTCTTTCTATTTAATTTCTATGTCAAAAAAGAATTATATTCCAGAATTAAAATATATTAACATTCAGCTTAACTAGCTACTGAAGAGACTAGTTACAAGAAATAATATATTTAATAAAATTAATAAAATTAAGATAAGAATTTAAAAATTTATATAAAGCAAAAACATCTCAAAATTGCATAATTAAAATAACTTACGACTATATAAGGAATAGCAGAGATAGTAGTTAATCTTGCGATAAAGATATGTGGAAAAAGGTCTAAGACCAAAGTACAAAAGACACTGGAAAAAATTGATGATGAGGCCCGATGTAAGAAAAGTTATACCAAATATAACATAAATCACATTAGATTGCTTCAATACTGATAACAATCCCATCTTCCACAATTTTTTTACATGTGTTCAGTAATGATAAAACATATATATATATATCTCTTGAAGATTTTTAATTTTAATATCTGTAAAAAAGTTAAACATGTTGAATGCACATTGATAATAATTCAGTTTTAATTAATGAGATAAAATAGAACATTTCAAGTTTGTCAATCTTTAATCATAATTGAACTTTTAACCAGAGGTTTCTATTTCATGTATATCTAAATATACATATGTATACATATATTAAATTTTCATACAATTCTTGGAACCCAGATATCCATATATGGGAGATCTCTATTTCACATGTATTTAAATACATGAACATACGAGTTTTAATGCTATTAATAATAGTTTTAATATAGCAGTCACAGTTTTGAATGTGTATTAAGAAAACGTTAATAACAAGCTAAATAAGACATTAACAATAATAATCACTTAAAAGAATCGAAGGCAAATCTTAATTAAGGCTTCAGCCACATAAGTTCCGAATTTTCCAATTACACCTGTCATTTCATTGATGATGATTTCTTCTACAAAAGTGTATTATTATAAACTGTACTAGTTTTACAATATTTAGAAAAGATTCTATCCTTCTCCAATGATTTCTTGTAACTTTCAAATTTTGTGCCACAACAGCAATTCAGTATGTAAGTGATATAACTAGACTGTGGATGCGTAGTTTTATATGTCGAAATATACAAAATATATGCTAAATTTATCATTTTACAATATGATATAATACATATATAAAGGTACAATATAACATATAACATACATACAATGTAATATAAGCATATGATATGCAGGAGTCATTTCAATGTAGTTACTTATTATTTATTGCAATTTACATTACAATATGTAATAATGATCTTTTCCATATTTTCAATTGTTAGTTGATGTTTTTTGTTAGACAAAATTCGTTTATGGACAGAATATGTCCTTTCAACATTATAGGATGTGATAAGTGCATATTTAAATTTTTCTAATATTGTGCTTCTATTTCCATTTATGAACCATTTAAGATTTTTCTCAGTCTAGATAGTATTTTGATTCCTGGATTTTTTTGTAGGATATAGCTACATTTTACTCTAACATCTTACTCCACAGGCAGTAGATACATGATCTATTTTTCGAGTCAAATCTTTAACCAATTTCATTCATTCATTTAATAATAACACATTTGTTTCCAATTTTGTTATGATAATATGGAAGAATGCAAAAATTAGTTTCAATAAACGCTAATTCTTCAGAAAGATTTTCATCCTTTAAAATCTCTTGGGCTGATTTAGTACACGCTACATTTTTTTCTTTAAGATTTTCTTTAAGATTTTACAATCTTGAAATAAATAAGAATTTAAGTATCACGTACAGAATTAATGATTCAATTAATTTTAATGAACTGATACATTACTAAATACACTTACCCCTTTAATAATATGCACATATCTTGCATAAAATATCGCTGCCTTTAACTATGTTCCCCATTGTATTAAAATAGGTTCAGATGGTAATGGAATTTTTTTTGTAAGTTCTTTTTGTAAGTTTTTTTGTAAGTTTCAAATCTTTGTAAAACTTTTAAATATATTTTCATCAAAAAAACAAATAAATTTGCTGACCAAAGGTAAGTGTAGTCTCACTTTCTCCATTATTCTGTGCAAGCCATGTTAGAAGTAACATGTTAATAACAGCTAACAACAAAATAATTTTAAACCTCTCCCACAATATTTTTATTGCAGAATTCACAGATCGTGCAACAGTGACCTGATTTATTTTGTCCAATTCTTTACAAGCAAATGAGTAAGACATTGAAGCTGTTATTATTATCTTTTTCACATAATGTACTAACTATCATGTTTGCTATATAACGACTAACTTTATCTGTCATTTCATCAACTGAAATGCAAATAATGTTTTTCCTACCAATATTATTTTGTATACTTCGAATAATTTGTTTTATAGCAATCTTGTAAGTAATTTTTTCTTAGAATTAACTCGTTGGGAATATTTTGATTCGTACAGTTTTCCAAAAAATTTACAAATAAAACTTTGTTTAAACACCACCATTGATAGCCACTACTGCTTTGCATAAATCAATATAAATAAACTTATTTTTCCTTGCCATCGAATATTGTCATACGAATCTTCCAATTTTGCTTCAGCATTTTTTCTATGCATAGCAGTATTGGTATGTTGTTTTAATTAAAATTTTCATTCATATAAAATCTAAATCACAAGATTAATGAAAAAAAAAACGATATTAGATATTTAAAGTCATTGATTTTAAATTATGTTTATAATATAATAATATTATTGTTCTGTTTATAATAGTATTATTGTTATGTTTATCATTTGATTACATACTTCTTTATTGCAGGACTCACAAGCAATTGTATCACCATTGATAATCAAATATATATCTGCAATTTCAGATACCTCTGTTTTTATCATTACATATTTTTGCTTGTTTTCAGCATTGAATGATTAATAGAACACCGATGATATTTGTATTTTACTAATATTACAATGCAATTGACTGCGATATTAGACTTTGTAGTAACTTGTTATTATTTATATCACTCATGATTAGTCAGAACATTGCAACAAGTGGTTTTTATAAACCATATCATGAGACAATATTATGAATAAAGAAGAGATATAATATAGATCTGTTGTCAATACCAAATATAATAAAAGTATGCGATGAGAAAGTTACAAGAAACATGTTAACATGATATTTGCCAACGTTTAATGTCTAATTTTGGACATTTATATGAAATGTGCAGAACATATACAATATGTAATTTATACAAAATAAGGAATATTTTTTTATAACCCTCTAATGACAAAACATTTCTATCTTGGTTCAATATCTTTTCCTATTTTCTATAAAAGTATGCATTTACATAATCATCCACAATCTAGATATAACATTAGGAAAGCAGAATTCTATCATATAAAACATCATTGAATTAAAATTGTTTCCAACATATTCAGCTGTTTTTGTTTACACTTGGATATTTGTTTTTCAATGTTTGAATATATGTTTCAATATAAAATGATTAATTGTTTTATAGCATTGACAAATAAGTTGCGGAACATCCTCTCAAGCTTTTCTTCATTTTTTTTTAACCATGGTTTTCAAAACATAGTTTCAAGTAGCTGTTTCTTTATTACTTCTTTCTTATAAATTTTATCATTTGGCACTCATAATTAGTATCTAATAATATATTGTGTGTACTGTAATTTATAGGCTGCAAATTATAAATATATATTTTGAGTATCTACTCAATTATGGTATTATATTCTTCATCACCCATATAATAAATAGCTTCATCTTCATCAAGCTTTGCATACTGTATCACCCAACTTCTTTTTTTTTTCAACATTTAAAACATATATGTATGTAATTGAGAATATATATTTACTATATCAAAATTATACCAATAATGTAGTTCAATTTATATGAATAAATATTATCTCCTTATTATGAATTTCTTCATAATAATGAAACACATCTAGAAAATAAACAATCACAACACGATAATTATTACCCATAATGTCAAAGATCTATGTATGTCATTGATCAGTGTCAATATACAATACACGTATACGTGTATATACAGAATTATACATAAATATGAATCTTTATATGTATACAAAAATCAAAATGCATTGTATCATTCGTATATTAGGAATATGAATTTTCTATTTCTTAATACACGTTATACATGTCCCGTGTACACGTGTCACTTTATTATCCATTCAAAACTTTGACTTTTATTTCTAACCATACATACACACTTAAAAAAAATTCGGAGACATTTTTAAATAAAATGTTTTTAAAAGTGAAGCATAATACAACGATTAAAATTATTAGAAAAGCAATTTGATATTTTAAAATTTTATAAATATCAAAAATATAAGATACCTTTTAACTATGTATTAGTCGCACACAATAGGATAAATATTATCATGAGATTGTATACATTGATTGTATACATTAATCATACATAATTTCTAAACTTTATTTATATAATACAGGAGAGATTTCGCAAAATGAAATTCATTATTTTTCTTTATACTATTTATATATACCTGATTTCTTTCGAATGAAATGTATAACCTCATTCTTTGTTGACAGAAACACACATTGAAGACAATTATTATTGGCCAAAAAGTATGAAAATTTTTTAAAAGTCATTTTCAAGAATGATAAATATTACAAAGACAATAAAGTAATATATGCGAAGAAGGAACCGATCGTCACTTAGTTATGGAAAAGAAGATCAGTAAACGATATAAATATTTAAATTCATATAATAGAACGAAAAAAATTTGTTAAAATTTAAATACAATTAATGAGAAAATATATTATATTAAAAAACGTTCTTAATTTTAGGAAAAAGGAAACAAAACACTTGAAACAATTAACAAATTTTTACAATTCAACTCACCCAACTTAAACCATTTCTAAAATCTCGGGTCAAACAATTATCGCGTGCAAAGTGCTGGAAGACACTAACTTCCGAATAACTTCAACTTCTGTATGCCTTTATTTACATGATATTCACGCACGCATAAAAGAAGAGATCAAAGAACGCTGATTGGTTGAATAAAACATCAGTTCTTGATCACTAACTAATGAATATCATTTCTGATGATCAGGTGATACTGTTGTTCAATAAAAAGAATTATGTAAGAATATATTCCATATTTGGTGTTTATCTAAGAATTTATTTTATATAGGTTGGTGTCCATGCCGCCCCCAGTACAGTGCGCGAAAAATTGAAAACAATTATCAGAGTATAAGAGCATAAGAGCAGAATATCATTCTTATTACAGAAGTAAGTGTTTAACACTGTTTACTACCACGAGAATTTTATATACATATGTAAAAAAAGGAGATCTGAGAATGTCGTCATTCACATTGTAAGAAATTGCTAAGTCAGTAAAAAGAAAGAAACGTGTACATTAATATATGGAAATACAATAGTTGTATACATATGTAGTAAAAGGAACATTTCTATGTACAGGCTATTGCACGCAGCTGGAATGTTAAAACGATGGAAAATAGAAAACAATTTCATTAGGAAAAATTACACACATGCACTACGTGACTCATCACTAGAAACCATTTAATTCTTTTTAATGAAATGTTTTTCTATTTGCTACCGTTTTAACGCTTGTTCCAGTTGCATAGAACACCTTGTATACACACATAGTTACATAATATATTATTGTTCAAAAGTACATGGCTTGAATGTAATTTATTTGCAAAACTACAAGAATGATGTTATCTTTATTAGAGCTATTGTATAATATTATGATACGATAAAATATATTTATAAAAATTAATATCAGTAGGTATCAAATATTATACGGCTGTTTTGATTGTCAAAGTATAGAAAAGCTGGAGAAATTTCTCTAAATTGATAAAGAAGAATTGATCGTGCAGAATTTTCAAAAAATCAAAAACGGTACAAAATCGCAGAGTGTGGCATGCACATTGTAAGTGCCGCGTTCTCTGAAATGGCTAACATAACATAAATTATACCTGACCGATTGACTTTGAAAGCATACATTACCAAGCGTATCACATAAATTAGAATAATCAACAGATCGTTTGTTCCTTTTCTTTCTTATCTGCGAAAGATTATCTCGCTGGACGACTAAGTGATTAAGCAATGATTAAGCAACGCGTATCCAGTTTAGAATTTATACAAGGTCGTTGATGAAATACAGTATCATTTCCTGTTAACGAATCAATTAATATCTTCGATTAAAAAAGCTTTAAAAAATATCACTCCACATCGGAATTTACTGCAAAAAGGTGGAAAATACGTTCTTCGTATCACATTCCACTTCAATAATTAAATAATGTGGCGTACACGGTTTATGGGGAATATTTTGACAAAATTAAAAAGATTCAATTGAGATCTTTTTTCTTAATATCTGAAAATATATTGGGATCATACATTATAGAGCATTTACTTCCTCAACAAACACAATAACTTAATATTATACACTATATATAAACTTAATATTTATCAAGATATAATACACAAGCCATGATAAAGAGATCGAAAAGTATTTGTTAAAGTATTTGTAATGCAATTGATAGTGTTTTATCAGGAATGAATTATTAATTAAAAAGAATGTATATGTCCTCTTGCCCTGATTCAAATAATGTTATATTTGATGAATTTGCGTTGAACACACAAAAATTAGACTTACTTTTACGCCTTTCCCGCCTTTTAAATTCCGACTTGCCACACCATCCACATCAAATATATGAACAGTGTATTTGCGTGATTTATCCATGTACTAATAATTTTAACACTAAACTTACCACCATCGGTAAAATTAACTGTGTTCAAACTTTTGTGTACAATTTCCTACATATAACGTTATCACATCGCTGCTTATTTCGACGACTTTTCGTAAAATATGTATACAATAAATTTTTCAGTATTTACTTCTCCTCTCATTTTCTTTTTTTCCAAAAAATATACGTAGCCTCTCCTACCTACCGCGACCGATCAATTTGATCGGTCGAAAAATTTATGATATTTTCTTACTTAATTATTTTCAGGCCGCAGAGTTGGATGACACAGTGTACAATTTTATAATTCGATGAGAGTGTGAGGGCGGGAGAGAGAGAGAGAGAGAGAGAGAGAGCATCACAGTATAAAAGTTCTAAAGCATTTTCTTTGCGTTATAAGTTACAAGTGCAAATTTGAAGAAAGAAGAAGTAAATCCGCAATATTTTGATATAAATTTTCTATTTCATATTTAGTGAATTATTCTGTGGCGAATATTTATCCTAAAAATGTCCACGCATTGAAAAACTATGAAGTCATTAGAAAAGGGTAGATAACGTGAACGAGAAGTGTTTGGATATTGATGAACAGAATCTTTCTGAAATTGAAAATAAAATGGAAAAAGATGATGACCTATTTGACAGATCCAACGAATTAGTCCCCAGACACGGATAATGAAGAGAAGAATATCTTGAATAAATGTAAAAGACAAAAGGGAAGAAGACTAATACCGAGATACGAAAGTGAGTGTGATACAGAGGACCAACGCATCGAAACTGCTGCTGATGGGATAGTTTCATAAGAGATAGAAGGTGGTTCCAAACCCGGAAGAGCACCAATTCACGTAATATCTGTAGAGAATTATCAGGTCCGACAGGATATGCTAAACGAAATGTTATGAAAGGAAAAGTAAAGATTGCATTTTCTCTGATCATAGACTATATATAATGAAAAATATACGTGCACAGAACGTGCACAGAAGCAGAAGCATTTAGTTGGGTCCTAATTATTTTTTTTTTAACTATAATTAAATGCATTTGTTGCTCTGCTATATATTTACGGGGCATATAAGGCAAAAGATTTAGGCATCTCATATTTGTGGAATGGCCGTGAACAGAAAGTGAAGTTTACACAATAGCGTAACAAATATAAATGCAAATAACTGGCCACAATTGACTCGAGTCATGGTAAACGATGCAATAATCATTACTTTTTCAACAATTGCCAACAGTTGTTTGCGCATACGTTGCCACGAATGCACAATTATTGGTAGAATTCACTGTAGTGGTACTGACAGCTTCTAGCGAATACCTTGGAAACCAAGATCGACCGTCGATTATATATATAGAAAAAATCATCGAAATCGGAGAGAAGGTAGCATCTTGCAGATTCACACAATTTTATATTTCAATTATTTTTATAATTCAATATTTCAATTCAATTTATATAAAATGTAATTCTTTTTTATTGCATCAATTAAAGATAACATTTTGTCCAATTTATTATGTTGACAGAATCATCGCCACAAATATTCATATCGCCAAATTCTTCATCATGGTAGCATGACTTTCCTCCGATAAACCAATGCTTTACTGGATGCCAAGCCGTTTCCATGTATTATGAATTCTGCCTATAATTGTGCATCCGTAATAACGTATACATTCGTATTGTTTGACGGCGGTCCTACAGCGCTTGGATACAGTGATAACCCAGCACCAAAGTCCAAAATTGTTGCGTGTTTTATTTGTTAGGCTGCGAGACTTTTCGCACGAAAATATAAGCTTGTATGGTAGAGTTCTTAGCGTTGCGTTGTGCGGTTTCTTTGATGACGAACGAATTGCGATAAACAATGAGTGGAAGGGGAAGCAGGGATCGTGAAGAGGGATCCCTACAGTAGACATCACTGACCTAACATATACCTAACTCGTATCTTTTCTTTATAGTATTCCGAAATAACCGAAATATTACAAATAAAATATAAGAGTTAGGTTTGAGTTGGGTCATGACATGTATAGCCATTGAATATATCAGACATATCATATTGGAAAATCTAACATTTATAGTCTTTTCGGATCATAAACTTATTATATTTGCTTTCTAATAAAAACTAGGAAAATGTTCGAAAGATAGTTCCGCTTTCTAGATTTTATTCCAAAATTGTCCATTAATATAATTAATATAAAGCACATAAGAAATACTAGAAGTGTTGCTTCTGATGTAGTATGTAGTACATACAATCAGTGGAACCGAATGTTAATAACATATGCGTACGTTTATAACCTAGAATTGTCGATATTTCCGGTCAATGTTCTGTGAAAGTAAGACATGTGAACGATGGATGATCACGTATCTTGGAAGATGTTATTTTCTAGGTTTCTATGCCACTGCACAGTTATGTTAAACGTAAATTTGACGAACGTCGCCAATTATGAACGGAAAGTCAATAGAGAGCTAAGAAATTTGCCTGTTGCTGGCTATCTCGCGGCGGCCGGATTAAAAAAACTAACTCAAATCCAATACATATATTGATGATATCATTTTAAATTGAATTATAACAAATATAGATGATTCTTATAGCCTCGCATGTACAATTGTGCACGAGGCTTTCATTCGAAGCATCCGTGGAATATCAAAGCTCGCCTAACCCTCGTTTACGTATACTATCTGATAATACTTATTATTATTGGAATTAAAATCGGAATTCTGTTAGAGTATTTATCAGATACTTATCAGCATTTCAATATGTTAAAATATTAGATTACATATTCTCTACTAACATATGAACGGCCGCAATAAATATGAACTTCAATTTATACTCAACGCCATCTATGTATAAATTAAGAGCGAAATTTAAAATCAACTTGATCTCTGAATTATGATCATTCACTGCAAAAATCTAAGAGAAAAGATTGAAGAAGAAAGATCAGGGATCTTATTAAAAATAGAATTTTCGATTCATTAAATTTATATATATTAGACAAACAGTAGTTCAAGACAGTTAATCCTGTAATACAAAATTTGTATTACATCGTAACACAACATTTACACTAACTTCTATAGTTAGTGCAGTTATTGGAATAATTTTCTGTTATAAAACTAAAAATATATTTCAGCGAAATATATAACTTTAATCTTTTAAATTAAAAGACAATTAGTAACAATTTTTTTCATTTAAAATTGTTACTTTGCAGAATGCATGAAAAGCGTGGCTGAAATGCAGTAAATATTTATTGAAATTGAATAAGTAAGCAATATATATGACACTAATCATTTCTAATGATTAAATAAACTACATATAGTAAATTTTAGTTAATTTCGTCTAGAGAATTCTGTCTAGTATTAATTTTATCTAATTCTTCAACTTGCATTTCTGAAAGTGGTAGATGTATGGCATTGTAACTTGAAATTTAATCAAGCGATTACTTAGGAATGAGCAATAATTTCACTAATAATATATTGTAAACATTTTATTACTTGTCCTATTGTTATATAACAAATGCTCTATAATTTTCACTCACATTATGTTGATAGCATTGAATTGTCTATTGGCCAATCAGTGGTAGTCTTGACACGCCCCTTGAATATTCGTTTTCGGTGACTGAATGCAGGTCAGAGGGTAAACAATTTCAGTAAATTTTTCATTGATTTTGTAGTTTTTATTGATTGATGGTCTGAGTGACTTTCGCCAAATTCTTCAATCATTTAAAATGGTGAGTTTAATATTTTTAATCTATAATTGTAACATTATATTATTTTATTAATAATGTCAACTAAAATCAGTAATAACACTTTTTAGTGTTCGATATAGGAAAGTCTAACTTTATAAAATCTCCCATTCACGATAAAATTTTTTAAAAGGTTTGTTGTAAAAGATGTTTATGTATTTTTGTGATAGTGATATTCCAAGAAAAATTTTTACCTAACCTAAAATGAAACAAACGTCAAAATGGCGCCACCCAGTGACATACATGAAAATTTTTGTTCTTCGGTCATTTTAAAAAAATTAAAAATATACATTTATTTATATATTTTTTGTAATGTAGATAATTTTTTGTTAACCCATATAAATGTCTTCTTGATATAACTCGTACTAATGAATTAATATTGATATCTCCTAGCATTTCTTTTCTGTCTTTTATTGAAATTAGCGAAAGTTAATATGTATCTTATCGCTTATTTATATTGAATTTCATGTGGCTTACCGCCTGTTTATGCTAAATTTGAATTATATTAATTATACTAAATTATATTTACTACCATCACACTTACTACTACAATTTAATTATATTAAATACTAAGATAAAATTTGTATAAATTAGATTTATTCAAAATGACATTAAATTAGAAATATAGTATAGTTATATTAGACTTAACAATTTTATTATAAATGTATAAAATGCCATTTATTAAAAATATGATTAGACTTACAAATTCACTGGGTTACAGAATATTAAAAATTAAATCAAACTTAATTTTAATGTTAAAGACGGAACAGCAAATGGATTGTGCTTTGGATTTGATGAGAAGACTGCCACCTCAGCAAATTGAAAAGAATTTGAGTGATTTAATAGATCTAGTGCCATCTCTTTGTGAAGATCTCCTATCCTCTGTTGATCAACCCTTAAAAATTGCAAAAGATAAAGAATCTGGAAAAGATTATTTACTTTGTGACTATAATAGAGATGGAGATTCCTATAGGTAATTGTGAAAATGTGCTTTGCTCTATTCTGTTGCTAATATTGTTACTATATTTAGTTTTACTAATATTACATTAAGAATAAAAAAATAATATTTTATGTTATAAAATTATGTTGAAGGTCCCCTTGGAGTAATACATATGATCCACCACTAGAAGATGGTTCAATGCCATCTGAAAGGCTTAGAAAATTAGAGATAGATGCAAATCATGCATTTGATCAATACAGAGAACTTTACTTTGAAGGTGGAGTATCTTCTGTCTATCTGTGGGACTTGGATCATGGTTTTGCAGCAGTAATATTGATTAAAAAAGCAGGTGATGGTTCAAAGAAAATTAAAGGTTGTTGGGATTCAATTCATGTAGTGGAAGTTCAAGAAAAATCCAGTGGAAGGATTGCACATTATAAATTAACTTCCACTGCAATGCTTTGGTTACAAACTAATAAACATGGCTCTGGAACAATGAATCTTGGTGGAAGTCTTACAAGACAGGTTTGTTTCTAATTAATTTCTAATTATAATTTAAAAAGAAGAAGAGATCTTTATATGTATTAATTATTTTCTATACGACATTTAACGAGTATATCGCAATTATGTGAAGTAATTTCCTAACACATTCTTCTTAGGTTGAACAAGATGCCCAAATAAGTGAGAGTTCTCCACATATTGCTAATATTGGTCGCATGGTTGAAGATATGGAAAATAAAATTCGAAATACCTTAAATGAAATTTATTTTGGAAAAACAAAAGATATTGTAAATGGTTTAAGGTCTGTTCAATCTTTAGCTGATCAACGACAACAAGCTGCCCTCAGACAGGATCTTGCAGCCGCGTTGCAAAGGAGAAATGCCAATAATTGATCTTCCGAGGAAGATCAACTTTCCTTCGATTTTGAAGAGTGTCAATAAAAAAGAAAGAAATAAAAGAGAAATCGTAAATGATGAAATTAAGATTCGAATTGTTACAGTTACTGTGACGTGAATTTTGGACAGTTTCCTGTGATATGCAGGGTGCAACGGTAAAGATGAATTTTTCCTGAAGTATTAAAGAATAAATAATTGAATATCAATTATTAATTATGTCGAGATTTTGAATAAGATATTAAGAGACATTACAAGAGTGTCCGGGTTTACATATATATATATATATATATATATATATATATATATATATATATATATATATATATATATATATATATATATACAGAGAGAGAGAGAGAGACAGAGAATATGTTTAAAGGTATGTAACACCCTAAGTTAATGTTGTATTTAAGCCTCGAAGTAATTGATTTACGATAATGCTTATAGAGTACATATTTATGTTTAAAGCTTTTCGTTTTTAAATACAACAAATTTATATACTTAGATTTTACCACTTTGTGCAATCTTTCTTGTATTGTTTACTACTCATTGAGATATATTTGTATTAAGCATTAATTTATAAAGCATTGTTATGATGTTCCTCTACATTTTCATAGTCTTATGTATTGTTTATTAATTTTATAAATTGCTATATTTCTCGTTATATCCACCAGAATTTGATCTATGCAAACGTACGGAACTTTCATAATAATGTCATTTTACACATTTTTTAAATAAAATTATTCACCGTCTGGTTAGCGAACGATGTCTAATGTATGTAGGCATAAGTTATAAAACATCTTTTATACTTGTATAGACGTATCTCATTTTTACAATGAATAAATTTAAAAAAAATGCAGTTATAGTACATACAAGATACATTTTCGTTATTGTGTTACATATCTTTGACATGTTTTTCATGTTTATGCGTGTATGTTGTGTGTATCTTGCGCTCGTGTAAATCCGAGTCAAATATACATTTATACGTATATATATGTAAATGTATTTTGTATGTATACGTATATATACATATATAATGGCACTCGTAATGTTTTCTTAATCACTAATAATTATTAATAATACGAGATATAAGAGTATTAATGTTTGAAAATGTAGGAATATTAAAGAGAATATTTGCGAATAAACTTCTAACAAGTTGTTCACTAATTTCCTGCCTAAGTACTCAATATTAGTAAATAAGTTTCAAATTGCATTAAACTTAAATTTGAAAAAAATATTTTCAAGTTGATTTATGGTTTCCAATAGCATAATTAAGTCTTTAATTGATTTCAACAGATATTAATTAAATTTGACGAAAAATATTATGCAAATTTTATGGAATACTTTTTGTAATTAAAAGAAACTGTTTATTTAATATAATTGAGTTTAATTTTTTATAATCACTTGTTAGTTCCTGCATTGATATTTTGAATATATCAGTAGACTTATGATAAGTAAAAAATTTTAGATAATATGAATGAAATTGAAAAGGACAAAATGACAAGAATTTCAATTTAGTTGTTTTCGATAGTTTTAATTAACTTAAATTGTGTGTAATATCATGTCAATTAATAAAATAAAAAAATAGCAAAATCATCAAGACTCGAAGTTTCAGTAACGTGCTATTATAAGAACAACAAAATATCATCGAAGGTTGACACAATAGCACCGACGGCTTTTTTATCATTTATTTATCCATTTATCTTCCATTGATTTCCGCCGTATAAACAAATGCTCGTTGGTATCCATTTACTTATATACTTTACGTCTGTGTTTTTTGTTTCGAATTTCATAATAGTGTACTTTCGTATATACTTGTATATTTTCATATACTTTACCACTGTGTGTACTTGTATATGTGTATTCGTGTGTATACGTTGTTTACCTATATACGCCAATGCTGGTTATGTTATTTTTTGAAAATATCTATATACCGTCTGTGTGTGTAAAGTTTTACTGTATTATGATTTAATACTTTGCACATTAATTTAATGCGTGTGCAATAGAATTAAAGAATAATATTTCAAGAATATATTTTATAACTGAAGTAATTCCATTTGACATATCAATAATTATACCACTTGAAATGAGTTTTATTAATTGTTTAGATTCTATTTATTGCTACATAAATACTAGTAACTATTGACAAACTATATAATTGGTAATTTTAATTAAGTATAATTGAAATTTCTTTATACTAAAAATATTTTCAAAAACAATATTCTCGAAATATCATTTCACATCCGTGCTTATAGAGTAAATGATTGATTTTAATTTGCTTGGTGCCTGAAAATTATTTTTAGTACAAATTGTTAAAATTTAATGGAACGACCAGCAGTGGTGTATAATTAATTAAACCGAATATCGAGAAGCAGAAAAAAATGATTTCCGTCTCTCGTGGTTGAAATACGACCGTGAGGCCGATTGATTCGTTTTTTCTTCTTTTTCTTCAGTTTCTTTTTATCGATTAAATTCATTTATCTAGGTAGTCTTAATCTTAAATTAGTCTGCTTAGATTACAGTAGCTTAGTTGTTTCTTATCATTCACCTTTTATATTTTTTTTATAGTTTTTTATGTTTTCATAGATGGTATGGTCTGATTTGAAACCGAGCTTCTAATGTAACTTAGGCAGTTACATTTTAACTCAAACTTCAAGTCAGAAATCAAAATTGAGTGATAAACTTAAAATTTCAGAATTCAAGTTTGAAGTTGTCTTTGAAATTACATGTACGGAGTCTGAAGTTCAAATTGAATTCCAAAATTTCGTGTTAGAGTTTAAGAGTTCAATATTCGCCGAGTTTGAAGTTTCGATTCTAATCTCAGAATATCAAAGTTCTGAAAATTGTTAAATATAAAAACGGTCCTCCTACAATACGAGTTCTAAATAAAAACTACAGCTTTTACAGGAAATTAATAAAGATCCATCAGATCTATGCAAAAAATTAAGTTTTACTATTTTTAATATATTTCTGTAATTAAAAATGCAAAGTTATGGTTTAAATTTCAAGCAAGAAATATAAGTTTCAGCCCTTTGTACGAGTTTGAAAAATATATTGTAGCGATTTTTATAAATTCGAAACTAGAAATATATTTTTTTAAAATCTAAAGAAATTTGGAATACAAATTTTAATCAAACAAGAAGTATAAAATTAAAAACTTTCAAGAATAAGTTACTGTCAGGTAAGCTTCTTAGACAAACAACAGATATTAAGCATTTCTAGTAAAACACCAATTTTTGTTAACAATGCTTCAGTAGCATAGAATACTAACAAAAATTAGACAGGATCATATTTATATAAAAAAAGTTCGAAACTAAAACAAGATATTAATTTTAAATTAAGCTGGATGCTATAAAACATATAATTTTAATAAAAAAGATGTAATGAACTTGAATGAAGGAGAGAGAAAAAGACAATTCCAAGCAAATATAGGATGTATTATAGAGGAATTAAAATGCTAATGTAATTGGAATTCTATATATTCCTATAGAATTGCAGTTTGAGTATAACAGAAAATTTTTAAAATCAAACTTGTAAAGGAATTGAAACTTCAATTAAAGCATACAGAGAAAAGGGGTTAATGTAAGGAAACAAGATTTTTAGATGATTAGAACTTTAGAAATATTGGAGTTTCAATAAAATCGTAAGTTCGGATAAAATTATATGTTACCGCTGAGAAATGTAATTGAAATTCCAATACAGATAAAATTCTAATCATGTGCAAATTTTAGAAATCACAAATCAAGGCAAAATAGTCCTCTTTCAAAATTTCCCAATATCAAAACTGCCTTTTAATCTCAACAGTTTAAGCCACCAAAACATTAATTTTTCCCAAAGTCTAAGCTGATACTGTTTCTTGGTTTATTCTCTTTTTATTTGTTTTTTTATTTTTTTTTGTTTTTGCAATTATTTCATTATTTGTAATCCTCTCCTCCCTCACACTTACACGCTCACGCACATTGTTTTTCTCTTCCTTTCAGTTTTTAAATTACATGTTTGCTTCTTTCCTTTCCCACGTTATTTCTTTCCCCTTCGTTTTATTCTTTTCCCAAATGCCCCCACTCTCTTTTCCTCTCTATTTGTTGTTGGTAGTAGTTCTTATGTTAACCATTGATCATCTTGTATTGTATCTTAGGTTTCTCTTAATAATATATTAACTGTGTGTGTTTTGTTTATTTCTGTAATGTAATGGTGGAGTCTGGACTGAACACAATTATTTATCGATGGCAGTGTTAGTTTTAATGGCGATCACGACTTCTTCACCACATGCCTTCAGTACAGTGCACTGAAAAAATAAAATATTATTTTTCTGCATCTTTTTGTTAATACAAATATATTGCAAAGAAAATAAGTAGAGACAGAATATTGTTTATAATACAAGATAATTTTGCACATTAGTCAAGCAAACAAGAAACTTGTACAGAAATTTGTGCAAATTGCAAAATATAGATGCTATAATAAAGAATAAGCATAAACTTTATTAATATTTAAATAAAATATTTTATAATTAATCTTTATTAATCTTTTCTGTAATAGAACAATACTCACAAGAAGCTCTTTCCCAGCCTCATGATCAGCACGTAACTGAGTACCCAGTTCACCATCAGGAATTTTTAAATCTTCACGGAGTTCACCATTATCAGCCATCAGGCATAAGTAGCCATCGTCAGATATGTCTGCTAGCTGTAACATAAAGACAAATGATTTATTTATCTTTTTCCATAATCCTTCCCCTCCAGGTTAGAATGGACTTCTAGTTACATTTCTCTTTGTTTGGCACTTGTGATCTAAATAAGAACATATGTCTTATTTACATAAGAAAAACTTGGCAAAGGAAATTGGTACTGCACAATTTAATTACAAATAATGATTAGTATTTTATATTTATAATTTCTTTCATAATTAGAAAATTTTTGTGTTATTATAATGTTATTAACCTTATTATCACAATATTATTATTATTATACAATATTTCCTATATTATTTTATAGAATTTGTCAATAAATAACTATTTTAACAAATAAATACTACAGAAATAATAATTTAATATAAACAATATGCATGAGAAATATTATTATAATGTAGAGTAATTTTATAAAATTACTCTTAAATAATTTACCTGATAATCTTCCCGCTTAACAAATGGCACATCCATATTGTGCGTAGATGGACAAATGTCCTCATATTTTTTTGAAGTAAAAATGTCAATGCCTACAAGATGTACTTTGGCATGGCCATGTTTTCCTGTTTTAGAAGTTGACATTTCTACAATTTTGCACGGCCGAGATTTCAGCATGACAAACCCGTTTTTACGCAGAGCTGAACACTGCATCGGGTATGTTACAGAAGCACCAGAGTCTCCAGTCTCAAAGTGAGTATCCTCTATGTCTGCCATCCTTAGTTTCTGTTATTCTGAAATAAATTAAAACAGATTAAGAATTACATATTTTTACATATTTTATGTCTCAAATATTCAATATATCATATATAATTAACATTGAATTCTTGTATATGAGATATAAAATATTTTTACACATAACATATACATTAGAAAAATAAATTATAAGAATCTAATATTGTTTTTTAATAAAAATGGTAAAGTTCAATATTATGTTTGTAAGAGAAATCAATAACCTAATAAATTTTTTATGGAAGGTATAGAACTGTTTTATAAGTTACAATGTAATGCTAAGATATGACATTAAAATTTATAAGAAAACTAAGAAATTAGAACACTTTCTAAACTGCTTTTTTTTTAAAAAAAACTTTAGCAAATAAAACATTCTAATAATATTATTAATATTATTGAATTTTATAACTATATTTAAAGGCATCGTATCGTTAGAGCTTTATGACTATTATAATTCCTACAAAATCACCATATGGTATGTAACTTATCTCTAAAAATGAAATTCCTAGTGAAAAGTTAATAAAAATCATTTAAGTTGTTATTTCAAATACAAATGAAACATACAATACAAACATAAGTCGAATAGGAAAGCTGCTACAAAATATAATGCTATATGATGTAGTAATCTATTATATTTTGTAAAACATTAGAAGTACATCAAAATTATTATACAAAAATGCAACATGAATATAAAAAACAAAACTATACCATCTTTCACAATATGTTTTGAAATATGATACTTCAAATGTGTGTTACAACTTTACTCCTTCAATATTAAAAAATATTGACACCTTTAACATACAATTTGGCTGCATTTCAAATTATAAACAAGAGATTCACAAAAATTATTACACAAAAATTGTTTAAAACAGTAAGGAACATGTTTCATTGTATGGAACGAAATATTTAAAATTGTAAAAAAGCAGAGTGTTTTCGAGATATTACAAATAATAACAAAAAAATGAGAAATAATAGTAACATTAAGTACGATATTCAATGCTTGAAAATGTTTGCAGAATAAACGTGAAACGTAAAAAGTATCGAAAAGCTACCGTGATACTGAACAGAACGAAAAATGAACACGTTGTGCAAGCACAATCTAACCAAAGATTCCAACCCGGCTGACAGTTCTCCAGTTATTGAAACCTCTCTATGAAAAATGAAGTGGAAAGCCTCGCGAAAGTCAAATTACCTTCGAGGACGAGTTTACTACGGTTTTTTGACCGTTTTCCTTAAGAAGATGGCGCGAAAAGGATTGCGTGCGGTTCGTTGCCGAAATTGCCGATTCTCGGAAAACGTTCAAGAAATGACGGATACGTACTAGCCTCGGATACTGGCGTTCTTTATTCTTGGGATTTTTCAATAGCACGTTTTGCAAACTTGTTCAAGTGATCACAAGCCGACCAGCTAGACTCAGCGTGAAAAAAGGAGAACAGACTGGAGATACTCACATGTGATCAAAATGGACACTCTAACCAGAAGAGTTGGCTGCGCTTGCGCGAACCGCTAATCGGCGACAGGGGGCCACTCGGATAGATCCACGGATTCCGGCTGGGAGTGTTTGTGGGGGTAGAGTTAGATGAGAAATATCGTGCCAGTTGGAAATTTGTGGCGGCCCATCGACCAGCTTGGCTCATAGGCCACGGGCGACGCCACCTTACGGACGACGAAAACGCCACAAAACCGAGACGGCCGAGGAAACAAGCGTTAATTGCGCGACTTCTGTTCTAGCGCACACTAACCACGGTCGTGGCAATCGCCAGATGGTAGAATCTATTGCATACTTTGGATGATTTAAAATGAAGGTTTTTTAAGAGTATTAAATTTTCAAAGCTTAAAGGGACTGATAGATTTTTTTTATAAACGCGATAAATTTATATATTTAAGCTAGAATATACACTTTGAAATAATATGTTGCACTGATTATTAAATTAAAAAGTATGTAGTACCACTTAAAAACACAATGTTGATCCTCTCGATACATTAATAAAAAGATATTTAAATGTAATGTATTATATTAATATCTCTGACATCAATTAAATTTGTGCGAAATTTGATAAAAATAGAATAAAATTTATTATAAAGTTTGCACTGCAACAAACAAATTACACTGAATGAATCCCTTTGATAAAAGCTGCAACTGACGTTATTGGTATATCTGGTAGAATACCATGTCCCAAATTCGCTATATATCGAGTTTTGCCGAATTTTATTGCCATGTCTCGAGCACGATCAGCTATTTCTTGCTATAGAAAAAGAGATACCTTGATTAGTAGAAATATAAATAAGGACTAAAAAAATGGCTGTGTATTAAGTATTCTAAATATAATTTTTTGTATAAAATTATATAAACCTCAGAAGCATATAATGCACATGGATCTAAATTTCCTTGCAAAGTAATTTCAGAACCAAATCTTTTTCTTGCTTCTATAGGATTAACATTCCAATCTAAACCCAATACTTCATAAGTTTTAGACTTTGCCAACACTTCTAAGGAATTCATAGTTGCACCTTTAGGAAAAGCAATCTAAAATTTGTCATTCTTTAGGAACTTAAATTAAAATAAATCACCATAAATATATCGTAATATTTATTTTACTTACCATTGGCACTTCAGGAATATTTTCTTTCTTCAATCGCTGTCTTACTTTGTCGCTAATTTCTTTCAAATATTTAAACGAATACTTTTCAAATAATTCATCGTTAAGGAAATCACTATGACTTTCAAATACTTGCAATAACTGTAATAGAAAAATTACATTACACTTCATTAATTAACATTGAAATTATTTTATTTTATTTTTATATTTTTTATAACATTGTAATATTTTTTCAACAAAAAAAGGACAAGTCTATACCTGTGCTCCAGCTTTTACTTGCATTACAAGGTAATCAATGATGACATTCGTAATAAGTTGTAAGAGTTTGTGAGAGTCTTCTGAATACTTATATAACCATTGTCGTGCCTTTGTCATTGTTGAACTACCTCCACCTTGGATCATGTAGCTCATTAATGTCCACTAATAATTTACAAATATAAATACTGAAAGCATTTTTCTTTATAATATGTAGGAATCGATTTACTCACTGGTGCACCAGTAAAGCCAATTAATGGTACTTTTCCCTCTAATTTATGTCTTGTTAAAGTTATGGCGTCTCCTACATATTTTAAATCCTTTTCTACATTCGGATGAACTAATCTAACTAAATCTGTTGGATCCTTCAAAGGTTTGGGTAAAATTGGTCCCTGTTTTTTTATCACAAATTATTATTATATTTATATTTTCTTTCTAAAGATTTTTTTTATGTAAGATTATAAGAAACTTTAATATAAAAATTAATAATAGAAAAAAACAAACCGTTCCAGGAACCATTTCAACAGTTAAACCCATTGCTTGTGGTAGAACTAATATGTCAGAAAAGATAATGCTAGCATCTAAGTCAAACCGTTTTATAGGCTGTAAAGTAACTTCACAAGCTAAAGCTGGTGTTTCACAAACAGAGAAGAAGTCATGTTTTGATCTGATTTCTTGAAACTCTGGAAGATATCTTCCTGCTTGACGCATTATCCATATTGGAACACGTTCTGTGGATTCTCCTTTTATAGCTTTTAAAATTAAATCATTTTTTAATGGTGGAAATTCTGTTTGTGCCATTATTATCTGGAAAAGATTGATATTTAAAAAAACTAATGTGAAATTTTGAATTAAGAAATATACACAAACATACATATAATCTTAACTAGTATATTTTATACAACTTATAACACATTGTTTTTATAACATCTTTTCAGTGTTTTTACAAAATTATTTGCTATTGTGTACTTACATAGTACAAAAATATAAAAATGTTGTATAAATAATGATCTAATCCCGTGTAAATTATAAAATTTGTTACTTTCTATTCCAAACTAATTTCCTTATTTATAAAGTATAAAATTATTAAAATGATTAAATAATATAATATTTAAACTTAAGCTTTTTACTAATGAATCCTTTTACATAAAATATTTCTTCTGTTTTATTAAAATATATTACAAATAATAAGAAGATACAACGGTATGAATTGCACTTTTGCCACATCTATATACGCATAGAATAAACGTTTCAACTAATAATATGGAAAATTTTGAACATGTTTACTTATCTATACGTACCTACGCTCTATGGTTAATTTAACCAATCAACATTTTGCAAATTCTAGGGTAATAATTTTAGTTTTAATAAATTTTTAAAATTTTTTACTATTATGTATCTAAAATTTAAGATTATATATAAATTTTAGCGTTATATTCAGAGCTAAATGGACAGCAAAAATAAATACTCTTTTATACATAGTATATAAATTTTACTATAAATTGTACTTATGGTCTTAATCTGTATTAACCAATCATGTTTACAGAAAATATTTTGAGAGCAAGAACTTGGCGCGTTGTACGCCGTACGTGAGAAATTTGTTTTCTACCTCGACCTTGCGTCAGTTTCTCGTTTTGAATTGTAAAGTAAAGTAATTTATAAAAAGTGTTTGATTTTTTTTGTTATGCATTTAATTTGTAGATACGAAGAAGAATCATAATAAACAAATAATAATTTGTATATTAATTTTAGGTGTTTTCAAAAATGGATTTTTTAGAATATACTGATGTGATTGCAGAAGTTAAAGGAGCTATGGTAAGTAATATATTACTTAAAGTTTGTAACGAGTAACAATACATTTCATTCTCCCTTTTGCTTTTATTTTGTAGTTGCGTTATATCATTTCTTTGTTAATGTTTAAAGTTAGATTAATATGTAACTTGTCTAGATGGAATCCACGTTTTTATTATATTTTATAATATAATTGCAAACAAGTTGTATTCTATCTTATAAATATTGAAATTATTAATAAAAATGTTTGTAATAATTCATCAGTTACTTTCGATGGTACTATTTATATTACAATGGTAATGAGATAAAAAAATTTCTGTATAATTGTACTTTATATATGACTTTCTCATGTACAGACTCCTGGACGATTGAAGCTTACAGACCAACATTTGATTTTTAAAAATCAAAAGACAGGCAAAGTAGAACAAATTTCAGCATCGGATATGGAAATGGTAAATTATCAGAAATTCATTGGTACCTGGGGTCTTCGAATATTTCTCAAAAATGGAACTCTACATAGGTTTCGTGGATTCAAGGAAGGTGTAAGTAACAATTTTTAGTTAAGAATAAATCTTTTTTTAATTTTACGTTTTGTAATAAAACAATATTTATTTTTAGGATCAAGAAAAGATTGCAAAATTCTTCCTACAAAACTATAAAAAAGATATGCTAGAAAAGGAACTTAGCCTAAAAGGTTGGAATTGGGGTACAGCTAGGTTTAATGGTTCTGTATTAAGTTTTGATGTTGGTCATCATACTGCTTTTGAAATTCCATTGTACGATGTGTCTCAATGTAACACTGGTAAGAATGAAGTCACATTGGAATTTCATCAGGTAAATTATCGATAATATAACGTGTTTAACATTAATAATGTTCCTTAATATTAAAATTTTATACATTTTTCAGAATGATGATGCTCCTGTGAGTTTAATGGAAATGAGATTTCATATCCCTATTAGTGACAGCGCAGATCAAGATCCAGTAGAAGCATTTCATCAGCAAGTTATGGAAAAAGCATCTGTCATCAGTGTCAGTGGAGATGCTATTGCAATATTTCGGGAGATTCAATGTCTTACACCACGGTATATATATATATTTAAGAAATATAATTTGAAAGATTCATATATTAATATAACTCCCTCTTCCAGTGGTCGTTATGATATAAAGATATTCCAATCATTTTTCCAATTACATGGTAAAACTTTTGATTACAAGATTCCAATGTCAACTGTTTTAAGGCTATTTCTTTTACCACATAAGGACAACAGGCAAATGTATTTTGTGGTAAGCATCTTGAAAATTATTTTTATTTTTTCTTATTAATTATTTGTTTTATTATTATCGTTAATATCTTTCACTTAGGTCAGTTTAGATCCACCAATTAAACAGGGTCAAACCCGTTATCATTATTTAGTATTATTATTCAATCAAGAAGAAGAAACTTCAATTGAATTACCTTTTTCTGAGTATGTATCTGTATTTTACTCAAGCACTATGGTAAAAATATGAATATATTTACTATTCATATATTTATATTATATTATATTATATTATTGTAGAAAAGAATTAAAAGAAAAATATGAAGATAAATTATCAAAAGAATTATCTGGACCAACTTATGAAGTTTTAGGAAAAGTAATGAAAGTTATTATTAATAGAAAACTTACTGGACCTGGAAATTTCATTAGGTAAGTTTTTTGTAAACTGCGTAGCCGAAATACTTTAATATATTATATGTTTTTAATTTTCAGTCATTCTGGAACACTTGCAATCAGTTGTTCATTTAAAGCAGCTGCAGGTTATTTATATCCTTTAGAAAGAGGTTTTATTTACGTTCATAAACCACCAATCCATATACGTTTTGAAGAAATTGCGTCAGTAAATTTCGCCCGTGGTGGTGGTTCTACAAGATCATTTGATTTTGAAATTGAATTGACTAGCGGTGTTGTTCATACATTCAGTAGTATAGAAAAGGAAGAGTATGGAAAACTTTTTGACTTTATTACTTCCAAAAAATTACGGGTTAAAAATAGAGGCAAGAGTGTAAGTATGAATTATTATCATAATTGTAATTCTTTAATTAATTATATTAAGAAATTCTTTGTTTTTGCAATAGGATAAATTGAATTATGACAATGACTTTGGAGATAGCGACCAAGAAGATGAGCCAGATGCGTATTTGGCAAGAGTTAAAGCTGAAGCACAGGAAAGAGATGCAGAGGAAAATCAGGATTCTGAGGAAGAGTCTACCGATGAAGATTTCAATCCGAATCAGGTATGATTTTATTAAAATTTTTGACATACAAATTTATATACCTTGTATATATATTGTTTTAGGATGAAAGTGATGTGGCAGAAGAATATGACAGTAATCCAAATAGTTCAGAAAGTGAAAATGAATCAGATGCTTCAGGAAAAAGTCAAAAGAAAGAGAAGAAAGAAAAAAAAGAAAAGAAACCAAAGTCAGCTAAAACTGTGGTAAACATTTTACTTGTATTTTTTTTACAGTGTTTCCAAAATTTATAAAAATGAATTTGCAATCGTACCAATTAGATAATTTACTAAGAATGGTTTATCAATGTATGTATTGCCTTATTTAGTCAGAGAAGCCAAGAAAACCTAGAAAACAGAAGAAAGAAAAAGATGCAAATAAACCTAAGAGACCGCCAACTGCATTTATGATATGGTTAAACAGTGCTCGAGAAAGAATTAAAGCAGAAAATCCTGGAATTGCTGTTACAGAAATTGCAAAGAAAGGAGGTGAAATGTGGAGGGAACTAAAAGATAAATCTGTAAGACCAAAATTGTTTTAATTTCTTACATGCAATTCCATAATTATTTAATATATACTAATTATAATAGGAATGGGAACAAAAAGCAGCAAAGGCAAAGAAAGAGTACACTGCATCAATGAAAGAATATGAAGCTAGTGGTGGAGGTGGCGATAAGGAAAAGATATCAGAAAAGAAAGAAAAGGGAGAGAAGAAGAAGAAAGAGAGTAAAAAAGAATCTCCCAGTAAGCTTATGACTGGAACCAGTTTCAAAAGTAAAGAATATATTAGTGATGATGAAAGCAGTAGCGATGAGGATAATAAGGTACGTCAAAAATTAAAAATATAATTTATTAGGTATTTTATTAGTATTATATTATGATAGTAGAAATATTATTTTAATTAAATATTTCTATAGAAATCAGAAAAGAAGGCTTCGGATGAAGACAGCAACGGAGGTAAAGAAAAGAAAAGCGGAGATAAACGGAGTGCGGTAATTTCATTATATTAGTTGTGTTCTATTAAAAACATTTTTTTAAGATATATTCTATTGCATATGATTTTTTTTTTTGTAGGAGGATAATGACAAAAAGTTGAAGAAGAAAAGGAAAGAAGAGTCCGAGGGTAGTGATGAAGAACCTATTGAAAGTACTCCACCTTCTAGTGAGGCTGAATCTAAAGACAGCGATTAATTATAATTTATATATTTTTTTAACAACCACTTAATTTAATCTTTATTTCTACAGAAATATCTTTAATATTGATGTATTTAGTATTCTTAAAATCATTAAAATATGTCTCATATTTACCATATTTTAAGTTATAATACAATATTGTATTAAATATTTATATTTGTACGGTTCTGATTTATTTAAACATTTCTAAATCTTTTTAAAATTATTTAAATTTAATAAATTTAAAAACAGCTATAAGATATAATATTACTACATATATGGCTTTATTAATGAAGACAATTTATAATTACAATCTGTAATAAATATGGTAATTTAGTGAATAATAAATTGATGTGAATAAATGAAGTTCTTCAAAAAATATTAAATAGCATTTCCTTTTATAGTCAATATTTGTGACAAAATTATTATGATTTTCATAATATGATTTTATTAACCAATCGCTTAGTAGTATAATACATATGTAAATGTATTTTGTATCTACATACATAAAAATTCTAGGTTAGGATTAGTCGAAGCATTGTCAAAGGAATATTGACGAAAAAAATTAGAAGAAAATGTTAATTTCTAAGTAGCTTCAACCAAACATTATAAATGAATTTAGAGCATATTTAATTAAAATTAAAGAGCACTTACGTGTAAATCTAATATTTCATAAAAATGGATATCAGAGAAAGTACAGGATTTTACGATTTGTGTGTGAATGTACCAGGAAACCAACCACAAAATTTATATCCTATTTTATCAAAATTATGTGAATATGGATTCAAAACAGTAGCAATAAATACTAATGTAGATGAAAGTGTACTTGGAACAGAGAAAAAAAGGAAAAAAAAGGGTGATGATAGTGAAACATCACAGGGTATTGTTCTTGAAACAATCGACATTGGAAGTATAAGAAAAGAATTTGACGGAAGATTAAGAATTTTTAGTCGAATTACTTTCTTTTGTTCTGATTTCGCAAAAACGCATGTAGTGAATCACTGTTCCAGTTTAAAAAAATTCGATCTATATGCTTTTGCTCCAAAAACACAAAGTGCTTTACAATTTGCATGTACTCAATTAAATGCAGATATAATTACATTAAGGTCGAATTCTACATCATTTAAACTTAATAAAAAACTATATGATCAAGCAATTGAAAGAGGAATACATTTTGAAATACAGTATGTAGATCTATTAAATGTTGAATCCAGAAAAAATACTATCCATTATTCTCATCTATTTCATACATACGGAAAGAGTAAGGTATAGGAATATTTATATATAAATGAAAATAACCGTTTTTTAACACTACATAGTCGTATATTATAAAACAGCACTAATATAAATATTAATTTATATTAATGCTAAGTCTATAGATAATAATGTTATTAAATATTGAAAGATTTATTGACAAACATACAAAGGATTTTTTTTTTAAATCCATGTCTAAGTAACAAACAAATTTCTAATTAACTATCTTGTTTATTTAGAATGTAATATTATCCAGTGGTATCAGTGATATTAAGACAATACGAAATCCTTATGATCTTATAAATTTGGCATGTTTATTGGGTTTGAATGAAGTTCAAGCAAAAGCTTCAATACTACATCAGTGTAAAAGACTTCTGTTAAGAGCAGGTGATGTAAAAGTGCAAATTTTCATAAAAATGGAAATAATATAATATAATTATTAAGTTATTTGTCCTTTTCTTTAGAAAGAAGACGTAGAGGGAAAGCTGCTTTTATTATTGAAGATTGTACAGAAAGAACAAGTATCACTGATGGAGACTCAAAATTTCTAAAAAAATTGAAAGTATAAGTTGAATTATAATAGATGTTTTTTATTATTTTTTTAAATGGTCAATTAAAAATATGATAAAAAAATAAATATTACTTTTTACTTTAAATTTACTTACATTGAAATAATAGAATTCTTACAATATATAGGATATAGATATAATAGAAATTAACAATGATAAAAATTTGATTTTTATAAACATGTTAAATAAAATATTTTTGAATATAAAATTCCATATATTTCTTTATTTAATATATTTAAAATAGAACTAATTTTTACTTTTTGTAGAGAAATATATATTTTCCATTAAGAAGAAAGTAATAAAGCATGTACGGAAAAAGATAATTACTTAAAAAATACTTTATATATCTTCAACAATTCCTTAAATAATATTTTAGGCTTAAATGATTTTTTTTCTTCCATACCTTATAGAAAAGAGCAATTGCTTTTGAGGAAAACATTCCTTTTTTCATATCAATCACTTACAAATTGCAATTTTTATGGATTTTACCTTATATACAATTGTTCTACAAATCGTCGTTGATTAAAAATTTTATATTAATGTTCTATACTAAAAAATATATAAGATATATACATAACATATGCTTTATACTGTAAGTAATTTTCCGGAACACCAAGGACATGGATGAAAATTCGGTTCAAACATACAGGAATCTTTACAATCTTTTATCTCTGTCAGAACATCTAGGAGTTCCGAAACACTTTTATTTTCTACTCGTGGATCTATTACTTCCTCTTTTCTTTTTATAGTTACAGAATCATTAGAACCCGTTGCTGAAAAATAATTTGTTTCGTTAAATTTCGACTAATAAATAATGATTATATATATATTAATTTGCAGTACATATTAATCTCTTTTGATTAATACAATCACTTTTATTATGTAAATAAATTTCAAGTAAGATAATTGAAATAGAATATTATATTATAAGTACCTGTTTCAACTTGACATTCTGTTCCATTGGAAGGTATGTATTCCTTGCTAAGAAAGTCACTAACCAAAACTTTCAATTTATGTAATTGCTCTTGTTGCTGATTTCTTTGTTCAAGTAATTGTCGAAATACCTGTTCTCTTTCTATTGCTCTGTTCTGTAGAACAGCTCTTTGTTTTTGATATAATGTTATATATTCCCCTAAAAATAAAAAAGGGAGATAATTCTATGAATATAAAGATAAAGTTAGAGTGTAAATAATTATTTAAAAACCATCTATTTGTACCTATTGTCTCTGTTTCACTTTGAAGCTGTAAAACGAGATGTTCAAGCTTCTGTTTCTCTTCTGTAAGCTCTGCGACTCGTTCCATTGTTTCTTTAAATCTTTGTTCAAGTTTTTTTACAGGTTCAGATATTATAACATCATTTTCGTTTGAGCTTTCTACATGTACTTTTTCTCTCGATTTTGATACATTTTTATTAGCATTCACAGAATGTGAATCAACTTCGGAGATGGAACTGGCTACATTTTTTTCTTTCAATTTCTCCATAAGTGTTTGTTTTTCCTTTTCTAATCTTTCTATAGTAATCTGAAACAGAAATAGAGCAAGAAAAATGTTTAACATCAATGAACGAAATCTTTTAATATAATTAAACAAATAATTACTATAGCATGTTGAAGTTCTCGTTGGAAAGTATCTACATGATGCGATTGAGCTTGATAATGCTGTATTTGATCTGCTATTTGAGCATTTTGAAGTCTTTCTTTTTCAACCTCTTCAAGAATAGCTTCTTTTTCCCTTAATTTTTCTTTCAGTTGTCCCAACTCACTTTCTACGTTATTTAATTGAACGTTTAACTTTCTTCCTATAGAACGTTCTGCTTGAAGTTGTTCAGTTAAATCCAATTTAGCATTACTCTTAAAATTGTATTAAAAATTTATGTAGTTTATTTACTCTTGTTTATCACATCATTAATATGTTTTACCAATATTTAATGTTACGCTTACCAAAGAAACAAACGCATTTTCCATATCAGTCAGTTGCTCTTTTAATTGTCGATTTTGATGAACTGCTCTCGATGCCCCTAATTGTTCACTTTCGAGAGCACTGACTAGTTTTGTTACTTCTGCTCCTTGATTATTTGCATCTCGTAAATCATTTAGACTTTTTGTCAACATTTCAATTTGTGAATCCTAAATATATGGAAGAAAATTTTAATTAATTAATAGATTGATGTAATTTTAAATAATTTTTATTTACTTTCTATAGTAAAAATTAATACAAAAATGCTACCTTCTCAGATAATAAAATGTGAAGCCTTTCTTGTTCCAATGTAAGTTCATCTATATTTTTCAGCAGATTATCCGTTTCATCTTTACGATCTTGTAAAGATGATAAATTCCCTGCTTTTTCTCTTTCTTGTTGTAATTGTTGCTCAAGCTCTGAAATTCTTTGTACACAATTTTGTTCTCTACGTTGTAAATCTTCTATACCACCTCTTTGTGTTTTTATCTATAAATGACATTTAATTTTTAAAAAATTTATCATGTTTCGTTGCGCTTTCAAATTTCATTACAGAGAATATAAAAATACCTCTTCTAATAATTTTGCCTGCTGGGTATCTAATTGTTTAACATAATTCTGGTACTGTTTATTGGCTTCATCCTTTTCAACACTAACAATTTTCAGAGCTTCTTTAGTTTGTGCTAATTCTTGCTCCAAAAGAATTACTGCATGTTTCTCCTCTTCTGTTGTTGTAGCAACTTTCATCTACAAAGGCAAAGAAGTATGTGAAAAATGTTTCACATACAGTTAACCAACGATAATGCACATGTATTACCTGTTGTATTCTAAGTTCGCTTAATGAAAGCAACGCTGTTTTTTCTTGAAGTTCTTGTTGAACAGCAATTAATTCTGTTTTCTTCAAATTCAGTTTTTGCTTTAATTCTGATGCTTCTAAACTTAAATCTTCTTTTTCTTTCTCCAATTCAAAAAATCTGTTATTAAGAGAATCATATTCACTTTGTAATTGATGAATGTTTTTCCTCAATTCTTCATTATTATTTTTTACAGTAGATATTTCTTTCTCTAATTCAGCTATGCGAATTTGTGAATTTTTTAATTTTCTTGTCATTTCTTCAGATTCCTCTAAAAAATATATTAATTTTTAATTTATTGAAAATGTATAATCACGTACGTATGCGCACACTTCTGCTTAGAAGATCTCATTAATTAAAATAACAAACCTGAACTTTGTCTAATGCTTTGTTGAGCTTGACTAAGAGCAGCAGTAAGTTCTGCCTTTTCTGCTATTAGAATGCCAGTAGTCTGGGTATGAACCTGAAGTTGCTCTTTTAAAGGATCTATTTCTTGTGCCAATTCTACCTGAAATTCTGTTTCTTTTCCTTCTAATTTGGCTTCTAACTCTGAAATCCTGCTACGCTAATTAAATTATTAAAACAATTTTATTTCTGAACTATTTCTTTTTTCAATGTTTAGATCTAGATACTTTTTACAAAATTTATATGCATATATACACTTACAGCATTACTAAGCTCAATATGCAATTCATTAACAACTTTTTTCTGCTCTTCCATATAAGGACTTAAAAATTGATTATGATACATTAAATCAGTATCAAGGGATGTTTCTATATGTTCTGATTCATTTTTTAAAACATCTGCAACTGCAGAAGCCATCTCCAAGAGATGTTCTTTTTGTACTTTTGGAAGATCATAAAAATCCACTTTACTCGCTGCTTCTGATGTATTAATTTCTTGTACACTTTCTGTGTTGATAATTTCTTCTGTAGAATAATGTACTTTATCATGATTTATGGAATTTTCTGAAGTTACCACTGAATTTGTGGATAGTACTTCATCTTTTTGAAATTCTTGAACTATATCATTTTCTAGATTTTCTATTGTCGATGCATTAGTTGCACCTTCTAAATGTGATGTGTCAGTTTCTGCATTTTGATACTGCAAAATTTAACAAATTAATTAAAAAACTTTTTGCATTTTATAACAATTAAAACATAATAAAGATTACAAGGAAAAATATAATTGCATATGCACATGGATTTAAATAAAAAGATGTCATAATTATTATAATATATAAATTTATTTCACCTGCGAAGGTAATGAATTGACAGAGTGACATTTTTGTTTCACAGAATCATCTGGATTATTTTGCATTTTTCTTAATTGAAATTCCCTGAGCTAACAAAAAGGAAGTTTTATGAAACATAAGTAATGATAACATTTTTTATACTAATCTAACTTATGAAATAATAAGGTTTTTCAAATTATTTATTTACGTTTTAAAGTGTAAATATTATGTAAAATTAAAATTCAATAAGTGTTTGACAGCTAACATAACCTAAATATTCAAAGATACAAAAATATAAGAGAATGAATAATTAAAATGTTGCTGGAACTTACGAAGTCCTATAAATATAAGTATACATTTTTTGTACGTAAATTGAATAATAAAAATGATACTTATGTAGCTGTCAATATTTCAAAACATCATACCTTTTTCTTAGCGGCCAACAATTTTTCACTTTTGCTTAAATTCATGTTGACATGTGACATGAAAACTAATAAGTGAAATCCGCGATTTTATTTTAACACAATTATTTACATCATCATAATTAAAAATATTGTATTATTTGCTACCAAGGTTACCTCATGCCTACTTAATCCACGAATATGATCGTGTACTAATCGCACTCTTATCCATTGATCTAATTATTTAGTTAGATGGCCAACAGTGATTGAATTATACAAACCACTGAATTACGCTACTTATCAACAATTTATTATAATAAAAAAGTAAATAATTTTTCCATATAAAGTGTTTAATATTTTAAACACTTATAATGAAAAGAATTTATGATATATATTTATAAATTGTATACATTTAATATCAGATAATTTTATATTATGTATACTTTATAGCAAATACAAAGTTTTATACATAAGAAATTGTTTAAATATTAACAATAATATTAATAATTTTGATATTATGATAAGTTGCAAAAAAATGAGTAATTTATGCGGAAGTGAAAAACCCTAGCTAGAAATTCATTAAATTTTTTGCAGATGGTTGGATTGAGTTATGTACAACTGTGAATTGGTGCGATGAAAACGTAGAATTGCACTTGTATTAAGAATTTTCAGTTTTTCTGCAAAAGTTTAAAGCAAAGGTGAATGTAAAATGTTACTCTTACTTTTCAGTAATTGTTACTTTTACACGTTACAAGTCTTATATCAAATAATAAAATCATAAAATGTGAAAGATTTATTTAAAGAGAATACGGTATTAAATTGACAACAAGGAAGTTTGAATTTGGTTATTAAATTTTTTATTACAAAGTTTAAATCTAGCTTCATATTTTTAATTTTATATAATACTTTTTATAAATATTGGATAATTTACAAAATTATTTTATTGGAAAATGTGATACAATGAGTTGGATATTATAGGTATATGTATGTACACACACACACACACACACACACACGCGCGCGCGCGCGCGTCTACATTGAGAAGCTTGTAAAAATTAAATGATATTGTATGTTGTAAGATTAGAATATTGTGCTTAATAGAAATTTAATTTCCATAGAGGAACTAAAATGGGTGTACCTACGGCTAAAAATTCTGAAGCTATGGATGTTGAAATAATCTTTGAGGGTCAAAATGGTGATGGAGATGTTTGTGATAAAAAAGATGCTGATCTTCAAACAATATACGATATACGCGAGCATGCTCGTCAAATAGAAAAAGCTGTACAAAGCAAAGAACCACGTTTTATTTTAAGAGCTTTGCGTACACTACCTAATACACGTCGTAGATTGAACTCGAATGTTCTACGTGGAGTAATTCTAAGTTTTTATCCTAAACCATGTGCTGAACGTGATGCATTATTGTCATGGTTAGAAGATTCTGCTGAATTTGAAGAAACGCAGAAACTTCGCATCTCTACCATAACTCCATTACCTGAAATTGATACTTACATTCATTTACTAGTTCTTGTACGTTTAATTGATGCTGGAAAACATGAAGAATCTGTTCAATGCTCTGAGGCATTATTGCAAAAAATTATTGCTCAAAATAGACGTACAATTGACCTGATTGCTGCCAAATGTTATTTCTATTATTCAAGGGCATATGAACTAATTGGGAGACTGGATAAAATTCGCGGAATATTGCACTTGAGATTGAGAACAGCAACGCTTAGAAATGACTTTGAAGGACAGGCTGTATTAATTAATTGTTTATTACGAAACTATTTACATTATAATTTGTATGATCAGGCAGATAAACTTGTATTGAAATCAACTTTCCCAGAATCTGCCAGCAATAATGAATGGGCTAGATTTTTATATTATTTGGGACGCATAAAAGCTGCTAGATTAGAATATTCTGCTGCACATAAGTATTTAGTACAGGTAAGTCAACATTCTTCTTAATATATAAATTTCAAATCAAAATGTTATCAGAAGAAATAAGATTCCGAATAAAAATTGTGTAATTTAAAATTAATGTTTTATCTTTCTTACAGGCTCTTAGAAAAGCTCCACAAAGTACTGCAGTAGGTTTCCGTCAAACAGTACAAAAACTGGCTGTAACTGTGGAACTTTTACTTGGAGATATTCCAGAACGTCAAACTTTCAGACAAGCTGCTATGCGTCGTGCATTAGCTCCATATTTCCAGCTGACTCAGGCTGTGCGTTTAGGAAATCTTCAACGTTTTGGGGAAGTTTTAGAAAACTTTGGCCCACAATTTAGAGCCGATCATACATTTACTTTAATCCTGAGATTGAGGCACAATGTTATTAAAACTGCAATTAGGTCAATTGGACTGTCCTATTCCAGAATTTCTCCCACAGATATTGCAAAGAAGCTTGGTTTGGATTCTAGTGTCGATGCTGAATTTATTGTTGCTAAAGCTATTAGAGATGGTGTAATTGAAGCTACCTTAGAACCAGAAAATGGATACATGCGTAGCAAGGAAACTACAGATATTTATTGTACTAAAGAACCATTACTCGCGTTTCATCAAAGAATTACTTTCTGTTTAGACTTACACAATCAAAGTGTTAAGGCTATGAGGTATCCTCCAAAATCCTATGGTAAAGATCTTGAATCGGCTGAAGAACGTAGAGAAAGAGAACAACAAGATCTAGAGCTTGCTAAGGAAATGGCAGAAGAGGATGATGACGGATTTCCTTAGATTGTTTATTTTTTCGGTACATTTAATTAATAAAATGATCCAATAAAATCATGAAAAACGCTTCATGTTACACTTCCTTCTTATGTATTTAATATCAGGTACACCAAAATTTTGTTCTCATATTGCGAAATTGAAAACTTTCAATATACATACAAAAAAATTTTGTAAAAGCGTTGTACTTTTTATAAGAACAAATAAGCAATGAAAGTAAGTTTCAAAAACACAAGATTGTAAATACATTTATTAATATTTTAAAGTTAATAAGATATAAATCTACTCCTTGTCATAATATCAATTAAATATTATACAATAAAATAAATACTAGATAATATTGAAGAGTCTTTGAAATATTTGAACTCCATAAATTATAATAAAATTGCAGACAATTTATATTTAGTAAATTTTTTGTAGTACATCATTTTGTATAACCTTCGTTTTTTTATTTATTTACTCGGTAACTTTTCATGTAATTAGAATACAAACTGTAGAAACTTTGAACTTCAATTATGCTTTTATTAACAATGTTCTAACAAATCATCATTATTAAAGGTCTGAGTTAATCATAATTAGATATAAAAACAAATATCTAAAAATAGTATAAAAACATTTACACACGCTCAAACTCACATAAATATAACAATATACCGTACGTATCCCGACAATTTTTTGTTCTTAAAGAACATTGTTCTCTTTACATTAATTTCACTTCAGTCCTTTTTTGGAAAACAATTTACAGCAGAATTGTTTTATTATCTCCATAATATTTTGTTAGTAGAATAAATGTGAATAATTATATTTTTCCAAAATAAATGTAATATATTTGCGTTGGAGATCCTTTTAAGAAAATATTTTTCTACAAGAGAAGAATTTTCGAGAATATAAATTTGATAAAAAAAGAGAAAGGGAAAAACAATGATCGTATTTCGGTATGTAGATATTTACATAATTATATCTTCATAAATAAAACTGATTTATAACTAAATACTTGCAACGAATTATTCAATTATAGATACTATAATACAATCATTATACAATATTTTTACTATACAAGCTTCTTCCTCTCTGTTTTTTCCATTTGTGTAAATTTGATAATAAACCCATAAAAATATTTCATAAGTTATGCATTCGTTGGTCATGCTGTTAAATTATTTATCATATTGAAAAAGTAATCCACTAATACCAGTATTAAATTGTTCAAATATTGATTAAAAATGTTGATAAAGATCTTTGGTCATTGGTTTCATGGAATACTGTTGCTTTTTGGAGATCTTTCTGGATTCTTTCTAATCATCAGTCTGAAAAAATAGAATTTTCGATAAATTAAAATTAAATATTTAAACTCAATTTTTCAAAGTATCACAATCTATAAATTTAGATGCTTATGTTATTTGTAAAATAATCACAATTTATTTTATGCGCAGTAGTATATATTTCAAAGTGAGAAAGAATAATATAACGAGTAATCTTGCCTTGTCTCGCTTTAAGTATGTGATAAATCAATAAAGAAAGTAAAAATAGTTCTCTGTCCATTAATATTTGAACACCGTTTCCTCTAAGACTCATGTTTGGTGTTAGAAATTCACTTTCCCTATCATCTTCGACATTAACATCACGGTAACCATGATGTATTTTTCCAAAACATAAAAGATTCATATTTCTATGAATTCCTTTACAATCATATTCTTCAAAACCATCACATTGACATGTATTCAATTTTGCAGCCTTTTCTTGTCTTGTTAAGATATTTATCGAATTTCTACATCTAAAATATTTGCCTTAAGAAGTCATTTGTGTATTACATAAATTATTTTCTAACTTCGTATCACATATTTTTTGGATTTTATTTATTTTCGTATTAAAAAACATATTTACCGTCTAGTACATTTTCGTCCTTGAAACATACTCTTGCAATATTTATTGTAATATGTAAGCGCAGTTTGGCAAAGAGCGTCTGCATTACAAATCCAAGTTGCTATTCTGCAGGATAACCTTGTCCTATTCATTGCCATTGTTACAGACGATCTACATATTTCTACTCTTTGTTTCGACTCAGAACATAATTCATCCTCACATTCACACTAAGTAACAAAAACAAGATATAAATATTCATTAAAAAATTGTATCCTCCATATAAGCAAAGTACATGCAAATAAAATTTAAATAGATGTAATGATACAACTTCAAGAAATTAAAATTAATACAAAGAATAAATTCATTAATTTGAATTAAATTCGGTATCTTGAAATGAAAATCTTTATCATTAAAAAGAGAAAACAAAAAACAAAGAAAGAAAAAAGAAACTATAACCGACGAAATTTTATTTTTTTATAAATACTTTAATGAAAAAAGTAACCTAATATATCGTTTATAAACATACATATATATTGTTTATAAATATTTTCATATGTTTTTGAATTTGTATTATAAATTGTTATGCTTATAAAAAATTTGCGTAGAATAAAATATTAGTTTAAAATATTCGTTGTTAGTGTTGTATCGTTGAATATTTACATTGATATTAATCAGAATAAATAATATTTATTTGTTATCAAAAGCAGAGATAATATAATAAGTACTGTCATAAGTTCTTTGCCCTCATCGGTGCTTGTAAGAGCAATAAGGGCATGTTGGCAGGTTTCGGAACAATCATTCCCTTGGAGAACGGGTGCACAACCCGTAAGATAATGTTGCAGAGCTGCGCCACAGCCTGTTCTGAAGGCGCATTTTAATTTTGCTTCCTCACACTTCATTATCGAACTTTTCGCTGTATTCCACATTACTGTATTAAACAACATCACACTCATCAGGAGTATGCTCGGTTGATCGAACCAACGTGACATCTTTCTAAAACAGTTGTAAATTGATACAGGTTTAATTTCAAGGATTTAAAGAATCTGTAACACTTCCATATGAATTTATAAATAACAATAAAATGTAGCTACAGAAAATTCGCAATTAATATAATTTAATTCCGCTTTATGATATTTATGTATGTATATATGCGGCTAATATTTTCATCGGCCACTTTGTACCGTTCTGTTTTCTCAGTAACTTAATAGTATATACGATTATCGGACGTTTCAAATGAATGCTCCACATGCTCTTAGCATATACGTATTACTTTCTTTTATTTTTTATTTGATCGTGTAGGAGAAGGAGGATAAGATGGTATATGTAGCTAAGAAGAAATGTGAAGAAAATTGAATATGTTTTTCATATAACATTTATTGAAGTACTTTTACATCCAATATATATTCACTGTTAAATTCATACAAAAAGTCTGATATTATAAAAATTAAAAAATCAATAATCATTTTTTATCAATTGTATTTTATCTAATTATATTCTATAAATTATAGTCGAAATATAATTTATTGAATATGTTTTAGAATAACTGAAGGTAGAAAACTTCTATTTTCTTATACTTCTAATTTATTTGGAGCTATTCTTGAACTTTCTGATATTTTTTCCTCCTCGCTTGCTAGGTTTCGTTTCATTTTTTTTGTAGATGCTTTCTTAAACTGAAATAGTTCTTGTCTATATGGCGAAGAAGTTAAAATTTCTATTTTCCATGTTGATTGCTTCTCTTCCCTTTTTAGTCGACGTTACCTCTGGAATGACCATGGCATAACGTCTCTTGGTTAGACATTGTTGACAAAAATTCACTCACTCACCCATCCAATCCCATCTTGCTCCATAACATGCTAATACTTTACGTATCTTTTTATAAAATAACAAATTATTTTGTACCAAAAATTCTACGTTTGTGAAAGAATAACTTATAAAGTATATGAATTTGCCATTTTCAGATCGACAAAAAATATACACAACTGTACAAAATGCTATTGCAAGGTTTATGTATGCTTATGACAAAATTAGGAAAATTGGAATAAATTGCGTTGTAATTTATGACACGTATAATCTTTCACGTCGATATTTTCATACTGATATTTACTCCTGCTGATGACCTCTTTGTTTTCATTTTGTGTGCACGGTAATACATATCCACAGTTTCTTGTAAACAACAATTTTCCATCTTGCCCTATCTTCCCCTATCTTCCCCTATGATACAACAGTGATAAAATGTACAAAAAACGCTTGTATGTGTTATAAAAGTTCGACTCAAACGTTATTGTTTATATTTATTAACTTGTTATCAATTAGTGTTATAATTGTAGATTAACTAAAATAGCCTGTTCACATTTTTTTAATATTATAGATTGTTTTAAAGAAACGAAGAAACGAAGTGAATAATAATTTTATTTTGTCTACGTGTTTATTATCATTATAGATTTGTAGCTTATAGCATTAGATGTGCATAACTTGCATTTTCAGCATTGTGCTCGGTACCAAGTTGCAGATTCTTGTAACGGATGCATAACAGGAAGAGATATTCCATGGTGTTCTTAAAATAAGTCTTGTTATTCGAGTTAATAGGAAAGCTTTTGCTACTCAACTTAAGGAATCATAAATGCCACTACGAAATGATATCCGTAATTTCAACCCTTTAAATATTAGAAGTTTTTCCTATTTGTATTAAATTTTTTTTATGCTTTCTTATATCTATAATTTGAAAACATCAAGACGTTTGACGTCTTAATTATCTAAAAGAATCAAGAAATTGAAAAATTCTATGTTTTCTAGGAAATTCGGTAATTTTATTCTCATTGCTTATAAAATATTTGAAAATCGATATTATTTTTATTTTATTCGCCTTTTCTGCAGCAAATATCGCTGTAGTTATGTATTAAAATATCTATCATTTATGTAAATGAAAGTTAGTATTCTTATCCCTCAAAATTCCTAATCATACTAACGTATTCCTGATCCCTGACATAGTATAATGTTTTCTCATAGCTATAATATGGCCAGCTAGATCAATTGCTAATGATTCTAAAAGAAAAATTTTTTATATTTACTTGAATTAGTACCAGCAAATAATACAAAATGTGACTTAAAAAAAAAACGTTCCGAAGTTTTGTTCTTCTTTCAATCGCAGAAACTCGCATCGTCTTTTTACTTTAGAACTTTCGTAAAGTTACTAATCGCGATTGTGTTGGAAAATAATACTCTCGTCTTGTACAAGCAATCGTGGAGGTGGTAGAATAACATCCTGTCGATTGTTTACTCATACCTAGTCTGTAATTAGCCAAGTATACTTGATAAATTTTCAAATTAGATTTTCTCGAAAACGAAGCCTTATATTCTTTCACGTAGAATTACTCTATCGCCGATTACATCACAATCGCTGGGACACACTGTACAGAGATCTATGTGTTTTAATTTTCAATGTATCCAATCAATCAGTAGAGAAGACAGAAAGGACCACTGTTAGAAGTTCTACCAGAACAACGCGGTTGAATGTCTCCCGCTTTACTACTCTCCTTCTCTCTCTTTCTCTCTCTCTCTCTACTATTCTCAACTGATACGAGTAAAAAAGCAGAGTACAGCAAAGAGAAGGGGATGAAAGAGAGCACGTGCGCGAGCGCGCATACATAGTGAGAGAAAGAGAGGGGGTAGATTCTACCTGTGAGCGCTTCATTGCCAGCGCTAGTGCCGATGCTGTTGCGCACCAGCCCCAAAATGGACCACCAAGACGTTGCAGACGTGGCAACGAGGGACAGATGGCCAGCCCTATAGACCTTCAGTGATCATCAACTTTACTTTACACTCAAGTTTAAATCTCGTTTCGAATGAAACACGCACCAAGAGAAAGAGATGTTGAAACAGTTACAATTAGGGTACATGGTAATTTAATCGTTGCTCTTGGGAATATTCAATCAATGCTTATGATTCTGGTAATCTCATTCAATTAAGCTGTTAAGTCGATGGTGATCGTGGTGATATTCAGAAGAGATTTGTTCCACACGAAGAAATAATGCTTAAACAAACACAGGTTACGAGACGCAACTATTCATACGAGATAGTACACTTATCAATGACTGGCATTATTAGGATTATTAAAATGATCAAAATAATCAATTGTTTTCTTTAGAGAGATTTGATAGATCTGTAGTAGCGTATTTCGAAGAATTTTCTTTAACTCTTTATAGAGAATATGAATTTATCTCTTCCTTTGTATTATGTATATTTTCATATACCTTCCACTTTGTTTTCTTTGATGCAAATATAATATTTTAGTCATCGTCAATTTTAGTGTTAAATGATGATTGTTATTTAAAAAAAAGAAAAAAATTGGTCAGTAATTATAAATTACTGAGTACTTTTTACAAATTTCCTATTCTTTAAAATCCAGTTCAACGTTTGCTATAACGAAAGCCGTATTTTAGATATATAATTTATCCTAAGTAAATAGAAATACAATCTTTTGTTTAATAAATATATATATTATATCAATTAATTATATGTATTAGTACATTATAACATATTATGTATATTAATTATTATATTATATTATATCATATTATATTATCTTAATAAAGACGCATACCTTCTTTTTTCAAATATGTATCAGTAATCATAAGTGCGTCCAGAAGCAAAATGTATACATTGTTACATACTTGTGCAAAATTATCAATCGATGTTTTAATCGGCGCGATTAGTTTAGTACAGAACAAAAGTTAAATTATAAAGTTACATTAATATGACAATCATAAACTATAAATATACTTTTATTTGTTTTCATAACTAATTATATTAAGAATGCAAATTGTTGTGATTTTCTCAAATTTATTTTTGTCAAAGTTTTGGCTAATAAATATATTATTTATAGTGACGTAGTGACGATTGTTATATTATAGTAAAAGATTAATACAGAATATTCAATGAAAAAATGTATTTCATTATAAATCCTTAGCTATGTTATTTATTGAAAAATATTTCTTTATTAATTTATAGATATACTTTTATTTATTTTGCATTTAAATTATGTATTACTCGATATTATATTACTCACAACTCTTAAAATATGATACTGAGTAAATATTAAATATGAATATGATATGAATTTAGCTGCTTGACATCTCTATAAAGATGCAAATTATAATGATACTTTCTTACCAATTTAATAGATTTACTTTAAGACAGTTGCGTTTTGTATTTTTAAAGAATTAAAATATTGTCGTCTATTACGAACTGTAATAAAATGCAACGTACAGAAACAATCAACATTACAATTTAAATTTCATATTTTACTGACAATAATCAATTTTAACATTAATCTTGTTTATATTTGATATCTATCATCAAAATAAAAATGCTTTTTTATTATTTCCAGCATCAACAACTTTATTAAATACTAAAAACTTCAAAGAATTTTACCAAATACATAAAATGAAAGTTTAATTAATCTATCATGTATTCACTTTTAGAGACTGAATAAACAAACAAGCATCAATATATATCTACATCCCAAGAATTACTGCGAAATGTCTTTATAAACACATTCGATACGTAGGAAATAATATTGTTTACTAAGATAATATAAACAGATATTAAGGTACAAACCTTACAAACAATCACATTGTTTTAGTAGCCTAGAGAGATGAAAATATAGGATCCCAGATACAATCTAATCCGTCAACGAAAACTGCGATTCCGTGTCAAGAATTATAACACACTATGCAGAAAGAGAAGAAAAGAGAAACTTACGAACGCACGGTCACGGAGACACTAGATTGAGTTGTGACGGCCTGCCCCGCTGCGCCGAGAAGCTGCGCGCGTCGCTCTTTTCTCCCCACCATTGGTCACTGGCCCGGGACCGAAAGGATTACTGATAGATTTAAGCCCTGATTAAAACCAAAAGTTTGAACACTATCATAAATAAATTTCATGTCAAGGAATTTCTTACCACAAATTTGTGAACTATGCGATTCATGCTGAAAAAAGAGATGAAATTTTTTAGACTCTTTAGCAAAATAACAAAAAGTCAA
The DNA here is from genome assembly GCF_014825855.1 of Bombus pyrosoma. Classification (NCBI taxonomy): domain Eukaryota; kingdom Metazoa; phylum Arthropoda; class Insecta; order Hymenoptera; family Apidae; genus Bombus; species Bombus pyrosoma. The sequence continues at coordinate 275,553 of NC_057774.1, forward strand.
CAGGTTTCTAAATTAGAAAATTCTAAGAAATTCTACGAAATTATGAAGTTATAGTTTTTCTACAAATAGAAAGAAAAATATCATTATATATCATAATGGCTGTACGTTATTTATCAAATATAATTTTGATATTTGATGAGAGTTTATAATTTCAGGAGTTTTATTTTCATTTTGAGGATAGTTCACAGCCATTGCTAGCTCTATCCTCCACCCACAGGGGTCCAAGATGCCCCAACCTGCTTGGCTGATTGAGACACCAGCCTGGTTCCAACACTCCTCTCTTCACCCCCATCCTCGCCGGTACCCTCACAGAATGACGTTGAACAGTCCGGCATTTAGATGCGTTCCGTTCTTTCTTACGTTTCTTCATCCAGTGCCGACCTTCCATCGGGCTCCCTTTCAGGCCCCTTACTACTTCTATTCCCTACCACGAGCGTTCACCGGGCTGCTGCGACTCTCAACTCAATTTCACTCCTTTAAACGAAGAGCTGTGGACAGCGAAGGAGATTAGCCGTTTGAGAACAAATTGAATCGGTTAATCGATTCTGCAAAGAGGGAAGGAACCCAGGAGGAAACGAAATCACGGAACACGACACGACAACATTCTGCCTATTACGCGTTATTAAATATGAAATTATGAAAATTGTATTTCTTGCCCTTATTTCTTCACTTGATTTTATTACTGGATAAGAATAAACAAATTGTTATTCACGCACATATTTTGTAGATTTCTCTGTACGAGGGATTTCTCTGTTTCATGTGTTATCTTTTTAATTAAAGCGTAAAGTGTTAAGTGGACGAGGAGATTAAACGAGATGATATTTATTCTTGGATTAACGAGTCGGCAAGAAGCGCGCGTGTCTCAGTTTACTCAGGATATCAATTAAACGATTCCGTTTTCGTTTACTCGGGATCGATGTTCTCTGTCAATGCCCCCGTAGGTTTTGCTGAACGAGGTAAAAAATCCTACTCGGTTCTCAATCTGTACATCAATTTGTTTACTCGTTCTCTTTTTTATGGCACTCGATATATGCGAATCAGAAGAAATTCATAACAACGTGCTCCGACGTGAATTACGAGGATTGAAATTTCAGTCTAATCAAAGTAAGGTAGCCATCGAAATCAACTTCCTGTAATTCAGGGCATACGATAGGAGATGTAGATCACGAAATTCTGATGCGGCACGGACGATTTATGCTAGAATGGAGGAAATAGATCGTCTGATATAAAACGGAGATATGAGACCGATAGCTCACGTAACAGGATCATATAAATTTATCTGAACAAGCAAATGTTAGTTATTTCGTCCTATGTAAATGCTTTGGTAATAACATTGAACGAGTATTGCAAGAATCTAATTAACAATCTAGGCACTTTAATTTGCTATATAATAAACGGGAACCATTCGGGACACAAGTACCTAAAAAATTTACAAAATTTGATATTTGGCGTGAAATTAAAAAAATCATCATTTTACCTTCTTTCTCGAAAACTTAACATAAGGATGTATGAGATGTTCGTTACAAAAAATGTTTAGGAAAGTATTACGTTCAGACTTTCTTCTTTCAAACTTTTGTTTTTTAGGACTCCATTATCCTAAAAAATATAAAAAATACTCAAAGTGAAGTATATTTTTTTACAATATTTAATGTGTAAAATAGATCTCTATGTAAGTTCAGTTTCGTTGGTTATGTTGATAAAAATGTAAATCGATATAATAGACCGTAACCTATTTATGATGTAGGAACAACTTGTCGACTGAACAAACAATAAATATCAAATCGAGACCTACTAAACACATGCTATATTCATGATTAGTGTGGATATCTAACTGCGGTGGAATACATTACAATGTCTAGAAAGAGCAAGCTCGGAATAGTATTTCAACTTTGAGAGCAGCACATGAAGGTTCGGCATGACGGTTTTTGTTCTTTATCCGTCTCTCTCGTTTTCTGCCTCGGTTTGCCTCTCCCTCTCTCGGTCTTTTTTCTCCCTTTCCTTCTTGCTGTCAGTTTCTCTCAATGGTCTTTTTGATCTTCTCGAAGCAATTGTCCCAAGCGAGAACCCGGTCGAGGCAATAACGACCCGCAGACCGCAGGCCCGGCCTATCCTGTACCTTCTGACGTCTTAATAAAGCAATCGTCCGATTTCTTGAAACCCTCCTCCTTCTTTTGCTCCGAGCCACGCTCCGAAGGCCTTCGAAAGAACACTCTTTGCTTCGTCCAACATCATCAGTGCGATTTACAGGCTGTTTCTGCATATTTCAAATATTTTGCACATTATACAATTTCTCGTTTAACAAATTAATTAATATCTTCTTACACAAGTTCAATCAATACCGTTTCTCATCGTATTTTCTGCTCCAAGTACAGATTACGGTATTCTTATTTGACTACTGGTCAAATCTAAATATAAAAGAGAGTTTTAAACCAAATTTATAGTAAAATCTTTACTTTTTTGAAGAAAGTTATTTAAAAAAATTATTGAAAAAAAATCCATTATTTACAAGATGTTCTTTTTAATATAAGAAGTATCGACTAACTATAAAAACTTAATTATAAACATAAATATAATTTTGCATTGATTTATCCAATTTTTTTGAATTGTAAAATAGAATAGCAATTGATATTTGTGAATTAATGTATATTTTATGAATATGCTCGTAAAAAAAGCCAGTAGGTTTACTACAGGTAATTTTACGTAAAAATTTATGTGCAACCGATTTCCGAATCAATTTTTCTTTTTTTCAGTTTTAGCAAACTACAAAATAATTAATTTATTAATATAATTTATTATCGGAAATCTAAATCAGAAAAAAATTGTTTTTTATTAAGATATTTATAAAAATTATAACGGACGTTGGTTATTCTTTTTTACATAGGTATTTATACGTCTTCTTATCTTATCTTATAAAAGATTTTTTCAATGCTAATGAGAGGGGGCGGCACATATCTTTATTCTACACATAATTTACAATAATTCTTTTCTTTGTAAAAGAATACTTTATTTAATTCTTATTTTATTTATTAGTGATAGTTGCGTCACTGTACGTTGCATTACAGTTACATCGATGTAAAAGTAGAAAAAATGAATGTTGATCAATATTGGAAAAATAAGAAGAAATACGTGTTATATATATATTAGATATTATTACTCATTAGATATTATTCATCAGAATATATATTATATATATTATTATTATATATAATATATTATATAATAATATATATTATATATAATATGAGTCATCAAACTCTTTTCAATATTTCTGAATTTTGTTTCGATCAATATCGTGCACCAAAACTGTATCTATCTATCTGCTATAACACATAACGTTTGCTGAACTATAATTTCAAGGAATGGTACAATTTTAAATTATGCACATACTTTTAAATTTGAAAAGATACTTCATATAATATAAGATTAGTAATTCAGACTATTCTTTTTATGTCTTTTTCAGGATTGGAATAAAAATAGGATATTAATCAACTTAGTAATTTTTATTATAATCGTTACAAACGTTAAATGCGAATCGCCATTCTCATTTCTTATGCACTAACACGCTGGAAAGGAAGCGAATGCCCCGAATAAATAACAAACGAAACAAGAACATAGAAAAAGAAGAAAAGAAAGAATATTAAACATGAATTAAGGAATGTATCACCGAGAACTATCCGATAGAGAATGGGAAACAGCGTTTTTACTTTGCTACCATTTTAATGGATGTTATCGATGACACTGGAGTAATGAATAATTCAAACGAAATTAATGTCATTTACTATCCTAAACTACATACGAACTCTAAGGCTGCTAAGATGTAACGGAACTGCGTCTTTCTAGAGAAACTGAACGAATATGTATCGGATAAGTGCTGTAAGACGTTTAGTACATTTAGAAAAATGTTTACTCGATGATTATTATCGAGGTTTTTCTTTCGTTGATATATACTATTGTACACCTTTGTTGGAAAATAGAAGTGATTGATTACCAGTTCCTCCTTCGGTATTTTAATACATACGATGGTAAAAAGAGTAATGAAGCTGGCCTTTCCATTCTATCACATAATAATCATACTTTGCTCATGCACACATATCAATATGTTTTCTTTCGTATTGTATAACGTAACTGTACACGAAATCGCTTACATGCCTACTATGTACACTAAGTTGTTCCGATTCCTTAACCCATCGATTTTGGAAATTTTGTTTGCAGATTCAAGGTAAATTCAATCGAATCGATATTAATATAATACCGAAATGATAATAGTATTAATATAATAATAAGAATGCGGGTAATAATAATAGTAATAGAATATTAACATAGACGTGTGCAACAGTATAACAAATACGGTAGTATATATTCGAAACGAACATTCAAGTTCAAGCAATGTTCTTCGTTATTAAAAAATTGAACATTCAATAAAAAAATACTTATAATTTAATATATTTTAAACCGTTTTATAATTTGAATAATGTTAATTATATATATATATTTATATATATACTATATTATAATATAATATATATATATTATATATATATATTATAATTAACATTATCATAGATACTCTGTATATTTCTACGTTTGTACTATTTTTTTTTATTTGAAGATTTATAAAATAAGGAAAAATTTTGAACGTGTTGTGTGCGAAATATCGATACCGATCGAATTACCTAATATTAATTCAAAGTTGAGTCTCCGATTTATTGCGTCTGTAAATTCGAAACTTAAATACGATGAAAACGTTGTCGAGGAGATCAGGGACTGTTCATTTATTATATCGTATCGCTTATATAGTCACTTTCAATACGCTTGAAATTCTTTATATTCATTGCGTAAACTTTAAATTCATAGCGTTACATAACGGATTAAGCTCACTCTTTTTGTTTTAATCTTAGCTTTCTTTACATTTGCTTGACACAATGAAAGAACCGTCCCTTATCATACAGTTTGTGAAAGCTATTTGTATCACTTAATCTAACATATTTACAAATTATCGCGTCATCAATATGAATTCCAAGGTACACGTCACGTAATAATTCATTTGTATCTTTTATACAGAATAAAGTAATACAAACTGCGATTATCTTTGACAATTTTTAGGAATACGTGGACATGTTTCGTCGACAATATTAACTAAAACCAAAGAATAAGAAAGGTCCTATCAATGGAATACATAATTTTTATATTAATAATGCATATGCAAAAAATATTTACCTGTAAAATATTTTCTTAAGTTTCTAATATTTTATTTTTAATTACCAATTAATAATTACTAATTTTTAATTATGCTAGAAGTCGTTAACATTTAAGCATAGAAAATTTGTGGCACTTCAAATAATTCGAAAAAAAGGTTAAACATTTAATATTTCACGTCATTTCTACTTACCATTAGAAGTAGAACATTCCACTTCATGAACAATTTATTTCATATAGAATATTTAACGCTAACTATTTGGAAACTAGATTTTAGATTTTGTCCAATTCAATTTTAGCATATTTAATTTTCATTGAATTCATTTCCACGTATTCTTCATTCTTCAAACAACATTCAACAACTCTGTCATGCCGTATATTTCTTCCAGCTATTTAATCTCAATTTGGCACTCATTTCCTTGCATCGTCGCTATCCTCTTCTGTACTGTACCTAAGCGCAGAATAAACATATTCTTGATTTGAATTCTCATTCTCGTCTTCTATTATTCCTTGCTGAATCAATATTTGATTCCCATCAGTCACCATTAGAACAGCACCTTCCAGATCATCCAATTGCATGTTTTCCTCTCTCTCCTCATTTTCTTCGTCTGTCTCTTCAATTTCTTCGTTTCCTTCGTGTTCTTCTGACCCCTCAATCCCTTCGTTTCTTTCATTCTCTTCCATTTCTTCAATATCTCCGTTTTCTTCATTCTCTTCATTATCTTCAACCTGTTCACTGTCCCCATTTTTCACAATTTCCTCGTTATCTCCAGGTTCTTCTATATCTTCGTTTAATTCTATTTCATCGTTTTCCTCAATCTCCTCATTATCCTCGTTCTCTTCCTCATTTTCTTCAGTGGAGTTTTCATCAGATTCGTTCTTCGTATCCTCAAAATCTTCATCGCTTCGATTTGCAAATGTTTCAGATTCCAACTCTAGAGATTCATTGTTGGGTAAGTGTTTTTCATATAAATTCATAGATTTCGGGGAGGATCGATTTCGAATCTCTGATAAATCGCACATGTCTTTCTCAGTTAGAGGCACTATAGGGCCTAGTTTATGACTTATCGGCTGTTCTACAGACATATTCTCAGGAAGCAGAGGCATCATGGGACTGAGAACAGGAGGTCCATCATCATCCGATAAATTTGCATCGTGTTTCTTTGTTTCTGCAATAATAATAACATATTTAGCTTTTCATATATTCAATTAATTGTTAAAAGGTGTACGCTAACAAGATCGACATTTTTTTTCTTGTTGTTGATTATAATAAACTAAATTATTTAATTTTAGATTGATCATCATTTCTTTCAATACCTGTATTTTCGGATTCTGGAAGATGTTTTAAAGGATAATGCTCCATGTTCTTTTCATCAATTTCTAAATTATCTAGTTCTTCTGAATCCTCACTCTCTGAATTGTAAGTAATTTCTCCAGTTGCTCTAGATTCGTCCTCTGATTCATGTTCCTCTTCGGCTTCGGTACTACTACCACTTTCCGATTCTTCTGTATCTGCTTCTTCTTCTGCTTCATATTCAAAATCCCCTTCTTCCACTTCTTCAATTATCGCATCATCAGCTATTAGACTTCCCTTTTGATAAGAGTTTATGTAAAAACATTAATATACAAAAATACTTTCATTAATTGTAGTAAGTATATTATTTTCTATTTCTGTAATTAGTTACCTCTACTTTTTCATTATTTTTCATTTGTTCTCCTTCTTCCGTCTTCGTATTACACGTAGTCGAATGTGCAGCTTCATCGGTAATATTTTTCCGACATTTTGGACACCAAGTACTAGTACCTGGATGGCCGATGTGAATACTTGTGTGTAATAACAATTTACTACGAGCATTGTGATACCTATCAAACATAAATTCCCGATTATATATCATGTATATTACAATACTATGTACAAGTATAGAACTAAGCATACAATACCTGCCGCAAATTTTACATGTAAAATTATTTCCTTCAGTTGACAATATCGCTTCGTGTGCAGCTTTCAAATGTTCTGCCAAACCATCATAATCTTTACAAAGTTTTAAACATACTCCACAAGTGACTGCTGCTTCCGCTCGATGGAAACGAATTAAATGTTGCCATAAATGTTTCTTTGCTGGCCATTGTTTTCCACACACTTCACAAGCACATTCTGTATTTGTTGATTCATCATAAACTTTCCTGGAATCCTTTCTTGAACATTTTATTGAAGATTTCGCCCTGAAATTGTGATTGATATATATTATTCATAAATTAAGATTAAGAAACAAAGAATAAAAGAAAACAGATATTATATTGTATTTTACAGTATTTACCTCTGAGTGAGTGGCATAAGATTTGGGAGAGGTCTCTGACCAGAGAGTTGAAGATTTATATCTTCAAAGAGATTGAAATCAGGAATATTTAAATCTGATGTAGGCTCTTCTTTCTTAATTTGATTATTATTCTTCAAAAATTCTTCTTGGCTACTTAACATGTCATTTCGTAAAGATAAATTTTCCTCCTACAAAAAGAATTTGGATTAATATAAAATCAAAATATATTAATTTTTTGTTCAAGAATGCTACTTACTCCTTTTCGTATATTTCGTCTGCAAGTTGCAATATGGTTCCAATATAATGTTTTAGTGCAAAATTGTCGCCTACAATTCTTGCAAGAGAAATCCAGTTTACCACGCATTCTTCTCTGTTCATCCTGTTTTAATCTTTTAAACATTCTTTCTGGATCAGTATTGTGCATGTTACGATAATGTTTTGAAAGTGCATCGCTGTTTACAAACATTTCTGGACACATTTCACAATCGTAGGTATCCGTTACGGACCTTCTCCTTTTTGAGTCACTAGAATCTTCATCACATATATCTACTTCATATTCTAAATCCTCTGGTTCTTCTTTCACTATTATATCAGGAGACTAACGCAGAAACAATAATTTTATATTCAACTATATAAAATATAGTTTTATTATTATTTATAGTAACTTTTATAATTACTTATTACAAACCTACCTCTATTCCAAAATCTTCGTTTTTCGACCCAATATCTAATCTATGTTCAAATGCTGCCAATTGATCTTTGGGAATATTATGTATTGTTTCATAATGATCCCTAATTGCAGAATCTTCAGTGAAAACAGCTAGACATTGTTTACAAGTCCTAAATACTTTTCCATGGCATTTTTTAGTATGATCAAACGCTTTCCATTTTGAAGCATATTGTTTCCCACAAACTTGACACGTATTGGGTCTTGAAAGAACACTGGAATGAACTTCTTCTACGTGACTTTTAAGTTCTTTTGGATCTTTCATTGGTATTAAACACACTCCGCAAGATACACCAATTTCATTGCGATGAAGAGATAAAACGTGCATTTTTAACTTCAGTTTATTTTCAACAGTATCACCACAGAAATCACAAACGTTAGGAGTGGTATGATATCTTTAATAGAAAAAAAAGAAAAAAAAATAGAAATTAATCATAATTAATCACTTATAGGATAAAATATTTGTGCTTTGATAAAGATATAAATGCTAATAATTATTGTTAAAGTTACATACCTGTGATCTTTTCTATGGGCTTCTAAATCTTCTTTAGTTCTGAATAATTTCCTACAAGATCCAAAATTGCAAGTTAAATCTGGATGATCCATATGCTTCACCCTGTTATGTGTCATAATCCCTAATTTTGAGGTAATTGTTTCATTACAAAGATGACACGTGTATGTGCTATGATGATTCTCGATATGCTTTTGTAAACTGGCACGATCTTTAAATATTCTTTCACAAGCTCTGCATCTCGTTAATAATGCTCCAGGGTCTTTCCTGTAATTCTGACATCCTTTCATATGTCTACGCAATAGATACCGCTTGTGAAATCCTTTATTACATTTTTCGCAATAATGTAAACTAACTTCTTCGGTTTTAAATTGTCTATTATCTCTTCCATCTTTTCTGGAATCAGGTTCGTATCTATGAATTTTTGAAATGTGTGCTGCTAAATGATCTTTTGAAGCACTAGTTTTCATACAGTAAGGGCAAGTTACATCTTCATGACCTTTGTGAACTCTGTTTACATGTTTCCATAAATGTGAAGTTCTTCCATAGCATTTATTACAGAGATCGCAAGGGAAAAGTCCATGAACGATTCGTCTATGATTACATAATTTTTCTAAACTAGTAAACTTCAAATCTGCACAAAGCTCGCAACTTAATTCTGTTTCCTTCATTCGTCCCTCTACTTTATTCTCGCTATTTTCAGCCCCATTTTCACAGCTTTCCTCAAAACCATGGATTTTTCTATGTCTGGACATTTTGGATTTATTCGAATATGGTCTACCACAAATGTCACAGCTAAAGTCACCATTCGTTAACGGCCAATGTTTCGATCTTACATGAGTACTCAGTTGCAAAACATTTGGAAACACTTTTAAACAGACACCACAAATTAATGGAACAGTATCCGAATGAACGCCCATAACATGCTTCCAATAATCAACTCTACTACCCCAAAGTTTACCACAAATTTCACAAGTATTTGGGGATGAACCTTGAATTGCGTGATGCTGAATATGTTCGTTTCTGAGAGATTTTGTAGCAAAAATTTTACCGCAATCTTCACGATCACATTTTATGGCTGATTCATTGCTATGAGACGAACTAACATGTAGCCAACGTTCCCATTTACTAGGATGTGAACTCCCACAAAGTTCACAAACGAAAAAGAGATGATATTGAGCTCTATTACCACCACCATTTAAACTCGAAGGATTTAAAGGATCTCCTGCTGGCACTAGTTGTTCTGACTGTGAAATTGAAAAATTTGCTTAATAAAAAAATGTGAGAAAATTCCTTGCTCCGCTTAATAATTTGATCATTGTTATAAGTATTCTTACTCTGTGTGCATTTCTTTGATGTCGTATTAAATGATCTTCATTAGGAAACGATTTATAACAAATATAACAGTCCACTTTATCACTATCCTCTTCATAGTCAAGCATTTGCTCTGCAGTTTCGTTACCGTTAATGTTCTCTCCATAATAATTACTATTTAACTGAACAAAGGTAGCAGGATCATAATTTGGATCCACATTATGTATGGATACATGAGCAATTAATTTTTTTCTGGAATCATGTTGCCTACCACAAATAGTACAACTGTACCTATTAACAGTAACAATAAAAATAGTTACAAATTTGTCATTATTATCAAATAGCATTTATATAATTTGAAACAAAGTACCTTCTCTGTTCAGAAAGTAATAATTTCGAGCCGCCGTGGTACATATTTACATGGTTCAAAAGTTGTGTGTTGTCTGCACAAATTTTTAAACAAACACCACATGCAAATGCTGCAAATTCTTTGTGAGTAGCACGAATATGAAGCCAAAGAGATGCACGGTCATTAAAATCACGAGTACAAATTTCACAAACAAACACAGTTTCAATTTCAATGAGATTTTCTTGTCCACTCTCATGGTCGTCTTCATTTTCTGCATTTGTCTAAAATTAAAGAAAAAAAAAAAATGCAGAATGAAGATTAAATAATCTAATTTTTCTCTCTTAAAAAAAAAAAAAAGGAAAAGAAAGAAAGAAAGAAAGAAAGAAAAGAAAAGAAAAAAGAAAAGATTGTGTTAAACTCTATAAAACGTACATCTGGAGACAATGGAAATTCAGAAGAGGTTTTACCCTCATACGAATCGAGATCCATAGATTCATTCCAATTATGTGAAACAATTTTCTTTAGACATTTATCACTTTCCACCATAGGACATGGATCAACACCATGTAACGTTTGAATATGCCTGCTTAAAGAAGATTTAAGAAAAAAGTCTTTTTTACACAAAATACAAATAAATGGCTTATCCGCATCGTGAGTTGCTTCGTGTTCTTTTAAATCATTAACTGAAGTAAAAGATTGTGGACACGATTCACAATACCATTTCTTAGTATGTTGAAAGTCAGTATGCTCTATTAAATGAAAGAAAAAATTAATTCTTGTTTCATAATTGTATGAATAAAACTTTATTTTGTATTCAAGTTACCTGTTTTCGGAAATTTTTTTGGTTTGCAATTTGTAGTAAATTTGTCTTCAAAATCTCGCTTAAGACTATCTCCTTTCGTTAATGCTTGTTTTAAAATTGTTAATTGAGGATTTTTCGCTAATTTAGCTTCCGCACTTCTAAATAATTAAATAATTTTAAATCACTTTTGTAAATAAAAAAAAAGGAAAAAGGGAAAGAGAAAGATATGAAATATATTTAATCCGATAATAGAACTAATAGTACCTATAATCTTTGCCATCATCATCACTTCCAATACTTGAAGCTTCTGAACTATCCACAACTTTATTATCACTAATCTCGTTTTTTCCTGAAAGATCTAATCTCTGTCCTTCGGTACAAATCCTACCATGAAGATTCAATTCCATAGCATCCGTGCAAATCTTCCCACAAGCATTACATTGATACCTATTTTCTGGCCGATAGATATTGTTCAGTGGAACCTCCGTAGGTGCTGGAAGACCAGCATGACGTGATTTTATATGTTCTTCCAAATTTGTTCGGGTTGAGTAGATACGGGAACAATAACTGCATGTCACTGCCGGATGGCCTCTGATACAGATATTAGCATACCGTCATTGTTACTATCATTATTAATATGTATCAATATCTATCAAATATTCCCTTTACATGTTAATATTAATTTTACAATTAATGTTTTGCTTTGCCTCTTCAGAATAGCATGATACTCCCTCCTAGAATTATTCTTGTTGATGTTTTAGATATTTTCGTTATGATATTACGTATCCATTTTAAAAATATATGTAATTGTTAAACGAAAGCATGAGAGTTAAAAAAGACATACCTATGAGTTGTAGATACATGACCCCAACGATGTTTTGCGGTGGAGTATGATTTATGACAGAGATCACACTGATAGGGCCTTTTATATGATGTATGATCATCCGTAAGAACTTTTTCACCAATCACGTCACCGGCACCAACGTGAATGCGTGCGTGCAAGGACAAATGACCCTTTGAACTAAATGCTTTGCTGCACAAGGAACAAACATAAACTTCATGTTGTTGAGATGTATGCTGTAATAATGTAAATTATCAGATTTCACTAGACACATCTAAGCTATACCTTCAACTGAATTTAAGTATAATATACCTCTGATAAGTTACTGCAAACATCCTGATGTTTCAATCCTGATTCTTCAGGTTCTTCTGCAACTATCGAGGTCATTTCCAAAAAGTCACTTGGATTTGTCTCCATATCCATTTCATACTCCTCTGAATGACGATCTTCAGAATCGTCCATGACTGTGGCTAAAATAAAAGGAAAAACAAGAATAGAATAATAGAATATTATTTTTTAATACATATTTTTCATATGTTGAAATTGCAGAAAGCACCTTCATCTGTCCCACTATTATCAATATCTTCTGTCTCATGATCAGCCTCTCCATCAGAATTCAATCTGGGTGGTGTGCCTAAAGCAGCATTTGGATTTACGATAGGAGCTTCCGGAATTAACACTGGTATACTTTTCTGTCCTTCGAAAAACTCTGAATCATTACAGCACGTCAAGATGGTTGTAACATCTCCATTCTAAACAATCAAAAAAGATGTTTTAAATATTTAAGATTAAAAAAGGACAACAATTTTTGTTAAACGATTAAGGAAATTTTTATTTTTACCGATTCTGAAGGTGATAAACACCTTTCCAAGAGAGCCACTGCATTAACACATGCTGTTCTAAAATCATAGAAATTTTCCAAATTGTACATACACCGATAACAGAGGCATTTTGGTAGTCGATCATTTTCTGCAATCTGAAATTAAATATTTAAATATTAATGTTTTCATTCTTATTTAATCAATGTATAAATGAACTTGATGGACTATGCAACGCAACAATTAAAATAAGTATAATTGGCATAAAATAATATCATTAACATAAATGATATCAACAAAGATGTATATTATTGCAGTTAACATTCATTCCAACGTCACTACAAAAATGTTCCAAGTGAAATTTGGCAATGATGTCATACACATGCCTAGGAATTATATAATATTTCTGGACTCACAATGATTGAAATATGTATTTGATACAACAAATAAAAAAGTAATTTTTGATATATCATAATAATATTATCATTGACATTATAATTAAATTTTCAATAACTTCAAAAGAACGTAAATCGTACTATGAGAAAAATTGTATACATGTAAAAATATAAATATTGCAAGGCATGGCATGAAATAAATATAAAATGAAATGAACTTAAAAGAATTATGATAGTTACGTTTAAAAATGTTATATAAATATATAAATTGAAAAGCTAAAAAAGAAAAAAATGGTACTTTCGAATTTACATAAAAAATATTTTATACACTTCAGAATCCATCAAAAAGATGTTAAATAAATGGAAATAAAAATTACAAATATTTAAATATACATCAAACTATTTAATGCAAGAACTATTGATATTATATTTACATAAAATATAAAATTATATAGAAATTAAAAAGAAAAAAAAAGAAAAAGAAGAAAGGCAACAATTCTAACTTTATCGTAAAATAATACAATGAAAAATAAGATCGAGCATATTTCAAACAAGGAAAATAACGTAATAAATACTTTTCATCACAACAAACAAGGCGTAAAAGTCAACTAAAAATACTAACAAGAACAATTAAAACGAAGAAGTACCCCGATAATAAAATAAGAATAAAATTGACGGATCATTTAAAATTAACACCAAATTCATGGATTTTTCAAAATTTATCATTTTTCCGAAACAAGTAAGAATTGAACTGTATATATAAATTAAAACACAATTAATAAATAATATCCAGAGGGAAATAAAACTATGACTAACAGAAATCATCATAAAACGCCACGCAAACTTGATCAAACTTTTCGGAAATATGAAAGACAGAAAGCAATACAAAACCACTTGTAACTTCACACAATTGCGAGACACATTTAAAGAAACTATAAAATAAGAAAGGCATTAATATAATATATTTCCGACATAAGTAAGCGAAATGTTGTAAATTGAATCGCAAGTTCCTCGTTAAATGGGGAACATTTTGAAAATGATTTGAGGAAGTTGACACGAAGGGAAAAGAGGTTGACGTGTAAAGAAATCTCTGGTAGGCGAACGATGACGAACCTTAAACGGCAGACAAGCTTGTATCTTGTCAACGAGTTGTCTGTTCTTGCCCTCTTGACCGAAGATGTCCATCTTGACGGCGTCGTAGGATGCGCATAGTCTACAGAGCTCCTGGTAGCGTTCCCTGGACTCCATCGTCGGCGTGGCCACGAAGACGATCACGATACTGGCCCGAGGAAGTTGGATAATCCGGAGTTCCTCGTGGCAGTGTTGAAAAAGGCTCTTCTGGCCCAGGCTCGGCCTTCTTCTTCTTCTTCCTCGGATCACATCCTTCGGAGCGGGGATCCGCGGCTCGCTGCGACACCGCGCGGCTTCCGTTTACAGGCTACTTCCTGGCGATTTTCACGACAGTTAAGGCCCCGGGCGCCGCCATCTTGTACACAGACACTTGTTCCATCACCCCTGTCGAGCATGACCTCCTCCATGTCTCTAGCTATCATACGCTTACGTAGAAATATCCGTCGATTTTTCGATACTTTGGAAACCACGAATTGTATTTTGGTTTTATATAAAGTCCAGTTCGTATTGAATTCATTTCTTTGATATCAAGAGAAATTTTCAATAAGCGTCAAATCAACATTTTCAGTAATCGATAAATGATCGGATTGGTTCATGGTTATCTGATTATTGATGCTTCTTTATCGATGAATTTATTGTTTAGAATATATAAAAAATATAGAACAGAATATAGAATATTAGTATTATAATTGTTATTATTATTTTTATTGAACCCTTTTTCTTACCTTATCTAGATATAAATTATGGTGGCTGAAAAGAATATTGGTACACCGTGGTATGTATTTATTATATTTACGTATTAATAAGTTAGAAATGAGTATATTTTTCGTACGATTTAATAATATTTTCACGCGAATAAAAAAGTTGGTACTATGGAAATGATATTCATATTCATTGTAAAATAAAGATATGTGCTAATACAGAACAGTAATACCAGTAATTTCGAATTAGAATATCACCTTTTCTAACAAATCGAAGATACATTTAATTGTACGTATATTATCTATATGCATATGTGCTGAATATATACATATACTGAACATATGTAATATAAATAGTAAATACTAATGTTGATATAAAATCAATAATTTACGTTAAATCATTCGTGAAGAAAGAAAATATATTTACATATTCAACATTTGAGTAATATCCAGAATTATTATCATAATTAAATACATGATTGAGCATATGATCAAGTATACGTTAAAAAGTATTTGATTTACATATTTTCCATTGTATTTCAACTGATTAAAATGAAGTTGCATATATCTTATCAGATTCAATTTAATGCATGGATATCTAAGTTATAAAATTGTAATCTTAGTATACATTACGTTTAAGTATACATTTAAATATATATCGTGTGTGTGTGTATTTATTTGCAATGTATGTAAGTTTACAGAATAAAATTTATCTATAAAAGATTGATAGATTTATGAACACTTTCAAACTTAACCCACTTTACGATAAGAGATTATTATAAAACTTTTTAAACAAACGTAATGAATGATGCGACTAGAACGGGACAGAAAAATTTAGTGTATTAATACCGTCATCAAACTTTGTTACTGTGGAATCGCTAAAATATTAAATTTAGGTTAACATCAGATTTTAGTGGTGAAACCGTATATATCAATAATTTTGTTGTACAAAAGAGTATAATATGAATTGAATGTGATTAGGAGCTTATAAAGTAAGTAGAATTTGAAAATGTCAGTGTCTTTTGAAGATTAAGTTGGAATGTTATTATTCTACATTTAAATTTATAGGGGACAATTAAAGAATTACAAAAATATATTTATATTAAAATAAAAAAGTAAGATTTTAATTTTTAGCATTATAAGAAACAATGAGTAATTATTCCGATCCCTTTGGTTTTACTAAACAAACAGCAACTTTGTTGCGTGGTTTGGGTGCATCTGAATTAATAGTAGAATGCAAAAAAAGAAATATATCAACGGATGTATTACACGAGCTTACTGTACAAGAACTAATAATGTTAGGTAAATTGAAAAGTTCTTAACATATTAATAACGTTAAATAATAAAATCAAATTTGAATAAAAACTTTTCATTTGCCTTTACTAATACAAATTTCATTGTTGTGATTTACACTTATTTGCAGTACATATATATTTCTTATCTAATTTAGAAATTTTTAATATAGGCATTGATCCTAAAAAGGCTGAAGAGTTAAAAGATTGTTTAAACGTTAGGAAAAGAAGATCCAACATTGTAATAACAAATGTTGAGGACAGGTTGAATATTATTTTGTTAAAATTATTTTAAAAGACTTTTCTTTTGTATACAAATACATAATTTAATGAGCAGTTTTATCAAGAATTCATTATTTTTTTAGGATTGAACATTTTCTTGAAATAATCAAAGATGGAGAGCAGCAGTTCTGTTTGATACAAGCGTTTATAGCGTATTGTCGATTGAGACTCGTAAAGGAAAGAATTAATATTTTTATTGATCCCAACAAGTGTTTGAGTGCTTCTAAGGTATTACCTATCGCTGTTGCTGCAACACTGACAGAGATAGAAGAAGCAAATAAGAACCTTTCTGAACTTGAGGAATTGATTTTAAGGGTTAGTCCTGAAAAATTTTCCGATGAAATCACAATACAATGTCACTTTGTTGTTTCATGGTATTTACGTAACATTAAATATTTCAATTTTCATTATCTTTTACAGTTAAAGATAAAACCAAAACATACTAACCTTCATAATGTTTGCGTTGCTATGGGTGCATTAGGATTAGTAACGCTTCTATTATCTAAGATGTATATAACAAATATATTTGGATGTAAGTATTAAGTATAAAAATCAAGAAGATATATTTTACATAAAATTTATTTTTTATACAAAGCTTTAATTTATTTTATTTTTGTCAGAATTTTTGAGAAAGGTATTATAAACATTTTATAGATATTAATAAATTCTTGGTTCTAGAATAATCAGCCTTCTTTATTATTAGTAATATAATTTTTTGTTATAATAAGATTTCAAACTACATTATGATAAATATATGATAAAATGATAATAAAATAATAATGATAAAATAAACAATTTAAACCTTGATTTAGTATCAATGAGGATAAACAGACTGATAACATTCGTTTAATTGCGCCAATATCCCTATCAACGTAAATTCAGGTTAATCAAATTAAACAAACGATCGTACGATCGAATAGAAACACGCATGGCGACTGGTGAGTGAATCGAGAAGGGTCGAATTCTCGATTAATTTACGTTCCATCCACCCGAAGCGCCCTTGTGAAAGGATACACCCTAAAAAATTGGGTGGTGGGGATAGAAAAGAGTACTGTCTCTCGGCGCATGCGCGCTTCCATTAGCTTCGAGCTTTCAAATTTCAGCTCAGTCGTAATAAGATGGACGGTGGAGCGTACGGTGGAGGAAAGGCAGGAGCCCCTTTCGACCCTATTGCCTTTATCCAAAGGCCTCAAGTCATTTTAAGAGCCGTATGTCTGGTAAGTTCTCTCTTCGAACATCTAATAACGATTGCTCTGTACTAACGTCATTACGTATTAAACGATATTGTCGATTTTCGCGACGAACATTGATTTTAAAGGGTGAACCACCCCCACCAGTTTCATACGATGGGGTTCTATTGATTTTTCGCAAATTCCAGCGATACACCCCATAATAGAAGGATCTCGTACAATTTTCTATTGATTTTTCAAACATATTTTATCTCAAAATTTTCGCGATAAAAAATCGAACGATAAATCGACGAATCTTTAATGAAAAATTTTTCAAGTAAGTGAGAGAAATTTTATTAGGTCTCGATCGTGAAAGTGATAGACGATTTTTAAAAGTGATTCAAGGTATCGAAAAATGAAATACAATAATGTGAGCTTAATAGCGAGGAGTCTAGGGCCATACTTGAGAATGTTTTTCTGGTTAGTTAGGTAGGTGTCCTGTGAAGTCGAGGAAACGATGCAATGAGCGCGAGTGGCCAATATACGACACGAGCAACGAGTACTTATAGATATGAGGCATTTGAAGCTCGTTGCGTGAACTCTTAGTCAATTTCAAAAACAAAATAGTGGGGATAGCCTGATAGGGATAACCAAAATGGGTAAAAATTGTCATACCTATGCAACCAGTATTGTACTTAATCCCGTTGCAGTCCTCTAATTTTGATATTTTAATCTAGTTCTTATTTTAGCGAACAAAAAGGATTTATAATGTTTGGGGGAAATTTCTAATACAAAATTGATACCAATTCTATATACCAATAATAAAATTTCATATTTTGTATAAACTCGAGATATTTTCTGTCGTTAAGAAAATATAGTTGGGTTGAGACTGACAGAAAAGTCGCAGCAGGGTTAATTAAAACACAGTAAAGTAGCCTAGGTCAGTTTTGGGGCGAATTTCGAAATGGAATCGCGCGTACAATTTTAATAAGATTTTAATTACCGCAGAATACAGGATGGGTCACGAAATTGGGTCAGGTTATATTTCGAGTTTGGTTAGAAATAGAAGAGAGTGAAATAGTATTATCTTGTGACTTTAACTTTTTCAGAAATGTCTACGAAATACAAATACACGTTTCTTTTCCATGAAATTGCATATCCTTTTATACATAGATCGATTCTTCGGAATATACTACGTAAAGAGACAGCAGAGTACAATATACAATGTGAAGGAAATCAATATTTCAAATTTTTGATGAGTCGTCCGCCTTATTAAGGATGTTCGAATATTCCATCCATCTTCACGTACATAGCGAGCACTTTATGAATTGTTATTTCATATCTTCCATAACAGAATTAGTACAGCCGCTGTTTATATTCGAGCGATGTAATTTAACTCGCTGTTTTAAGTTTTCCGCAGAAGTAAACGGATTCGAGTAGACTTTATCCTTAAGGTAAACCTCGTAAAAAGAAATCAAGAGAAATTGAATCTGGAGATCGTGTAATGGCCGTGGTGTTGTGCTACGTCCATATACACATACAGTCTATATGAATTTATCGTGACGATAATTAATTGCGTAGTGTTAGAGTTTTCGTGTCTTCGAATGGTCTAATGTTATTACCTATGTCATAAGTCCGAAAGTGTTTACAATTGATATCTAATGTATCTTCGGTGAAACGTACGACCTATTCAGAATTTTAAACATCTTGCAAACTGATTTTCTAAAACGAATATTAATCTTTGTATCTTGGTACTTTTCTTTACATAGAGTCATCTGAAGAAACGATCTACGTAGTAGTTAAGATTCGTTAAAAGTATACATTTGCATTTTCTAGACATTTTTGAGAAAAGTAATGTCGTAAGAAAATTTCGAAAACTAATTTTATGATATTTTTCTATTCTTAATCAAGATATTGATTGATTAATCGAGATATAATAATTTGTTCCACCTGTGTGATTCATACAAGAACGGTAAACAAATTGTAAATTTTGATGCTTAAAGAGTGCAAATGTAATTTTATACAGTTTTATATCTTCTTAGATATAGAAACAAATTTTCTAGTATTTTCGTTTAACAATTTAATGACAGGTCAATAACCCCTTTACAAAGAGTGAATTCTTTGACATTAATAAATCTTGGATATTAACGTAAATTGAAATGTATTCGTAATGATAATATCTTGCTCTTACGAGATTCTTGTTGATATCAACGATTAAAAGAGATTGTAATTATCAAAAACTTTTACTGGAATTTTAATTATGTGTATTAGATGGTGTATATTTTTAAAGGAAATTAAGTTGGAAAATCGACAATTACTTTTTAATTAGAGATATCGTAACAGCTGTAGATTTCGCGAGTAGTGCAAAATATGGTTCTATTCCTACAACTATCAATCCCGACTGTAAAGTAATGTACTTTGTTTATTTCCGTACGTTGTTGGCTTCCTCTTTTAATTTATCTTGAATTAAAAATTTTTATTTCTCTTAAACAAATAATTATTGAATTATTCTATCTGCTAATTATTCTTTGCTCTCAATTGTTTTCTTCGTCTCAGAACTGTGACCTTCGTCTAACCCACTTCCATCTCAAGACGGATCTGGACCACGTCGAAACTAGATTCGATTTTATATAAATAGACACGTAGGAAAAAAACAAATATTTCATGGAGAATCAAACGGAAATCTAGTTTGAGAACGGATATTTTAGATTCAACGCAGAAGGAAAGTGTTCCAACAAATTTATGCGTTTAATTAAATATGGTATTTCATTTCTATGTTGGAACTTGTTTACTTATCTTTGTATATTTCGCACATTATTCGTAAAATAAATTTATGTATGAGTTTTGGATTAGCTTGCTAAAAGCAACAAATCTATAGTTTTCGCTATAAATAGTTGGTATGAAAAGACATGTATAAATTATGAACTAAGTTAAAGATAGAGTGATATTAGGAAGTCTATTCATATTTGTGTATATGTGTGTATATAATTCCAAAAATTGATTCGAACGATTCACGAATTAGTCACGTAAACAAATGACACTATCGTAAGCGGTAATCTTGAACAAGATATCCAGTATTTCACTGTCTATGTAAAAATCTAATATGATTCCTTTTGATTGTTTTAATCATTTCATTTATTACTTCGAATTGTTTGAATTATTTTAAATTATATTAAAATAGTTCTTTTAGCGTTTATCCGACGAACTTAATATAGTATCGCCAAATTAAGAAAGTTAATGAAAAGCTAATTAAATAGACTAAT
This sequence comes from Bombus pyrosoma, assembly GCF_014825855.1. NCBI lineage: Eukaryota > Metazoa > Arthropoda > Insecta > Hymenoptera > Apidae > Bombus > Bombus pyrosoma. The sequence continues at coordinate 296,662 of NC_057774.1, forward strand.
TAATTTGAAGTTTCGTTTATAAAATTTGAGCAATTTTGAATGAAAGTAAAGTTTTAAAAATCTAAGAAAAAATATGTATACGTAATAAGTGCAGTGCTACCAAAGATATAATGTATTTTCTTGTAAGAATAATTTAAATCAGAAATTACAAATATTGTCGTTTAATCTTTTAGCTCTTCGCGATAATCGTGTTCGGATGCATAAGCAACAAGGGATATATAGAAAAGCCAGACGGAAAAGACGTTTGTCTTTACAACGGAGACCACAATGCTTGTAATTACGGGATAGGAATTGGAGTCCTCGCCTTCCTCGCTAGCATTGGATTCCTAGCTGGCGAATATCTCTTCGAACAGATGTCTTCTGTTAAGACCAGGAAGCATTTCGTCCTGCTCGATTTAGGGTATATTTCCTATTCTATTTGCCCTAAAGCAATTTTATTTGTTTTCAAATTATCGATACCGAATATTCACTGTATAAATTTCATCCATAGAATAATACTCGATTTCTCAGGAAATTCAAACTAATAGGTTACTTATTAAACTATCAAGTTACATTTCTGTAATTGCATTTACAAAAATATAAATTTGCACGAACATCCGCAGTCTAGAATGAAATTCCGGCTAGAATTGACAATTTTTCAGCGCTTCGATGAAAAATATTCATACTCGATGTATCGTAATAATTAAGTCGCTTAATGTGTTTTAATGCTTAGGTTTTCTGGCTTTTGGGCATTCCTTTACTTCGTCGGATTCTGTTACTTAACCAATGCTTGGAACAAATCGGAAACGCCGGAAAATAATTACGGAGTGAACAACGTTCAAAGCGCTATCGCTTTCTCCTTCTTCTCCATTTTTACCTGGGTACATTCATCAAATACTTTTATTGTATTCAATTTCTAGATGAATGTATGTAATCAGTTTCAAAATATCAATTATCTCGTTCGAGCATGCGTTCTATTAATTTTCTTTTTACTTTATACAAAGATTCGCTTTACTATTGTTATTCGTTTCCTTATAGCGTCATTATCTGTTTTTAATTTAATATATTTTCCTTCGATCTTGAAAAGGCTGCCTGTGCCTGGTTTGCCTTCCAAAGATTCAAGCAAGGTACCGATGCTGCATTCGCACCGAGTTACGAAGCGGATCCTGTTGGAGGGACAGGATATACAAGTTATCCTGATGCGACTGATGCTGGTTATCAAGAACCACCATTCGGTCAACAGCAACAGCAGCAACAACAACAGCAACAACGGATGCCTGATTTTCGAGCACCGGCTTACTAACCCTCTCAAACATAGTTTATCACTATTGGTAAAGCAAAATTTCTATTAATCTGCATTTAGGAAAACATTCTACATTCGATATCGAAATATTATCAAATAATAATCGGAAGATATAAAATTGATCTATTCTAATAATGAGTTAATAATGAATTTCATTCATGCTAATGAGAAATAACGGGGCCGATTCATGAGTTTTATAACAGAGCATTAATTTTTAACCTTTGAATTATAAAAGTGTGTATTTCTTGCCCGGGTTATTTCGACCGAGTGAAGCCCCGCCCCCTTCATACACACTGATCTAAAAAATGTTATTTGACAACATTTTTTATGATAACCTTAATTTAGAACGTTCATACATGTTATACGAATTTCGTGGAATTTTTTTAACAAGTATCGTTTACTAAAAAATCGTTCATGAAAGACCCGTGTTTACAGTTTCAGGGTACCGTAAAAGCGTTCACGGTTTAAGGTTTAAGAATATTAATTTCATATAATTGATTTTTATTTCATTAATATCTATATAACTATTATATCGTTGAATCTTCTTCTTCGTCTTTAAAAGTGTAAAATTAATTCTGTGCTTTGTATTATCTTTTTAGATACAACGTAAGAAAACAATAAGAAAACAGAAGACAGAAGCTCTGCGAGGAAACTTTCAATGATAGAGCAATGTCGATAGAGTAAGTTTTCATAGTAACATAACTAGTGGATGAAAGAGAGAGGAGAGATGAGTAAACGAGGGGAATAGAGAAGTGGGTAAACAGGAAAAATATAAAGAGAGAAAGGAGAACAAGGAAGAGAATGTACGCGTGTGCGAATACGTATGTGTGACAAATACGTGTATGACTGTGACAAAAAGAAAAAAAAATAGAAGAAATGCGTGGATGTGTACGCGCAAGACAACAAAACGTTACTTGTTAAAACTGTGCTTCTTATTGTTGACCACTTATAAGTCTTACACCTAAAAATCAATGGCGTAAGCGACAAAGAAGAAAATATTTAAAAAAATGAAAAACCGGGTTACTGCCCTTGGATAACACATTTGAAACCGAAAAATAAAAAAAGAGTGCAAAAGAACAGGAAGAACAGCGGGAGTGAGAGGAAGAAGGGAAAAAGAAAGATGGACACTTACCATCCATTGAATTATATATAAATATAAATGCATATATATAAATTTATTATATATATATATATATATATATATATATATATATATATATATATATTAAATTTAAGATGTGCCGAAAATCGAGCGATACAAGCGGGAAATATAAAATTATTCGCCGCTGTAAACTGGAGACAAATCTAGTTAGAAGAGTAATCTTTTCCACAGTGATACAGGTTTCAGTTTTTCGAATAGGTTGCGATTAAAATTTTTAAACGTGCACGCAGCTTCGTTATTCACATTTAAGAACGTGCTTGAGAATATTAATCGTTTAATGCTTCATGAATTTTTTACAGTTGCGCTTACATTATTTTATCGTGGACAGAAGAGGAAAAGAAAAAACGGGAAAGGTTAATAGGTTTTTTCAATCTCGAGGCGAAGTATTTTATATTTTTCTTTTGTATTGCCGTTTTCAGAACACCGTGTGTATGTACACGTGTATATGTATACATTTTACATATATATGTAATTGTAAACGGATAAAGAATAGCGGCTCTGTAATAATTCTTAAGTAGTTACATGCACATATATTTTACTGTGTTAATATAACGTGTTCATAGAAAATCGCGAATACGACCGTACTACTATTAACGACAAGACCTATATCGAACAAAATAACAAAAGATATTACCATTCTGTTGGAAATCGAATTAATTCTTGATTCCATTCTATCATTGCCGTACTATCTTATATTATAGGAGGATTCTCGATTCGCAATACGTTGCGCATTAGTCTTAATCTTACAAGAGAATACTGGAGGCTTACCGATACGCCACCATGACGTATTATGCACCTGTTTTTCAGTTTATACGATAAATTCGTTTCAATTTCCTCCAAGGAAGAAATACATAAAAGAGATATCGAAGTTACTTCGTTAAGTTTCGTTGATTATGTTTTTTTATGCTATGATATTACGTTATTGCTATTATATTACGTCATATGGTTATTTAAGCGTATTAGAGAAATTGGGAAAGCAATGTTTCAAGCAATTTAAAAAATATTATTCAATTGGTACGTGGACTATCGAAAGAAACAATGAGAGGAATTGTTCTACTTTTATCAGTAATGAAAAACGTTACCAAGTCATTTTTTAAATAATTTATTTTTTGATATTATTTTATACAGAAAATAATTAAATGATATTTTATAAATCAAATTGTTCTTTACCCAGTTTCTCAGTGTTGTTGATGTGAATATTTGAGATAATTTAAAACAGATAAATATATATTTAATGCATCTGTATGATTTAAGTGAAGATTGCGAATATGAATTTTTTTCTGATAGTAACTTTGTATTGCCCCAATATTAAATTAAATTGTTACTTAATTACGTAAATGATTCCATATCGAATACGTTTCTTGATAACGATAAACGACTTTTACATTCCCTTTCTAGCATTTTTAGATGCTTCATCTTTTTTAAGTACGTTTATTAACGTTTTTAGCAATATTGGAGCGGTGTTGAACAAAATGTCTACGAATCTCGTGACTAATTGCATGACTATTCTTTTTCTCATGCCGATTATACTGCCTCGGTTAAAAAAAAAACTTAACCAGCAAGTTGCATGGCAGTGTCGTAAAATAATGATAACGAATAAAATCGTTTTTTCGATAAGTTGTATTGTTTTCCTTAAGCGCTGTCGGTATTGTATCTAATGACTATTCGAATTGATGATACCATAACTTTCATGTCCAGTACCGTGGCAATACTATGATGATAATACTACGGTAATTGAAAATAGGTAAGAAAAAGAAAAGAAGAAAAAAACAAAAATGTAATTAACTACGGTTACCTACAAGAAAAAGATAAGAAGCTATTATACTTGTCGTTTAAAAGAACAATTGACGATATACGATCGAATTAAAATTGCGTCTTATATATATTCCTTAAGGATTGTACTATTGAAACAATATTGTAATAGTGTCACTATTTCGGGCAGCTTTTTCTAAAGAGAAAATTCACTGTTGGGCCAATATGAATTCAAACTTTCGCGATATTTAACTTCCACCTGAATTTCAGTTTTTGTAATGACAAGTATTTACTACTTCATGTGAACGTTATTCTTGCCGAGAGGAAAGAAATATTTATTAAGGTGGTATCAATAATTAAATAGTTGTTGTATCATTGTGATTATACCAGGTGTCTCACTGTAAGAAATAAATCCACTCACGTGGATATAGAGTATTTTATCCCCTATTTTAATATTGTATCGTATTATTTAATGTTTAAACATTTAATTTTACAAGTAATCGTTGTATAAAAACCGTTCCTTACTATTATACCATTATAATTGTATCATTTAAATTAAGTCTAATTTCAACAAATAAAAATATTATATTTTGGATTTTGATTTTAGTTATCTCGTTTAGGTTATTGAACAATTTCTTAATCTGCGAATAATTCACAAAGACAGAAAATCGATTAGAGATTTCTGAGACGCCTTGTATATAAAGTAGTTGTATTTATATTTGAAGCAGTAAAAATCTGAGTGTTTAGAAAAGAAGTATAATCATGTAATTAACTATAGATGAGATACATGTAAGTAATTATTTTTATGCGAGTCGAACGATTGAACGGATAGCCAAAATCGATAGCTTCGATTCATTCACTCTCCCTAATGTGGTAATATCAATGTGGTTTGTGCGCCAATTGAAACTGCGTTTTGCCTAGGGGAATTTTATGAACGGAGCAGAAACGTTGTTTTATTTTCAGCGTGTCGTTTGATTGATTTTTCTGCAGTGAAATTTACATATATTACGCAAGGCAACGAGAAATGTAAAACTCGTTTAATTACTATGGAAAATTCTATAAAATTCCGACAAAAGTTGCTATTGTTTAACGTTTAATAATTAAACGAACAGAAATGTTCGCAAGAATTGGAAAACTTTCAAAAAAATTGCATTAAATGTACATAAGTATTATTTTTCAAATATATGATTATCCTTAACGTCGCTACTTCTCGTTGCTTTTCACGTTGTATTTCAATTTGTGGCTCAATCTATTTTGACATCGATGATGCAAATAAAACATCCATCGTCGACTAGCGTTCCTCAGAATTAAAAAGAATTTCTTTTCGGTCATATTGTATTCTTTACATTTGTTGAAAGTTATTAGAATTTGTATTATGAAATCGCAACGTTTTGTTGTTTAATAAATTTTGAGTGCCTAATCCACGACAATTATTAGATTCCTGTCTTTCGATACGTATATTTTTTTAAATAAACTTGCAATCTTTTGTTATCGTTCGATAACTACTGTATATTATATTTTTTATTATATCTGGTAATTTCAATTCTTCGATCATTTTTATATTTCGTTACATTTAGGAATTCTTTATTTTTTCATCGTTTTGCTGACAAGAATAAGGAATATTCTAAATAGTTTCAAGGTCCATGGAATTATAGCATTTCTAGCGGTCTTCTTGTTGAAAACGAAATGTAATCTTCCAATTGCAGCATCATCTTACAAAAACTATCCTACGCAGCTGTTACTGCGGTCTACGCGCAATCTAAAGGTATACATACTTACGCTGTTTTATTCTTCAGGATATATTCTCTCAGACTTAATGGCAGAAGTTCAATAGAGTCAATATAATAATTAAAAGTAGACCATGTTAATTTCAACTTTTTTTTAAATAATACTATAAATCCACCGGTTCTACTTCTTAATTTAGTTTTTAGACTTTTTCGCAAACTAACACCATTCTTCGATTTGTCTATTTATTTTAATTTTGTGTGTGTTTTCTCATTTAACGAATACAGGACAAAACGCGTCATAATTTGGAGAATACGAAAGCAGTGCGTGAATTTGAGGCTTCGTATGGTCGATAGATCGATCGTTCGTCGAAAGAATTCCAACGACTCATCTGGTATCAGCAACACCCGCTACGATAAGCCAGGTTATGAAACCGCCCACATTTCGAATCGTCCCTCCGCTCACTTTTCACTGTTCTTCCGCAAATTAGTGTTCACCGTTCCTCTAACCGAATATTTCCCCGGCTTGATCGTTAGAAGTTAGTTTCATCAAGCTTTTCTCGAAGCACGGTAATCGTTTGTGATCGATTCTCTTCTTTCCTCTCGAATGGTGTGTCCTAATAGTGAAAAGTGAAGGAAGTGACTTATGAAACACAAGAAGAGTATATCCCTTGTTAAATTTATTAAATTTTGCTACTCAAAATACTGAATTCTTATGTAATTTGTCTGAAAATTATAGCATCTCATCGATGTATAATGTCTACAAATTTACGTTCAACGTCTGGAATTATACTAATTGACGTTAATGCATGCAAATAGCAATAGTAATAGTTAGTTGCAAGTTCATAACGCGACGAAGTTATTTTAAATAACTCTAAAAAGATTTCAGACACGAAGATAAAGTTCTATTATCATAATTGACGTCGGTGTTGAATTTCTATTAAAGGATTATTAAATATTGTTATTTTAAATGGAATATTTACTCAAATAATATTATCTTTGTATCCTTTAATATATACTGTTTCAAATAAGACTTTGTGTACAGATCGGTTTAGTAAATATTAAACGTTGTTAGAATTATAATTTGTATGTCATAAATAATAAGAATATTGTTAAGTTAGTTATGTAAATGCAAATAAATATTGTTTTATTCTTTTATTTCTTAATGTAGTTACCGACGGAGATCGCTAGTAAGAAAACGTCAATATCGACTATTAATTAAGATGAGGATATTCAGTAAATTGTTTCACCATGGGAAGAAAAAGAAGAAACGGCATGATTTAAAAAAAAGTACACAAAAAAGAAGGAACTACGTACCTCAAGATAATTTTCTTTTAGCTGGAAATCAATATGGAAGAGACAGAAGAAGACGTAAGGTAAGCAAAGTGCATTTATTCAAGTAAATGTTATTATCTAACATAACACAAAGTATTATCTTACAGTAACTAGATCTTGTATAATTTTAAGTCGAAATTAACTTAACTATAGATTTACCATAGGGGTATCATAAAAAAATGTTAAAAATGTAACAAATATTTTAGTATTAAACGTATATCAATTATAATATTAGTATTATAATATATATTTATAACGTAATATTATCATTAATTTAAGGCAAATGATATTTATAAATATTATTTATATATTTATTTATATATTTATATATTTATATATTTATATTTATATATTTTTATTATTTATTTATTTATATATTTTCTGATGAATAGTAATTAAAAGCGAGATTCCCGTTACAAAAATATTATCCCAATTGACTTGAGGCTTAAAGCGATCGCTAAGGACATACGTAAGGAAAAGCGCCAGTTTAGCTGGAATATGACACACCTCACAAGCAGCTGGAATGTGTCTTTCTGGCTCAGGTATCACTCTTTTGTGTCCCCCGTTCTAGCTTTCTTCTGGATTCGCAGGTAGTAGAATTAGATTTGACGCTGCACAAAATAAACGCAATACAGATTAAATCCCAAAGATACCTATTTTTCGTGGTACAATAATTACCGACCATCGAGCAATCATAAAGCATACACCTGATGTGAAATGCACTTGAATATAATAATTTATATACTTCTTAATTGAATTAAGAACAAACGAATTAAACATCTTGATTCAATATCGTAATATCAGATAATATAATCTATGACACTAAAAAGAATAACTGATCGAGAGACTAAAGGATTGATTAAAATGGAACAGAATTAGATGTGCTTACACACTGCTTGTTTTGTTGATACGCCAATTTGGCTACTTTCAGCATCTCGTACTGGTCTGCTTATAATACGTGCCTTTATCGTCGTATACGCGCACGTGCTTCAAGTCCAGATGTGACTTTCACATAACGGGTGTTCCAAACTAAGTAAAAATCAGTTGTATCACTACCATATTTGTTAAGGTAATTGTTATTATATTTATTCATAACAAACAAAGTGAATAATTTCGAAATAATCGAAAACTTTGTGAAAATAATCTAAAATACTATTGTCTAAGATGTTACAAGCTAATTCGTTACATTATATTGCATTGATGGAAACTGAACTATCATTAAAAACAACTAGAATGTGACAGTATTTCATATTTTAATTCAATTAACTTTTTAAATCTTTTCTTGTTCTGCACAGTGTCTCAGCCTTTGATATCTTAAAATCGGCAAATAACTAAGACCACCTTTCTTCTAATTCATTGAACTAGTATAAACATTAATACTTTAGGTTAGAATTGTTCGTAAGTAATTGTGTGTAACACAATAACATATGATATGCGGAGATATAGAATGTGGACACAAATGTTTAAATCGAATTAAACTTGATACACGTATTTTGGCTCTGCAGTGTATATATATTATGTGTACGTATGAGTATTATGTACGTACATTCGCTACCACTTAAGAGGTAAGTATCATACTGTTGATGTCTTTCATTATAACTTTCTACAAACATAACGATACCATTCGAACATATGGTGAAATAATCAATAATCAATATACATATATGAACGCTTACTTTACGATGTTTCTAGTAACTTAGGTGTTTGTTAACAGTTCGCTACTAAAAGATCATGTATAATACAAAATATTAAAACATTATGTATCGTTTGTACTTAAAAATCTTTAGTCTGAAGAATTTGAATTAAGGTTAGGGTGGGAACGAAACTTCACATTTTTTTTACAGATACACCTGTCTTTCTTAGAAATACACTAAAATGAAAAAGCACATAGAATATCCAAAATACAATGCTTCCTATAATAGTTGGTAGGTGAAACAATTTTCTACCGAGGTCCTACATTTTAAATTATATTCTAAGAAAATATGAATTTACGTAAAAATCCATGATCTATATTTGCTATTAAAACGATAAATCCAAATACTAGTTACATGTTGATGCCTCGAGATCGGGCCCATCACTAGTGAAGCCGAAAACCGGTGCGCAGGCACACGCATGCTGTGCGCCCCTACTATTCTCCGGGTCCTCTAGCGTAGGTCCGTGGTGCCCCTACCATTTCCCACTGTCCGCGACACGTTCACTCAAACAGGCTTCGTACTCTTCCCCGCAGCCGCCAAGCCCGTTTCTCATCCGATTTGCGTCGACCTGCCGCCTGCTTTAGCCAAGCCACGCTCCAAACTATACGAGCCGATCTTCGGCCCAAGAATTTCTCGACTTCCCGATATGCGTACAGCCGCCCTAAGCTGCTACAACTTTTGCTCGTGTATATACCGACTTTCGTCTCCGTTTCGAGTGGTCTGAAGTGAACTCAGTGATCGTGCAAGTGTTGCTGGTAAAGCTTTTAAGTGTACATTCTATGCATGGAACATCGTTGGATATGTAACAAAAATTGTGCCGCTGCAATTTCAAGTACCGATAGGTGGATCTTGGATTTTCTGGTCTAAAACACACCGTGGGATTTCTGAGCTTCCCTTTTTCGGCGGACAGCGATTCGTCTGGCTAGAATTGTGAGATGTTTTATTTCGGATCTTTCCCACACCGAATGTTACGGTTTGTTTCATTTCTGTCCCCAAAATTATTTCGAAAGATTCTTATCTTATTGTCTGACGCAAAAACAGATAGAGTTTCTCAGTTTCGTTTTTCCTATATTATTTATGAATATACGTATTTCGTTGTATTCTCTATAAATATATCGTAGATTATCTCACGAGGTTTTTGTAGCACAAAACTTTTGTAGTAAAATAAGAATATTAACCATAAAACCTAAAGTTTATTTTCTAATGCAACTCGTTTCTTGTTTCTTATTTACTTTATTCTATAATTATTAAGGAATTTTAAACAATTATTCTACTAATTTTTCTACAACGCTCTGAAACAAATCTTTCGCATTTCTTCGATTCTCTAATATAGATAATCAATCGAATGGTAACTTGTAGTAAGTCAATGTTAATTAAAGAGTAGATGAATGTTTATAGTGGTTTGAGAAATCTCGTCGAGTGAATTTCTAATAAAACATTATTGGTGGAGTGAACGATGCGGAAGTTGCGGTGCTTCCTTGCTTTCTGAAAATTTTTTCTCATAGAGTCGTTCTTTTCATTGGCCGAGGGTGACTCGGATGATTGGAATTCGTTCTCCGTTGACAACGTGGTACTGATTTTTCGAATGCAGCAAGATACCTTTTCCCTCAAAGGTTCTCGTTTGCCAAGAATCTGTACGTTTATAGCAGTTCGAACTTCTCCTTTGTAAATCGAGTTTGGAAAATGGAAGTTTTAATGGTAGTAGAAGCACCGGAACTCCTTCAATATAGAATCTCCCAACCTCGTTCCTCGTTTTTCCGAGCAACAAGTGGTGTTCGATACAACCTTGATATTTTAGCTTTTTACGAATCTCTAAGCAATTTGATATTTCCATGAAAAAATATGATAATTTACGATAAAATATATCTGATTAAAAGTTTAGCGTATATTATTTATAAATTGAAACTAAAAGTAAATTTAGAATAATATAAAATTAATAAGGTAAAATTAATCAAATCATCCTATACTGTACGATTTAGGGAAAGTAGCTCCTATTTTTAATGAGAAGTTTTATTCTTTTTTTTTCGACGAAATTGAAAATTGAGAGAAACGAGAGGAATGAAAATTCACGATAACAAATTTTGTTTTTAAAATTTCTAATGTGAAATGCGCGTGTTCCCTTGTTTTATATATGAATTTTATAAATTTACAGCGTTGTGTGATAGAAGATAATGGACACTGGTGAAAGATATAGACTTGCAGTGCAGTCAGCAAACGTGCGAAAAAGCTAAGTAAATAGATTAGAAGTCCCTTTGTGTGATTTTTATGAAAGACCGCCGATGAAATTGCTGAAGAGAGAACGGAATACGTGTTTCCAATGAAAATATCAAGAAAATCAAGAAGGGAATCTTGCGATTCTAACCTCTTCTAAACAACAAAATTTTCAGTGAAACCAAAACCAAAAAGGAAACGTAATCAATTTATGCCGAAAGAAAAAATTTAATTGTTAACACGAAACCAAATACCAAAATCTTCGAACGCTATAAAACAAGCTTCAAATATGAACAATATTTTGAAATGATAGAAACGTATATCGTTGAATGTGTATAAAACAATTTGGGACGTATGAAACAAAAAAGAAAGAAAAAAGAAAAGGCGATTAGTTGTTGAGATCGAATTCGGTTAGTCAAGACGAAACGTTCAAGATCAACGAAGAAACGTTGGTGTGTAAAATATGGAATTAGAACGATGAGGAAAGTGAAGGTCTGATCGCCCGAAAGGAAAATGGAATTCCATAACTACGCGTTGCTTTGAATTGTCCGCGTGTTGCGCTCATCGTGCACGGTACGCAACGCAATTGGGGAAACTCTTTTATTGGAAATGAGGTCGTGCGATTCTATGGTATAGAGCGTAGAATATCGCAGAATACTCGTACAATAGGACAGAGAGAGAGAGAGAGAGAGAGAGAGTATCTCGTAGAATAAGAGGGAAAGAAAAAAAGAAAAGAAAAAACGCAAAAAGCCACGTTAGATATATCTGGGATGCACGTGGGATTGGCTGTTTTCACGCCACTGCTTGGGACAGTTGGGACGCCTATGCGTCGGAAAATTCCTCCGAGAAGACGCATACCCCCGCTATTTGTGTAGCTAACTAGAAATGCTAATTAATTTATGACCAACCTTTTAAAAATAAAGTTCAAATTGGTAGAAGGGAAAAAATTAAGAGATTCAAGATCAAAGGAAAATAGATTTCAATAGCGACAGAATCCAAAAATAAGTGTTTAGGAAAATTTAGTTGTTGAAATCTGTGGAAGGAATTTTTCCATAAGGCAAATTTTACGAAGAAAGACGGAGAAAGAAATATACGCGAAGCAATTAGAAAAGTTTAATCGAATCTTTAAGGAGAAAATTTGCACGAAAAGAAGAAGCTTCGTGAGCATATCGTGAAAGAAAATTTTCCAAAATGAACATTTTTAAATGCAATTTTCTTGGCTGAAAGAATTTATTTACTAAATGCAACATGTATATTGATTTCCATTGTTGCATGGATAAGAGTAAAAACGATGATAAAATGTGTTCAAATTGAGGCGAGTTTAGGCACGTAAACATTTTTGATATAAGATTTGTAGAACAATGATGCAGCTTTAGCTTAAAGAAAGAGTATATGGATAAGAAAGAATGCACGTGTAATCAAGATGGTTGTTCAGAGGTGTTAAACGGAAAGACACCGAATTTTCAAGACGAAGTTTCTCAGGGCACGAGAATGGATAGAAACGATAACAACGTGGGTGTCGGAAATTCGGGTAACCCCCCAAATTCGTCTTCGACGACACACGGTATTCTTCACAATACTTCCGTTGGAACCGATGCACAGGTGCGAATTAACAATCATGCACGAATAAATGAAAGTGTTTTAAAAATATCGTTGTCTTTGTTTTAGAGAGATAAATAAAAAATTTGAAAATATTTCTTGTCATTATAATTATTATTACTAAGATTCTACGATAAATACAAGGATTTTTACACAAATGCTTTAAAACAAAATTTTGTTGAAAATTAAATTGAATATTACAATTTATGTAAAACCTGGGTTTTGTTACACTGAACCACGTTATGAATTCGAAATAAAACCTGGATTTGGTTCGAGTTAAATGTGTGTTAAGTAGAAGAAGAATCTTGTTAACGCGAACCCCTAGAATTTTCATCCAATTATGTACTTACTCCGCTTGTTTCTTTCTTTTTCTCTTTTTTTCGATTTCTCGCTATCTATTCACGAGGAACTAAATTCATTGAAATTTTATAGGGTGGAGGCGGGGGAAGGAAAGAAAAAAGGGAAAGATTCTTCGATATGCCTATGGTATTCTCGAAACAATGTACAATTCGTTATCGTAAAACGAATAAGATATAAAAGCACGATAACGAGTTTCTCATTGTAGATTAAAATACACTGAGTTTTTTCTAATTTATTTTTATACGAAAATTTTTCAGAACGGCGACAGAGGATGGGAGGTTCATCATGTTACTGTTACCAGAGTTCCGGGTTACGGATTTGGTATTGCTGTTTCTGGTGGTCGGGATAATCCCCATTTCACTAATGGCGATCCTGCTATCGCGATTTCTGATGTCTTGAAAGCTGGACCAGCCGAAGGAAAATTGCAGTAAGAACATTTATGGAGATTTTGTGTGTGTGTGTGTGTGTGTGTGTGTGTGCGCGCGCGCGTGTGTGTACACATTATACACAAATATATTCACATATATATATGTACACAAATATATTCATTATATATAAATATATATATAATGAATATATTTATTAATTTTATATAATTGTCGTTTCTTATTTTATTTTAGTACTCTAATATCTAAAATATTTAATATATCGATATTTACATAAGATGGTGATTCAAAATTGATTGACTTTTACCAGACAGCAATGAACAGTATAGAAATTAAAAATATTTGTTGTAATGCCAACACGCGAAATTATCATTTTCTAGAGTAAATGATCGCATAATATCTGCCAATGGAATATCGTTAGAGGGCGCCGATTATGGAGCAGCAATTCGTGTTCTCAGGGATTCCGGATCGACAGTTCTTTTAGTTGTTAAGCGTAGAGCTTCGTCGAATACTTCTGGAAGTATAGGAAATTCCACTCTTCAGAGTCATCGGTTGACTTTAACGAGAAATAATAAAAAAGATGGTAGATAAAACATTTTTTTTATCAATAATATCTTTCAATAACACTGATCTAAAGACACTGGTGACTAAATTGAAATTTTCTTAAATTCTAAAATATTATAATCAACATTTGGAATTTAAGAATTAAATTTAATTACCTTTTTTATAAACTTTCATTTATCGATCGATCTAAATATATTTTTCTACAGATTTCGGAATTGTTCTTGGGTGTCGTCTTTACGTGAAAGAAGTAACTCGAGATAACACAGGGGTAAAACCGGGAGACGTTTTAACACGAATCGGCAGCGTGGCTACGGATAACATGAGCTTAAAGGAAGCTAAGAAATTGATGGATCAATGCAAAGATAGATTGTCGATCGTGGTAACTCGAGACAACTCCTGCTGTCATGTTCAACAACAGGCAAAGAGTGAAACTGGTGAATATCTTTCTGGGACGAGTTACAGTAGCCAGAACTTGTACGTTCCACCTCCAACGAGGCAACCGATAGAGGACAAGAGCAATCTTGTTCCTAGAGGTCGTGCAAGAGGGCCATTGATGGATGTATCTCTCAGTCAATTAGATCTTCCTGCAACACCTACGGTAGACCCTCCCAGGCCACCGCCTCCTAGACCAGAAGGTATGATTTCTACAGAACTCTATTTATGATTTTCAAAAATACGAAATCTCATAAAACATCTCGTAAAACGAACAATGTTATGAAGTTTTGTTAGAATTAAAGAAAGAATAGTAAAACGTATTTTGTTTATTTCGAAATACTTGCAAGTGAATACTTATACATGAATTAAATATATTACAATATAATAATTAAAAATTGAAATGTCAATCAATTGGAAGTGGAATGTCTATATTCTCTTTTAGATTATTATAGCACAAGGAGACAATTGTACGATGAAGATTTATCTAGGAATAAGCTTCCAATGTAAGATTTATCTTTTATTACCATTACCATCAACTATTATGAAAGATTTATCGCATAATTAATATCGATTAATTTTTAGGCCCGATCCTCGATTTATTACTTTCCAAAAAGAGGGATCGGTGGGCGTTAGATTAAGTGGCGGAAACGAAACTGGTGTTTTCGTGACAGCCGTTCAAGCAGGAAGCCCGGCATCGCTTCAGGGTTTACAACCTGGAGATAAAATTTTAAAAGTAAAATGTTTCATCGATCTCGTTTTAAAATAAACAAAATTGATATTGTGTATAAAAGCATGTACAACTCTGATATATGTTATCATAGATAAACGATATGGACATGAAAGGAGTAACAAGAGAAGAGGCTGTCCTTTTCTTACTTAGCCTCCAAGAACAAATTGACTTGATCGTTCAACACCGACGACAGGAATACGATCAAGTAGTAGCATCTGGAAAGGGCGATTCTTTTCACATAAAGTACGCACTAATTAACATTTAAATAGAATTTTAAAGAAGTAATATATAATTTAAATCGATATACATTTAAAGATGTATATTTAACGAGAAACCTCGTGTCATATTGCAGAACTCATTTCCATTACGAACAACCGCAAAAAGGTGAAATGAGTTTTCGTAGCGGAGATGTATTTCACGTTGTAGACACGCTGCACAACGGTGTTGTCGGTTCGTGGCAGGTATTTCGTATTGGTAGGAATAATCAGGAAGTACAAAAAGGAATAATTCCAAATAAAGCACGAGCCGAAGAACTAGCAACAGCGCAATTCAATGCAACCAAGAAGGAAATGAGTGCCAGTGAAAGCAGAGGTAGTTTCTTTAGGAGAAGACGAAACAGTCATAGACGTTCTAAATCTCTTGGCAGAGTATGTTTCTTTTTATCTACTTAATAAAACTCCTGGCATAATTTATTCGTATAATCAGTTATCATAATGTTATATATTTTTTTATTGTTTATCATTTTTAGGATCATTGGGATGATGTAGTATTTTCAGACAGTGTTAGCAAATTCCCAGCGTATGAAAGAGTAATCTTAAGGCACCCAGGATTTGTGAGGCCTGTAGTATTATTTGGTCCTGTTGCAGACCTAGCTAGAGAAAAGTTGTTGAAAGACTTTCCTGATAAATTCACGTCTCCACGTGAGTAGCAAAATTTTTTTAATTCACGTTAAAATTAATTGAAAAATACTCTAAACGTCAGTTGTTCATTCATAGAAATGGAAAATCAGTTAGATGATAATATTGGAAAGAATACAAAGTCATCTGGTATCATTCGACTTAGTGCTATCAGAGAAGTAATGGATCGAGGAAAACATGCTTTATTGGACATCACTCCAAACGCAGTGGATCGATTGAATTACGCGCAATTCTATCCTATAGTCATTTTTCTGAAAGCTGAAACGAAACAAATTGTCAAGGAGATGCGTGCCGGAATTCCTAAGTAAGTATCTATACAAGTATCTATACAAATATATTGATGTTATTTTTCATACACATATATACTATATATTACGTGTTTTTCAGACACATAATTAGACAATCTCGAATTTTGATTTCAGATCGGCGCATAAAAGTAGTAAAAAACTTCTGGAGCAATGTCAAAAATTAGATAAAATTTGGGGCCATATCTTCAGCGCGGTGATTACATTAACCACACCGGAAGCTTGGTATCGAAAATTAAGAGAACTGATCGACCGACAACAACAAGGACTACTTTGGATGAGTCAAACTAAGGTAAGAATGTTTTTACGTTTTCTAACGTTTTTTCTTTTTTTTTTCTTTTTTTTTTTTGCTCGATACAACAAATAGCACGGCCTGGTTTTAAACAACTAATTAAAATAATCAAGACTGATTAAAGTAATTTTCTCTCAAATTACTTATTTTAATTTGTAATCTAATTTTTACATCAATAGATGAAAGATCAGATAAAATCCTTATTTGCATAAAAGTAAAATAGGAATATTTAAATTTCAACATCGTACGAATGACGAAATCCCTACTGATGAGAGTGAATGGAATTCCGTTGGTGAAGCTATTTTATAATAATTTATTATAGCCGTCATATGGTCGACACATGACGTGGGAGCCATGTTATTCGTCCGCTAACCCTTGCGAATTACCTCCTCCTCCTGTACCCCCGATTTTGAAGGAAACCATATATCACGACGTAAACGAAAATAACACATATCACACGGACAAGTTATTTTCATTACCTTCTTATCCGTCTTTAACTTCTGATGTTGTCCGTGAGCAATTTTTCGGCTATATTTAAATCCCGCTTTTCCTAGTTAGGTGTCTTGATTATCGCCTTTAAAAGAATTGTCTATGTTACTATTCTCTTGAACATTTGAAATATTTTATTTTACGTATTAACAAAAATCTTGAACTTCTTTCAAATTTCTAAATAAAAAATTTAGTTTTGCACATTAAGTGCAATTTAGTTTTACAATTAAAATATATTTAAATGTATTGTTCAATCAAATCGAATTTATTATCATAATCCGTGAAAGATTTCTTAATATAGTTCTATATTAAAGACGACGTGTTGGCATTGTTATATTTTAAGATATTCGAGGCACCTTATATCTTATGTTCAATTTAATTTGCATGGCTGAATGTTCATAGCTTTAGCGGAAATCATTGTAAGTTCAAATGAAATAATCTCACAGTATATTATTGAAACTTTTGTAACTATGTATTTGGAAGCTAGTCAGAGTGGAAAAAAGAATATTTTGTAATTTTCTACTTTACTTATTAAAAACATGTATCTAAATTATGACGTTACGACGAATGAACAAATTTCGTTCATAATTTCGTTGAATGATATAATTAATTAATGTAACTCTAAAAACTTCTTACTTTATTATTGACAAAATTAAATATATATGTTATACTGCACCACCTTTTGAAAGAAACTACAGAAGTACAGTATTGAAATAATTTTGTTTTTCTAATAAAAAATGAGTATGTACAAACTTAAAGTGCTGTCAGGGTAATGCTAATTATATTTAAAAAAAAAACTTTTTATCAAAAAATAATCAGAAGGATTCTCTGCAAATTTCAAGTTGCATGATTAGAAATGCAATTTGGGGCAAGAATTAAGAGTATATTGTCGAATAAATAAATAAATATATATATACATATAATATATTGAAATATATAATTAAAACCGTCTTATAGGAATTTTTATCACCATTCATCCTGCATCTTGCAAAACTAACAGAATGTTTTATGGTATATTTTGTCTTGACTTTGTCATGCGAGTCCTTCTAAGCTGAGTAATTATCGAACACTTCATTGTTCTCGGACAAACTAAAAAATGATTGAAATGTAAAAATACTTTTTAATTAGAAACATTTTATTTCATATTTACGCATAAATCAATTTAATTCTAATTTGCTCTGTAATCTTTAAACTATCTTAACTGAATTTCAGAAATTAAGCTTAACCGAATGGCAAGTATTTGTTTTTCGTTTGTATTTTAACCCTTTCAGACATCATTGCCGCAATACAATATTTTTACCCCAACTTTGTTTACAGTTTATAGTTAATTTCATTGGAACGTCTGATTATTTTTTAACGAACTGAACAATTCTTTATTCAATGATGATGTATGATGAATGCTTTATGATATTATAAGTGTAAAGGTCTGAAAGGGTTGAATAGAGCATAAACCTCTGTAATGTATTGTCCTCTGTGTCCTGCGATGATAGCCGGAAGAAGCACTCTCGGATGACTTCCTATTCCCGATGACTTCTCGCCTCTCCTATGCTTCCTCTCCGGAGAGTGACTTGGAACTTAGTCCGGCACCAGTTTTGCCGGGTGCTTTGGGTGCACCGTCTAGATTGAAAAGCAGCTCTGATCCAAGCATCGCTACACAAGACGACATTGCTGCACCTCCTCCATATTCGACCACTTACCAGGTGAAAAATTCAATTATATTAATCAAATAATGATTACTTTTATAAAATAATGAAAATATTGAATAATCCTGAATTGAGTATAAATTCTTTATGAATTAATGAATTTATAATTATACTATAGATATAATATTAGATATTTTAATCATCATAAATAAAATCTGAAGTACTCTATCTATCTTTCTCTAGCAATCCTTCGAACAACCAAAAAGAAGATCACAAGGGGGAATGGGAGATGGAAAATACGGATTTTCATTATCAGGGCAAGTTAGCAATCAATCAGGATCACCAGAATATTTAGGTGGTTCATTCGAGCCACGATCTTCTTCTCATCATAGTCCTCCTGATTTACCACCAAGAGTGGATCGTAATGCAAAGCCGAGTAGTCAACAGCAAAGAAACACTATCGGAAGGTCTGCACAAGAACGGTTGCTAAATAAGACAGACTCGGTATTGGACGTTGCAAATTATATAAATGCAACACCTCATAAAGCTAATACCACATCATCGCTTGAAAGAGCCCAACCAAAAGCGGTAAAGATGGCTTAATGTCATTATATTATTAATAGACTGCCACATTGGATTATCATTAAACAATAATTTAGTAAAAATTATTGTACTGATTTTAATGTTTTACTACGTGTTCATAGGGAAGCTACGATAGCATGTCTTCTTATGATTCCTATAATAATACAAATGGAAATACCAGTTATGGAGTATCGGGTTTAAGTACATCAACCGGTCGATTGGGTCCCAATGTCCCAGACGACTTAAAAAGCAGTGGTGGACCGGCAAGACCACACGATCCTTACAGATTCACTAGATCAACTGCGCAACCAATTCCAAATCATGATTCCCAACCACGAACTGATTATGCCAAATACAGGTATGTTTTTATTATTGGTGGGATCAAGATTTAATTAAACGCATAGTTCGTAATTCTACAGAGAAAAGCTCATATGTGAAAATGTTCGAATTCTTAAGCTATATTTGTTTACTGTTCGTCTTTGCATTCTAGAATGATGGCACGAAAACCTCGACCATTGAGGAGAGCCTGTAGAATCTATATTTCTAGTCGAGATACGCTAGTCTGAATTCATTTCATTATACCTTTTATTATCCTATATTTCATAGATATAGTTAGATACACGGACATTATTCATAATTTTAATCATTATTTACTATACAAAAGATCATACAATTATTCTTAAAAAATTTCATTTTGGAATTTGAATGCACTACACTGTTATTAAGGCTGCTATTATTAAGACTATTCATTTATTTTATATTTGATTCCTAGCTTTTATTTTATAGATTAAATATTTCTCGCCTTAAATACCTTATTTTCGTTTTTCATGATCTTTATTATTATTTATCCAGTACCTATCACACTTCTGTACGCTAGAATATGTTGCTTCGTATATTGTAGCCGCACAACTGATTACAAGTCGATAACGTTACCGCAAAATAAACCTGGAGGATCCTACAAGCCAATACCTCCTCCGAAACCAAAAAACTATAGGCCACCACAAATGAATTTGACTCAAACAGAAAATAATGGAAATGAAGTAAATAATACTCATCAACATTCAAAGAGTTATTCCATTGCTACTTCTCATGTAAGTGAAGTATTTTTACGAAAGGCTATTCTCATATATAAAAATAAGAAAAAACATTAAAATAAGAAATTTTGATTTTAGGTAGAAGGTATCAATAATGTCCAACGAAATAGTGGACAGTATTATTACAACATACCACCACCAAATCGACATGATTCAAATCTCGGAAGTTCACACCACAATTTAAGTCACCTATCTACGCCTGCGCACAATCACAGTTTGAGTCATACGCATGCGCATTGTAGCCCACCAATGTCGACTCATAGTCATAGTAATAGTGCCAGTCAGTTAAGCCTCGGTCTTTCACATAATAGAAACAGTGTTAATCACAACGGATACGTTGTCAACAATGGACACAATGCACCTGGGCAAAGTTTCCCAACGAGTCCAGGACATAATCGAGAACCGAGTGGATTAGATCTCGCTGGAAGCAGGGAACAGAGGGGAAGCGCTTTTGAACTTTATCGCAAACCTGTACACCATTACAACGCGAGGTAAAACTTAAATTTGTTACGTCTCATTCATATCTTCTTTCACATATTACAGCATTCAAACTGTCAGTCATCTTAAAAAAAACTAATACAGAAAATCTTTTTGTTATTACAGTTAACAAGTTCAAAGATTTATCATTTTTTTAATGAAAAAGGAAAGATTAGAATTATTAGTCTTGCTAACTTGACATTAATGATAGAGAACACGAATATTTGGATGTCATGATAAACCTATAAATGACAACGAATATACATAATGAGAAAGAAGATCTCACAAGAAGGATTAATAGATAACTAGGAAATTGAATCTATCTCATCCTTTTTTCACTTTCACTTTGTATATACGATTTTAATAAAAAAAAAGAAAAAACATAATAAAGTCCTTGCAAAAAACAACCGTTAAATAACATTTTTAATAAAAATTGTACTAATAAAACAAAATCACATTTCCCCTTTCTTTTATGGGAGAGAAATTTGTGCTTGAACAGCTTATGCAAAAAAATAAATTTCCTTAGGAATATTTCTAAAGAACTGCTAAGATTTACTTCTATACAATGTCAATATACATCGATAACATGAATATTTGTATTATATATCTAGAATTTCTTTTACTAGTAAAATTGACAATAAATCCCCATATTTGGGAAATTTTTTCTAGTATCTCTCCACAAAATTTCCTAAGAAGGAAAACGGAAGAACAATTTAACTCTTAATTGCTATGATATTTAATAAATATTTTAAATACAAATCTATGAATACATCTGAAGATAAATAATTGTAAAAGAGAAATAAGTATAGAAATATTTCAAACAGCATTTTCTAAATTAAAACGACTTGAGGTTCTTTAATAAGTTAGCTATCTTTATGATAATCATATAATATGTTAACAGAACATAGAATAACAATATGTTAAATTTTAATTTAAAACATACATTAAAACAAAACATCAATTTACAAATTTAAAATACAACAAAACTATGCATTCCTTAATGCATGATTTTTATATTTTATAATCATACCAATTAAGAGTTATTTCCTATTATTTGATTCTTAAAGATATAGCAATGATCTGACGACAGCATTAACTAGAATTTACAAATGGAATTATGTAATCTCTTACAAAATGTAAGCTCTTGTTATCACGGTAGACTATACCAGTGTTCCCATCATTACAACATAATATATACAACATAAATAATTTAGTCGATTTTTTCACGATATTTATTAACGATATGATGTATAATACGTGCTTAGGTATGTAATACTTTATGTTTATAAATTTTTCCGCAAACTTATTCGCGTTCCATTTATATATAAAATAAAAATAAGATGTAAAAATAATTGTCTATCTTACTTTGCAGATACCTTAATAACTTATTGTAAATGTTATAAAAAACTAAAATGTGAAATAAAAAAGTAAATAAAGAAAGTTGGAAACACTGGTTGTTCAAGAAGTAATTCATATGAGGGATAGGTAAGATGGGAATAATAGAATCCTAAGATTTATAATTAGTTCGTCAATAGTGAAAATAAGCGAACTCGATCGCAAATCATGAATTTCATTCTCATTCAATAATAATATTAAGTCAAAATCAACGTTATCATTTATAAACAGTGACCTAGCCTTCGCAATAGCTCACCAGAACCTTGATTATCTGAAGAGACAATTATAAAAATACGTAGAAATAAATTCATGAGATTAACTGCCTAATTACATTGAATTTTTCTTCTCTGCTTCTATTATACTCAAATTCTATCTTATAATTTAATTCGGTGAGGCATGTATCAAACTTAAAATCATATTACTATTGAAATGCTGTGTAATTTTTCATATTTTGTTGAGTTTTAAGCCGTAGGGAGGTTTTCATTTTATTTACAACTCCATTTTATTTTGAAAGCTTTATTGCACTATGAAATCTTAAAAAAAAAAATTAAAAGTAATTGCAATTAAAAGAACTATTGTAATAATACATAAATATCAAAAATAAAAAAGACACTTCTGTACGCCGATAATTTATCAAATAAACATTGAATACACTTTGCACGCATCCGATAACCAAGGTTCTCAAGTAATTAAGAAAAGAACAACTCACTTACTCAGCAACTAGCGAACCATATTAAGCGAACATACATCTATTACGCGCCAGTTATTGTCAGTTTAATCCCAGAGTATTCTAAGACGACACAGAAGAAGAAGAGGGCGATGTTCACTTAAGACCCAATAGGCATTCTGCGACGCCGAGGTAGTAAATGGTTTGTGCAATCCCGAAAAGGGGTGCTATCACGATCATTCTACACGCTCCACCTTTGAAGAATGCAGTTGGACCTTCGTTCTTCAATGTTTTACTACAAAATAGATAAATAGCAATTATACTATTTCAGTATTTTTACACAATTTTCTAAAATTATCAAAAATATTAATTTTTTTTTATTATCTTTTTTATTAACGCATTGGCATTAACCCATTGGTATAGTTATCTGTCATACAATCTGAAACATTATATCCGTTTCTTATTAATTTGATTTTCAGTTATTCAAAATTACGATATTTTCAACACATTCAGAACTGGATATTTTTGGTCAACCACAATAATTTTTTGTTTGAGGAAAGATAACGTACACAAGAAACATTGGCGTGAAAAAATTATTATGTCAACGGGATAATTAAGATGATTATAATTTTATACGAATGTCACACTCACGTTATGCAGTCCAGTACACCATCGTATGTTGGTTCACCGGGTGCCTTTTTGATTACTTGCAATCTTGTTTTGACTACGTCAAACGGATTCACTGATAATGCAGCTATAGAGCCAGCGGTACAACCAGACAAAAACGAACACCAAAATACGGCTAGCCGATGAAACAAAAAATGTTAATTAAATCTTTGAACTATAAATAAATTTTCAGAATGAGATTGAAACTTACAGGAACCATCCTCTCTCTTTGGCCCAATATCGTTCAGTCTAGCGAATAGTGGGAAGTAAATAATAGAAAATGTGACATCTCTAAGCGCTGTTGCACCAGTACCTTGATAAAGTCCCAAAATGCCTCTTTTCCGCAATAAATCTTTCGTTAATGATAAAGCCGACACCTTTGGTACAACTTTCCCAGCTGTAATAATTATTTGTATTTACACGCCATTAATTAATCCTATCAGATAAATAATAAGTAATGATTATCATCGATATTTTGCTATTAATTGTCCCATCAATTTATTTTAATTAGTGGTCTTTGTAATTGAGAACTTAAATCTTAGAAATGTTGTATGTTTAAGAAAGAATTGTACGTTTAAGAAATTTTAATTTTAAATTTCAAATATGCTAGGAATTTGAAAAATATCGAAATTATAATTATCGTAATTCTTAACTAAAATTATGTTATGCTCATTTTATGTATAACGGAATTTTGAATATAGTATTTTTTTATATAAATAACGCTACCAAAATCATAAACATAACTAACGCATTCGCTGCTATTAAAATACGGCCATACTGTTTCATTTGTCGTTCTTTTCATCAGACTGCACAAAAGCAAACTGCAATGATTACGTCAGCAATATTACGACGATAATTAAATCTATGCAACGTTATGTGCCAGTAGCAACGAATTTGTTAATGAATTCCAGTCAGCTGTTAGTTTTATATTTTATGTCGTAAAAAGTGAATAACCAGTACACACAAAGAGAACCTTTGATACGAAGGAGGAAGACACACCTCGATAAATCAGGCATAACAGAAAGAATTAAATCTTAAAAATTGGGCAAGAGAAACTTAATCGTGAAAAACACCAGGTTGGAGTAGACGGATTAATTAATAATTTCTTTTTAAGAGAAGAACAATACTTGTGAAGAAACACGATTTTTTATGTTAGGAAGTAGAAAAATTTTAAAAATATATCTATTTTGTAAAAAGTATTAAATTTCTTCCTCAAGGAAAACATTTGTAGAACAAGGCAAAGTTTCAAAAATCAAAATTTAATCCTGGAGAGTGCGTTAACAATAAAAAATTTCTATTCTAATCTTGAAACAAACGCAATCCTCTCAAACCGTTTACCGATCCATATTTGATACGTTGCCATCTGTCTGCAATTAAATCTTCCCGTCCTGAAATTTTTATCGGCTATCGCGGACGTCATGTAGCTGTAAAAAGCACGAATCGAAAGAATTCAAATTTCCCGAATCCAAATCTAGATCGCAATTCATTCCACGTTTCAGTGAATGTACTTGAGAAATTTGTGATATACGTTAACGTAAATAGAATGTAAAATATTTTACGTGCTCTGTGAAAGAATTACTTTCAAATTATTAATAATTCCTGCCTTGTGCTCGTTCAATGTTTAAAAATCATTTTAGCTTAATTGTTTTTGTAAATAATTTGGTTTCTAATTAATTGCGAATATTTTACAAAATTTACCTTCCTTTGCTGCTGCCGCTACTCGTCCAGCATCTTGCATTTGGATTTTCAGTAGTTCCATCGGTGTTGTGACGATAATTTGACATGCTCCAGCTAATCCACCGGCAAGCATTTCACGTTCTAGTGGCAGTTTCTGTCTGTGCAGAAAATTGATAGATTTTAACTACCACTGCTATTAGTTGTACTTTAACCACCAACATTGTTATCTCTGTATAATTATCAAAATTAATACTATATATATATATATATATATATATATATATACATGCATACATGTATATATAGTCATGAATATACCCTACATCGACATTATATCGAGATATGAATATTAATGTCGGTATCAATATCGATCAATCAATATAGATTATAGATGTATTAATAGTATGCACATCTTTACATAATACTTAATTGTTATTGGAAGAATAACATACCCAGGCCCTGTAGATAAGTAATAACGAAATGTATCGTTGGCAGTGAGTTTGATTGCCTTTTCTGGTGTGATTAAAAGAATGTTCACACCAGATCCTTTATACATGCCAAAGTAGCCTTCAGCATTGTAAGTCTTCTTAAAGCAATCAAACCTGAAATATATAATTTTTATGATTAATTAGAAAAACCATTACATTTTATTTTGTACAAGTTGACTCAATGTGTATAATTACTTACATTGATTTGTACATTCGTTCGCCACTAGGGCCAATAACTTGATTCTGTAATCGTGTTTTAACCAAGTCCAGTGGGAATACCACAGAGACACCGATGATACCTGCGATCCCGCCATTTATAATTTTTGGAAGAAGTCTAAAATTTATTTGGGACATATATATATATGTATATATATGTACACACGCACGCACGCACCCACCCACCCACCCACACACACACACACACACACACATACTGGTAATTTATTAATTGTTGATTAAGCGTAAATTTGTACACGCTTATGACATAACATCGTTATGGTGAAAATCAAATATATTTGTTAGTTATGATTTTTTGCATCGAACGGATTACTTACTTAAATTGATCTGGAACTTTTTTCACGCTGTCCTTTTCCATTGAAACTATAATTTATAATTTCCTCCCTGTTACAAAATTACATGTGGTAAATATACGATAATGATTATATACGCTTGTTATTGTATACAAAATTATGCAACATAATTACATTCTATGTATTATAATTATTTTTGGATAGAGACAGTGGATTATATTTTTAAAGCAGTAAAAAATTAATGCGAAAATTTGAAAATGTTTTGAACAGGAATTATTCTAAAGTGGATCATATATCTTAATTTCCTCATCACTGATTCTATTTTTATTTTTATTCAATATTCATTACATGTAAGTAAATATTTCTTTTAATAAAATATTGTTTTTCATTATGCAATTTTTCGTTGGTAATTATCTTCTTATAAAAACTTAAAATAAAATAAGAAACTTTTTGATCTTGCAAATCTAGATTTGCATACACATATACTGTATCTTATATAAACTTTCAATTAACAGTAATCAATGTACGTAATGGCAAAGTTATATTTTCATTTTGGTGGATACAATTAAGTATTAAAATAATATTGTAATATAAATAAGCATATGGAAAGTATCTGTTCGTCATTAGGTTCTAAGGATTACGAAAAGTTTTCTGTACATACAACTTACACGCATATGTATAATAACATGTGCACAACTATGGATGCAAGTGGTCCTTCTTATATTGGCAACATTGCCACTTTCAACTACCATTTCTCGGCGAGAAATATGACCTGGACACATCATTGATTTCTTACGAAAGCCAGAGCTTCCAGCAGACGTCGCGTCGTAACCATCAGTTTGACTAGCAACGACCATTCGAATATTATGAGAAACTAGTAAATATGTATGGCAAATTACACTTTCTCTGTTATATTGATTAAAAATCTCAGTTAAGTTTTCTAAATAAAAAAAAAAGGTGATAATACATGAAGAAACAATAACTTTAACATTGCATGACTTTTAAAAACGTTTATTTAAATTCAGTATACATATATAAAAACATGCTGGGTGTCCCAGCAATCGTGGTACAATCGACAATAGGATGATTCTACGCGAAGAAAGAAGTCGAAAATATACAATAAAATTTATTCATAAAATATTTTGTTCTCAAGAAAAATAAATTTGAAAATTTATTGTGCGCGTATACTAGATCAGTTCTTAACTTGCATTTTTATCTTATTTTCTCGTATACATAGAATAATCATCTGCTGATTGTTTACACATATCTAACCTGCGATTAGTCAAGTTTAAGTATATTTGACAAATTTTCAAACTCGATTTTCTTGGAAACGAAGCGTCATATGAAAAAACTTTATACTATATTCTTAATTTGTTTTTTCACATAGAACCAGCATTATTGTCGACTGTACCACGATTGCTGGGACATCCTTAACCATGTACGTGAATAAGGTTTCCTTTTAAATTTTTTTCTTCAAGTTTCATTCTTTACGCTTAGACGAAAGTCGAGCAATCAGCAAGTTGTAAAATAATCCTACTCAAGCCTTTCAACGTTTTCAGCGATTTTCGATGCGTTACAATTCGAGGGGTTTCGACACAAGTGTCGATCGATTTCTCTTCAACGAATTCCGTCATCGCGACGAACTCTACGAGGTCGGTTTCACTGAATACATAAATCGAGATTTTTTTCTTTTCGTTCTCTCTCTCTTTCTTTTTCTTTTTTTCTTAAATTACCTACACGATTAAAGCCTATGTTATAAAGTGAAAGTACACAAATTGGTGTCACAAATGTACTAATTTTACTAACAATTTCTGCTCGTCATGTTTGCCCTAAATATGTTGGCAACTTTGGCAACTAAAGTAATAATGGTTTCATATTTCAAACTCCATGAAATTTCAAGGAAATTTCAATTTGCGTACAACCCTGCGATTGATTTACTAACTACATATTTTAGAACTTCTCACACTTTGCAGTTTCACACAAATATTATAATTCAATCATATAAATCCTTTCATTTCAATTCATTTCAATCATATAAACTCTTTTCACATTATTTTAAATAATCACTAAACTGCGGATTTTTATATATTTATGGGAAATTGAAAGGTGCAAAAATATTCAGGATGCACATGAAATGCGAAAATATATAAAATATCTAAAATAGAATACTTGTTATAATACTTAATAGATAAAACAATTTCTATTTAGATTCCATTCCTTTAATAATGTTTATAGAAATATTAATTTCCATAAATATCCGCAGTCTAATAGTAACGTTTTTGAAGGACGGAAAACAATTTGTATTATAGACTAATTTGAGTTTCTGCATCTCTGAATATTATCGTTCAACCTTGAACGTTAGTAGTATAATAAAAAAGATAAAGGAATCATTATATAACGAGTTGATATCTGCACAATAAGAATTGCATTATGCACAGATACATATTCGCTAAATCTTATTGTAGATAACTAAAAACGCATATACATATGACACCATATGTATACGTATACATACATAACAATATCCCGTGATGAAATTAATATGTCTAAATCTGTATAATTTTATTTCACCGTAAATGACAATGTTAACAGACAACGTAATATCGCCTCACGAGCAAATATATGAATGGAAAGTAAAATATTAATAAGAAAATAAGTAGGTATATATCTCTAAAGAAGCTATAAGCGATATTTTAAGCACGGGAATCAATAATCTATCGATTATATACGCATCAGTTAAGTATTATCAGTTGAGCATTAAACGATGAATATCTACATACATAAACAATTAAACGTTAAATATGGAAGAAGCAATAAAGTAGGTTAGGTAACGACCATACCACCTGAAACTATATACTAGAAAGGTTAGATTTTAATTTATAAAAAATACTTCAAGAACTTCCTTCACAGACTATCTCGCTATTATTTTCAGCCGCTTACATTTCATGGAAAACGGCTTTTCAATCAAAGAAAGATCTTTAATCACGAATCTTCGAAAATTCAATTTCTTCAAATATCTTGACAGAAGTCTACCGATCAATGTTAATGTTAACAATAAATAGTAAAAAAACGTAAAACAATACAAATGTGAATAGTTAAATTGGTATTGGCAAGTCGTATTTTTCAGGTAGTTGGTAAAATTTTGGAATGACAGCCAACCGGAAATTCAGCAGAAGACATACTCACCGATTGAAAGTGGAGAGTGGTCGTGGTCGTGGTCGTGGTAGTGGTCGCTCACAGAATTTCGTTGACAAAAAGCAGTTCTTATCATCGAGAGCGATAGTACGGATGACGTAGGAAGCTCAATCTCAAACAGGCAGTGTGACTAGCATGATACCCGGGAGATTTCGTTTTCACCGAGGATCTGAAGAAATAAAAGAGGACCACGGACCACGGGTGGAACCGTCGTTCACTTACGTCACAAGTTACGCACCAATCGCAATGGCCTGTATCAACGAAAGAAAGAGAGGGAATATTTATGAGCGACGATGGTCTTCCTCTAAAAGTTTAAATAGTATAAATTAATGCAATTATTGATAAATATATTTGCCAATCAATTGAAATGTATTTGTACTAGATACTTAATTTGGACTATAACTTGAATAGGAATAATTTCATTATTTAACGTATAATTAAATGTACAGGGTGTTCCAGTATTGATGATACAGACAAAGTGGGGTTATTCTTTATAAAATAATAAGAACAAAATATATAGAATGAGGTACATAGAATGAAATTTTTTTCATTTAAGGCTTCGTTTTCGAGAAATTGAAGATTGAATATTTATCAAGTATACTTGAACTTTGTTAATTTTGAACTGGATTGAATTGAATAATAGATGACAAATTATTGTACCGGTAAAAGTAAGTAAAATATGTAACATAAAATTTTATCATAGGACGTTCCATTTTTGAGAAAATAAAAATTGAAAATTAACCAAGCGTGCGTGTATCAAACTATTTTCTTGAAAACAAGGCCTTAAACGGAAAAATTTTATTCAACATTTTTCACTTATTTTCGCATCTAAGATAACCTTCTGCTAATTGTTTAGTTCAATTACCAGTTGGTACTGGTGGCCAAATTCACAAATGCCATTTTTAAATTTGATTAAATTTGAATTTCTCGAGGATGAAAAACCTTTACTCGATATTCTCGACTTGTTTTTTCATGTAGAATCATCTCCACTTCATTTGAACCATCTGGGTATCATCAATACCCTGTAATACGTTTAATACGTTTGCGTATTATTAAATTAGAAGCAACGTAGTGTTTTTAAGACTGTATTAGTATGTTACACAAAAGTGAATTTTAATAAAAAATTTGGAAACAGTCGTATCAGATTTATTTACCTCCCTTATTACATTCGAAATTTGAATTTTAAAGAATACTGTGAATACCGAAGTTGTATAGTCTTGAAATATTGTAAATCAATGATGGTTAATGATAAGAAATATTGTAATTAATGAATAGTAAACATTTTTGTATTTAGCTATCGAGTTTTACATTCATTTTTATATAATTTTATAAACATTGTAACATATAGTATTCTTTATTGTATATGTAACTTGCAGTAAACAGATCAATTAAATCGTACCGTTCTATGAAGATGGCACTGCAATCACAATTTAAAATACAATTTAGAATAGGAAAAGTTCATGATACCAAAGAAAAACTCATTTATTCTGCTCCAATATGCATTATTCATTTGAACTCTTTAAATAGTAATGTTGTTACTTAAATTTTGTTTCTCTCTTGACGTAGTGCATAGAAAACATTGTGTAGCTGAAAGTGTTCGAAAAGTAATACTTTCGTTAAATATCTAACCCTCTTTTATTGTGAGGTAAAGGAATGTCGAACTAGAAGTTGTACTATTCCAATTCGCTTTCCTCTTTTACATCATAATATTGTTAACAATACTGGACAATAATGGAAACATTTCAATTAGGAAGTTCATCTGACGATGATGATGATATGTACTTAAATTCTGTTGCAAAGTTAAATGGTACGTACGCAAATATTATTGTTAATAATGTTTTTAAATTATTAATTTACGGTATAACATAAAAACAGATGATATAATTAAAAATTGACGTATAGCCTTAAAGAAAAAGCCGCCACCACCACAACATAACAACCAGAAAGGGGAGGATGAGGAGAAAAAGATGCAAAAAAATAAAGAAGAGTTGGTGCACATCTAATATATATGAAGTTCATAACAAATTAGTTTTTATGAGATTTTATAATTAAAAATTTCATGTATTATACATCGTTAATACCTTTTCGCTATGATTTTATGTTAACTTGAAGTTTCCTATTACTTTACAGAATTCCAGAAGACTCCAACGAAATTAGAACAACAAGAAAAGTAGAAAAACAAAAAACAAATCAGAATACAAGAGGTAAAAGAAACACTACTAGGCATCGATCAGCAAGACAAAGACAAGTAAACAATTAGAGACAAACGCTCTTTTCATGAAACCATAGAGTTATTAATTCAATTAATTGAAATATGTTGTATATCCAATTTCGTTGCTGCTCTTTTTAGAAAAGAAATGCATGGCAGATTGACAATGAGGCAGATTCAGATCTAGAAATCGTTTCTATAGAAGTAAAACCAAAATCACCTGAAAATGATTTATTCGTACTTGAAAGTAGTACACAAGAGAATTTACATTCTAGTGAGACTGAGAATTATG
This sequence comes from Bombus pyrosoma, assembly GCF_014825855.1. Taxonomy (NCBI): domain Eukaryota; kingdom Metazoa; phylum Arthropoda; class Insecta; order Hymenoptera; family Apidae; genus Bombus; species Bombus pyrosoma. Next base: position 328,814 of record NC_057774.1, read on the forward strand.
AAATAAACATTAAAATCCTTTGGCGATCAAAGGACATACATCGTTTGAATATTTGTAAAGTACGTAATCAAAATATAATTACATATATTTCATAATCATATTTTTGAAATTATTACAATTATGTCACACTAATTAAATATTTAAAAAGCTATTAATTTTATTGTTTACCTTTTTATTTCGAAAATAAAAATATTTGCATTGTTTTAGAATGAAAACTTTCAACAAATTTTTGAATATTTTGCTAATTTAGAACAAGTATCTATAGATGAAATTGTAATAACAAAAAAAGATGTAACTATTAAACAAACTGATACACCAGCTTCCATAAATTTGTCTGTGATAGACATACTCGGTAAATTATTCATTGCTACTTTGATCTTTTTCGCACAAAGTTATAGTTTCTTTTAACGTTTTTTCTAAATAAAAATAGAAAAAAATGTTTACAGAGGGAGGCATTGTTAAGAGGGACAGTACAGACGCTATGCCTCGAAAAGACACGAACAACGAAAACGTTTGTACAATAAAAATACAAACAACAGACAAGAAAAATCTAACTGTTTCTGTTAAACGAGATGACGATTTCAAAATTTTATTAGAGAAATGTGCTCAAAAATTTGATGTCGAGGAATCAAAAATTAAACTGTATTTTGATGGTGAATTAATTGCGACTACAGATACACCCGATTCATTAGATATAGAAGACGAAGCTTGTTTTGATCTTCGATTGTCTTCCTAGTTTATAAGAGACTTATTTATAAAAAACATATTTGATAAATTTATTTAAAATGAAATTATCTATTTGTAACTACAAGTTAACATACAATTAACTAATTATATGTCTCATACGAAAGAAATTAAGTACTTCGTTCCAAATTGATCAGTTTATAAACTTTTTGTGGGACATACATAAAGTATTAATTAATAATAATTATGAAAGAGAAACAATATAAAATACAAAAAATATAAAAATCATTAGCAATTTATAATTAATATATAAAATTTTGTTCCTGTTGAATTTTAATAAAAAATTGTACGAATCAATTGTGAAATAAATTTATGTTAAAATTAATGGTGATCCTTCGGTGGGTGGCAATTCCATAGTTTCTTGCGCTTCCACAACTCTACTTCTAATTATATTTCCCTCGGCATCAGTTTCATCGATCGTTATCAGAATATTCGATATCACCGGCATAGATTTTCCTTCGTCATTTTTCTCTCCTGACATTTCTTGTACTTCGTTATCTTCATTTTCCTCTTCATTTTCATCCAAATCTTCAAAAACCTAATAGATAACATAACACTTTTGAACATCAAGCTCTTTTACAACTATTTATTTACTTTACTGCAAACAAACATATTACCTGAATTTGAGGCACACTGGCATCTTTATTTAATTTGATTTTAAATTTTTTATTTTGCAATTTTAGGTGGTTAATAGAAGGATTTGTTTCTTCTTCAACAGCTTCATATCTGAACATTTGTAATCTGTAACATCCATCTTCATCGTGACTGTATTGGAATCGTGTATGACCACTAGGCAATTGCAACTGATGTGTCTCAATTAAATGTCTCGTTAGTCTATAGCTTTTCCTATATTTTACTGGACATTCATGACAGCAATACCATCGCACCTGCATAGTGTGAACTCGTTCGATGTGCCTTAAAATATAAATTTATCGCCATGAAGAAACTGAAGTTTTTCTCTCTCTTTTTTTCGAACAATCAAAATGAAATACATTAAAATTTGTTCGGCCCTTTTTATTTGAATTTTCAGGAAATAAAAAGTTCCAGTACCTATCAAGAGTATATGCGCCCTTGCATTTATATTGGCATCCTTCAAAATGACACGAAAAGTTAGGTCCTTTTGTGTGAACTGTCATGTGTGTATCTAGATCCTGTTGAGATTTGGCAGCATGATTGCAGAGCTGACAAGGGAAACTCCTAGTAGATACATGCCGATATCTAACATGTTTGGCTAAATTGGCTGGTGAGTCACAACTCATGTCACAAAGAGTGCATTTATAATTGAAAACATGCATTCGCATATGATCTCTCAAAATTCCTTCAGTTGGATAAAACTTATTACAATGGGAGCACTGGAATCCCTGAACTAATACAATAATTAAAGTAAATTACATTTGTAAATGTAACACTTAGCAAAATAAGTTATTATATTAAAAATATATTATTATATTATATTAATAATGCATCTATTTGCATATCAAATTTCTGACAAATATTTGTAATTAACTGGTTTAATGATCCTCTACAATTGAAAATACTATACATAATATCTGAATAGACTGTGATAGTTATAGGAATTGTCTAATGGAAATTTTTAATCTTACCATCAATTGGAATTTGCCGTTTGCAATGTATATGGAATTTTGTATTGGAAGCAAAAGTAGCACCACAATCAGGACAAGCAACGATCTTTTCTTTTGTATGATGCCTGATATGATTCCTCAATTTGTACAAATTGGGATATAAGCTGCCACAACCTGTCCACTTACATTTTACACCTCCTTCAATTTTATTACCTCTAGGACCTTCCTCAATGTGAACAGCCACATGATACAAATATAACTGATAATTTCTGAAGTGTTTCAGACATTCTTCCCAACGGCAAAGAAGTGGCGCTGGAAGATCCACAACATTTTTCCATTCGGGATCTCTACGACATTTCTGAAATATTAAAATTTTAAATCCCGTAAATATTTTTATATCTCTATTTAATCTTTAAAGAAAACTTGTACAATTTTTTATTAAAATAATATTTATAGCGAGCAAATAATTATAAAATCATAGAATAAAAATTATGAAATAAAATGGTTAATTTAGTTGGCCACTTATAATTTACTACTAGTAGATAATTTCTTACAGGTAATTTAATTCTGGTGCGAACATTTGATCCGATACATTTCAATTTAGTATGATAGGCATGATAATTAACATGCCTACAGATCTCATCGGGATCATCACTCTCATACAAACAGCCAGTCCATTGGCATATGTAAACACTGATTTCTTTCTCATTGGTCCGCGTATTTAAATCAGACACGTGTGTGGCCACGTGATTTACGAATCTCTCAACGTGATTGGTTTCATATTTACAGCTGGTCCATTCACAGGATAGATGATAAATTTCACGTTTCAGCGGGAAACCAACTCTTCTTTTTGTTCCACATTCTGATACGGAATCAAACTCGGAATCAGTATTGTAACTATCATCGTCGTCTGTATGTCTTCTCTTACATTGCGGTTCATCTGTATATGTAAAATTTTTTTGCAATTCTACCCAATCATTACACCATTTCTGTACATCTTTACTAGTGATTAGTTTCTTTCCAAATTCTGCCATTTTGTCTTAATTTACACTTTAATATTCATATCGTAAACTTGTTTCATATAACACATAGAATTTTTATTTTCTGCATTACTATAAAAGCTTATTAAAACTTATCACAAAATGTCACACATTTAAAAAGTTCGTTAATGTAGATAAAACATTTGGTATCCTGATTAAACCGAACCTTTTCAATTAATCATTACCTTCCATCTTACATTCCCCTCATCAATGGTCATGCTCAATACTTGTGCTTAAATACCTAACCTGATTCTAAGCGAATGTGAAATAAATGTAAAAAAAAACGTCGTATTAAATTTATAAAAGTTTGTTACTGTTTATATATTGTGCACACAAATGTTACGAATATTTTAAAATAAAAACATTTGAAAGTTAACTACCAGCTCGAAGAAAATGAGACGCAGAATTTTTGTTCCACTAATTTTACTGCAAAGACACTTTTGTGAATATAGATCCTCTACGATCTATGCACTTTCTTCCGGTTGTTACACTTTTTTCTGTATTTCTAGTATCGCTCAAATTTTTATAAAATTAATATATTTATTATATAGAAATTTTCATTTGATAACTGTGTACTTCAACACTGCTTTTTATCAGATGGGACATTTAGTAGTATTCCGCCAATTTTAACTGCGCATGCGTCTTGCAATCACAAATTTAAACATTTAAAGTGTTTTGTTTAACTATAAATTCCAATGTGAAAATGAATACGAATTAAATGAAATTATTATTTACAATTTAACATACAATATAACTGTACAATATATTTATGTTTTTATTTAATTAAAAAAATTTATTTTCTTGAAGTGAATTATATTTAATTTACAGTAATAATTTTGTTCTATCGCATTCACTATACTTTAATTTAACTACTTTAATTTATTAAATGATTCATTAAATGATATATGCTTTTTTGCATTAAAGGATATGGTAAATGTGGCGTAGCAGTAATTCGTGTTTCAGGACCAAAAGCATTAGTAGCATTGGAAAAAATGACAAAAATATCTTCTCTAAAACCTAGAATGGCCTTCTTAAGAAAGATTCATGATCCTCAGACAAAAGAAGTTTTAGATAAGGGTCTATGCCTTTGGTTTCCAGGTAATGTGATTCAGTGCTTAATTCAAAGTAGTATCTGTCGAAATTATATATTGAAAATAAATAGTATAAAAACTCATGTATTCAATGAATAATGAATTTCAGGACCCAAATCATTTACTGGAGAGGACTGTGCAGAATTCCACGTTCACGGTGGTCCAGCGGTAGTGACATCAATTTTAAATGCACTTTCAAAGTTACGTTTTCATCTAGCACTTCCCGGAGAATTCACAAAGAGAGCATTTTTAAATGGAAAGATAGATTTAACTGAAGCGGAAGGTATAGGGGATTTAATTGAAGCAGAAACTGAAAAACAACGTCAGCAGGTACAAATGAAATTACTGTAATATTCTTCTGAAAGAATACTTTTTAATTACCTTGTAGCACTAGAATTTACTATGTTGTAACATTTCCTATTGTAACTTTAACAGGCCTCTAATCAAGCAAGTGGTTCCCTTCGTTGTCTCTATGATTCTTGGCGTATTAAGCTTTTAAATGTTCTTGCCAATTTAGAAGCTTATGTTGATTTTTCTGAAGAGCATAGTGTAACATCAAATGTGTTAGAAGATGCTAATACTGTTGTGCAAACATTATCTACAGAAATTCAGCAACATCTTTCTGATGGAAGAAAAGGGGAAATTTTACGTACTGGGGTACACGTAGCAATTCTTGGGGAGCCTAATGTCGGAAAAAGCAGTCTTCTAAACCTTCTTTCTAGAAAAGATGCAGCAATTGTTACATCTTCACCAGGAACAACAAGAGATGTTATAGAATTAACAACAAATATTTGTGGATATCCAATGATTCTTGCAGATACTGCAGGAATCAGAAATAATCCAGAAAATGAAATAGAAGTGGAGGGTATTAGAAAAGCAAAAGAATACTCAAAAGAAGCAGATTTTGTTATATGTTTAATTAGTGCGGAAAATAGTATAAAAACTTCTGTGGGGAAGTTTTTAGAACAGTATAAAAATTATTTGGGAATAGATAAAAAAAGGGTTCTTGCTGTACTAAATAAAATAGACTTACTTAAAGAAGAAGAAAAAGAAAGATGGAGGCAGCAAAATGTTGTTTCTATATCATGTAAGACGCAAGAAGGTTTAGAAGAGCTTACGAACGCATTAGGAAAGTGTTTCGAGGAATTGTGAGTATTTTATTTATAATATTGAAAACCAAGTAATATAATAAATTATATGAATAAATATAATTACTGTAATAAGTATAATTCAAATAGTATTTCTTCCAAGTAAAACATTTCTATTTTATTGCATTAATCTGTATTTTTAATTTCAGGTGCGGAGATCCATTTCGAGAAAATCCTGTAATCAGTCATGCACGATATAGAAATCATTTATTGCATGTCTCAGATTGTCTTGAACTGTATTTAGAAAAAACTGTAGTACCAACTTATGATATGGCTATATCCTTACAACATATTAGAGACGCAGCAAGAGAACTTGGCAAAATTACTGGTGCTATCAATAATGAAGAAGTCTTAGATATTATCTTTAAAAATTTTTGTATAGGCAAATAAAAACCTATTTGAACATTGATGTTCATATTTGTGCTTATTGATGATAATGAGAACACAATTGTGTAAATTGTTTTATGATAAAAATAATGATTTATTTAAATATATATAACATCCATAAGAATAATTAAGAGAAAATCCTATTAAAATCATAATTGTCAATTCTCAGATTTCTTCTCTTGTTCTGTTCCCAAATGAGCTACATTCACTTCGTCCAGATTTATGTTCTGATCTTTCATGGCTTGCTGAAACATAATTATAATGGATAAAGTACTTCCTATAAATTGCAACAATACAATTGTTTTATAACAAAATATTAAGTAATAAAAAATTTGTTTCAAAAAATTTAGAAATGGCAACATAGAACTTGAGCATAATAAATTCATATTAATTTCATCAAATTCCAAAAGTAATTAGTAGTAATGATATTATTTTTTATGTTATTGAAAGTCCAATAAAATTTAAGTTATGAAATATACATTCAAGGCATAAAACTAATTAATTTTGACTGGTTAATCTTAAAAATTATGTAAAAAGTTCATGATTCTGAAATATAAATGTTAAATTCTATATAATTGTTCACGTTTTCAAGTGATTTCTTTCTAATCGTATATTTAGCTCTTTCATATCCCAATCGGCACAATAATAAGCTAACAAAAGTAAGGTTAGAAATTCAAAAATTCAAGTTTCTTGTAACATTTTAACTTACCGCTATACATTTGGTATAAACTTTAAGTAGAGGTGCACATTCACTATCGTCATTGATTCCACGCAGAAATTTCTCAGAGAACCAATCATTAAAACAACGATCGTACTTTTCTTTCAATTCTTTGCAAGCCTCCATAATATATCCTTATTTAAATTATTAATTAAAAAATTAATGGATTAAATCATCGCCGATTAATTCTAATAATTTTGTTTAGTTATTCATACAGAAAAAGACGAAAATTGTGCAATCCGCATGTTCCAACTTGTACATTGCTTTAATTCATGATTACTGTCCATACAACACAGAGGCTACTTTATCTCAGACATCTTTCATGAGATTTTAAGGTCTGATTTAAAAGAGAAACAAATGTACGTACAATCACACAATGTTAACAATTATTTTGGATTTCAGTTTATCGAATGTTTGCAGAATCATAAGTTCATTTTCACAAAATTTTGTAAAGAATATAATTCCCAAGAAATCGCATTCATATTTCAGTTTCATGACATTTTAATGTTTAGAGTTCAAAAACGGTTAATTTAGGAAAATATTAATTTGGTTACCTGAAGGCATTGATTGTACAATTTAAAATGATTCGAGCACATTGAATCGTCTAAATCACCTTTAAGAAATTTTTCGGAAAACCAAAGTTTGAAACACCCATCATATTCTTTTTTAAGATTATTACAAGCTTCTGCTATACTATTCATTTAATTTTTCAATTTATTACTAACTCTAAAATACAATTTTACGTAAGACAGTTCCTCGTAATTTCTTCAGGGATTAATAATACCTATAAAAGAAATCTTAGATTTATTGGTTATAAATCAAATTAGAAAGGCAATTGAAATTAATTTATATTAAATACTCTTGACTCGATTTGCAATTTATTATCGAATTTATGGTATTTAATATCGATTAGAATCGATTAGTCGAATTGTATTTGTCGAAGATCGGAGTTATTTCACGATAAGTTGAGATATTTTAAGTTAAATTTTATAAAATTCGTTGATATCGGGCATTCAAAATAATCAAACAATTCAGCATTCTAAAATAAATTGTCTCGATTAAAAGCAATTTAGAAATAACTTACGTCAGAATACTTTTTAGAATGCAAAATGATCAAACTTCAATAAACGAGAAACACAAGTACTTTGTGGTTAGTAAGTAGCGTATTAAAGACTAATCATTGATCAACGGTTCTCAACTTACTCTTTCCTAAAATGTACTAAAGTGTTATGAATTCGTGGTTCGTGTAGGGAATTTTATCATAATCATTAGCAACAATTGCATTTAATGTTATTTTTATTATTATATTTTGCAGAACTAAATTTATTTCCTTTCTGCAATATAATAATAGCCATTATAAAGAAAAAGTTTTATGACTGAGTACATGTACGTACGTATACGTTCATTCATTTGAAAAGTTTCACTAAAAATATTAATAGTGTAAAATTTTAGTACGGACCTGTTCGATTTTTAAACAAATGCTATGAAAATTTAAATGCAAGGGAAAAATTAATGTTTCATTTTAATGAGATTAATTTAGTAGCTTTTACTGGAAAATATATACATTATAAATATTTAACATTTAAAATCATGGGTAACTGGGGAACAATATTATCATTAAAATGATATCTTTTAATAAATTTCGTTAAACTGTTACAATTGAATTAAATAAATCATAATTAAATTATGGTGATTAGTTTCACTTAATGGTTGCAATACACATAAAACATAAAGGTGAAATATTCACTTATATTAAGTGGAGGAGATACTTCATAAGTAATAAAAATTAGAAAATCACATTTAATTATTTGTTATATGTTATAACAATAGTCTTAATATATCGACTGGAACTTGCATCGTTTGATCATCGACCAAAACGATGTCAAATTTTTCCATAAATGAAGCCAGGCTGCTTTCAATCTGTAAAAGATCAAAATTTCTATTGAATTCATGATCTTTTTCTAAAAATTCTAATTATAAGGCAAGATATACAATGATAATTATTTGTTATAAATAAACACGATGCAATACATAGTACTTACATTGTCATAAAGAAAACCAATTTTTAGTACAGCACATGTATTCACCATTCCATCGACCATTGATGCATCTCCTATGGTATCACCCATTAAAAAAACATTTTTCCTTCCTTCAAGAACTTTAAAATAGTCTTGTTCTATTGCATGTTCGTTTTTATTGAAAACATGAATTAGTCTTTCATTTCGAAAGCCTGCCAATTTTCCATCTTTGTATTTGAGAAAATTGGAGATTATCTAAAAATGAATGTTATAACTCTGAATATATTCTTTCTGCCATTATTACTACAAGTTTAGAAAAAGCAAAGAAGATAAAGCGATAAAGAATATTATATGTGTTAACTGTTACCTTTACATTATCGAATAGAACTCCTTGATTCTTTAATATAGCTTCAACGATATCTCCTAAACCAGCACTAAAGACTAGTACTGGAATTTTAACAAAGTGCAGTTTTTTAAAAAATTCTTTAGTACCATCCCTTAAATGTGTTCCATAAATATTGCTTATTTCTGGTATTTCGTCAGGAGTAAAAGGTATTCCTTTCAGTATTTCCTCTGCTGCTATCATCCATTCTCTCATTGCCTCTGTTTTTACTTCAATAGATAAATTAGGATCTATTTCGATTGGTCTGTATTTTTGATAAAGACGACTTGATTCCTTCGCATATATTTCTGGAAGTTGCTTGCACTTGCTAAAGATCCCTATTTTTTTTTTTTTTTCAAAATTACAAGGCAATAAATAAAAAGCTGTATTAAATTTTACTTTGTATAAATTTAATTAAGCTTTAATAGGTGATTATAATAAAATAATGTTTATAAATTTACATACCAAAACTACTGAGAACTTTTTTTCCATTGACGTGTTGCTTAGTTAATGTTAAGTCAAAATCAGTGACTATCTGAAAGCAATATTTTCCAACAAATTTAAAATTATGTACATACGTGTAGATTGAAACTAGGAATTTATGTGTAGAAATAAACAATAAGTAGCTGATATGAATAAAAATGAAAAAGTATTTTGAAAAAATACATACCTGTAAAGAATTACATCCATCTGTCAACATTGTGTTTATTGTCTTTAATAGACGTCTTTTGTCCTTAATATGTACATGTTTTAGTTTCAGTGTTGGGAACTGTATTAAAAAAGAAAATTTTAGGAATTACATCGAAATATGTTTAAATTTAAATGTAATCTTGAACTTTAGCTAAAATTTTCTAATATCTATTATTAGATAAAATAGAAACGCATAGTTTATATGTAAAAAATATATAAAGCGCTATTGCGAAAGATATTTACATCGTCATTCTTGCAATCATCATGAAATTGCTATTATTAGAGTGAATTATTTTTAAAAATTATCTCACCATATTGTAACAAGTATCTGTCTGCCAAATTACGAATTTCCTTATTTTCTTTGAAATAGGATTGGAGAGAAATATTTTTTAATAAAAGAAGACCTCTTGAAAGATACATTTAACATTATTTATTTCATAATATTACATATATTTTGATATAAATAAAAAATTATGTTACAAAGAAGGCTCAATTATTAATCTCTTTTTGAACATATATGTAAGTTGAACATATATATATATATATATATATATATGTATAAATGTATAAAATATAAAAGGTGGAATTAAAGTAAAAAAAATATATTACATATAAATATAATGATAATGATAATAGTGGTAGTAATAATAATAATAATAATAATATAATAATAATAATAATATAATAAGAATAAGAATAAACTAATAATAGTAATAATAGTAATAATAATAATAAAAATTTCTAACTCAACAACAGTTAATTATAAATTAAATATTACATAGATTAGGTTATTAAAACCTTCCGACAGCATAAAATATCTTTTTGTATCATATGTCACACACTTGATTATAATTTAATAATTAATTAAATTAAAATAGATTATCGAATTTGCAAGTAAAGCGATTGTTGAAAATGTATAATATACAATAAAATTTATTATATAAGAGGTTAAGTTTGAATATTCTAGCATATATTACTTTATTTTTTTCGCTTGCTAACTTATTAATCATTATATGAAATAATATACCACGTATAAATTCGAATTTAAAATTTAATGTCTTTCGTTATGTTTTTACCAATTTTATCTATACGTCTATTAGGTTTTTAATACTAGAATAACAAATTGTTAATATGTAAAGAGGATACTGATTAATATAAAAAAATATAGACATATTTAGGCACTTTATTTATTAGTTAAACGTAAAGATTAGTATTTCGATCGATATAGTACACTTTCTATAAAAAAACACGAGTTGTTAAAAGTTAATATTGTTAGACACATTATTATTCGTATCTATCAATTTATTTTGAACATGTTTCCTGTATCAATATGTAGTGAGTATATTTAGTTTTTCTATTACGTAATTTTATGGTAGTATTATATTGGATTTTACATCCTTTTTTATTTTTTAGATGAATTATAATTCTAATGAAATGTGAGAAATCGATGATAATTAAAATAAACTATGTTACAGAATTATAAAGGAGATAGAGTTATTTGCTTAACTAGATCTTTTTACCGTAGAGAGAGAGAGAGAGAGAGAGAGAGACAGAGAGAGAGAGAGAGTGAGAGAGAGAGAGAGAGTGAGAGAGAGAGAGAGAGAGAGAGAAAGAGTGGGTTTGAATAATGAATAACAAAAAATTCTAATCCAAGTAAGGTTATGATTTAAGATAGCGAACGCGAAAATATTAAAATGGTACAAGGTGAAATGCAATTGGCTAGAAGAAAAATCTGCAACAAATTTAAATTACTTACATCATCCAGGTTTATTTCGGAAGTCATGCTCTTCTCTTGCGCGACGAGAAACAGTCTTTGTGTTCAGCAACTAACTGTTTTTCAGGCGTCGAAGAACCGCCACGCATCCAATTAACCAATCAGCTACGGCACGTGACCCGTGTATCTATCACGTGATCTTATTTTCCTTCATTGAGCCTGGGCTAACTGTGGGAACTTTTAAACGATGGATTTAAGTCTAACAGGAGAACATACCAAAGTGTCGATCATCGATCTTGACGAAATTCATAGATAATGTAATTCTTATAAAAATATTTGTCCATATTGAAGGAGTGAAAACCGTCTCTAAATTCTGTGTTGTAAAATCTGTTTTGTCGAATATTTCGGAAACTATTACAGGTCAAGCGATTGTCTAAATTGATGAAATTAGTATTTCTCAATGACGAATTAGATGATATAAATTATTTTATAAAAGAATCCATTTGTTTAAATAATATGTTAAAAAATAGCGTGTTTAGTTATTCCCGGTAAATGTTAAGAAGTCCTCTTGAATATTTGTTTATAAATACTACGCCTATATGCACAAACTACGAATAAATTAGGATGTCGATTTTTGGATTATAAAGAATTTATTATATTTGAAATTTTCACGCTCGATATGGAACGCGGAATATTCGAGTTGTTCCTTATACGTATATATATGTGATAACTGTAAGAAGAGTTTCTTTTATTGCTAGACACCGATTCTTGTTTTTAAGCAAACTCTAAATAAACAATTGATGTCAATGATTGAGTATTATGTTCGAAATAGTGGTATTTCTTGGGAAAGTCAACATTGGCAATTACGCACAGCTATACAGTTTAGCTAACAACATCAGAAAATGGTAAATTGCTTCCTCTTTTATTTGTAGTAGCGAATGAAGCAAGTGGACAGTTAGGACCGCGTGCGCAGCAAATTATTCAAAGTGCCTAATATCATCAATGAAGCATTTATGTGAGGAAAATTGAATAAAGAACTTTTAAGGGCATGGTTTGGAAATGTATTTCTTAGTCCGTTAAATGTCGGATAGTGTAATCCTCTTATTCGATTCATGGAGCGGTTATGACGAAAAATTGACGATGAATACAATTCCGGAACGAAGGAAAAACGTTAAAATCTTGAGAAATACTAAAAAGTATAAAAAAACTTGTAGAATCGTTAGAAAAATTTTGCAAGAAAGCTTCCAGATATAACAATTAATTTAAATCTCTATATTGATTTATAACAAATAATTGTAATTAGCTATATAATAATGTAACGAAGTTTGAATTGAAACTTAAAGAACTGGTCAAAGGGATTGAATATTTTGGTGTGTTCTTTTGTAAATGACGTAAATTCGTCTAATTTCTTAATTGGTATTTATTAGTAAACTATTTATTACTATTTATTATACTATTTATTAGTAAAATACTATGTATTACTTATTGGTCTTCTGAAATGCAAAAATGCATAGAATACAATAAAGCGATAAGAATATATAAAATATCGAAAGTATTACCTGTTGTAATAGTTAATTTAAGATAAAACAATAACTTAACTTAAATTCCATTTTTTGTTTTCTAATTATATTCCTAAAAGTAGGATTTGCATAAATATCCGCAGTTTACTTATTACAATAGTTCTACTCGAATAATGCTTATGGAAAGGTGATGAATGCAGGTATGAAAATTCATTCGTCTTTTATGAAGGAGAATATTTAATAGTATGTAGATATAATAATAATAATATAATCATTCGTATATTTGATTTTCTTAGATTAAATACATTATACTTTGTAATTATTCTTAAGATATTTTTAACGTTATACGAATAAAATCAATGTTTATATATAGATATCTTATTGCACTAAAATGTATTTATTTAATATAATCGCTAATATTATCGTTCTTACAATTATCAGGGATGTGAAATTTAGTGGGCGTTATCAAAGATGAGAAAATGTTTTATAATAGGAAAGGTATTGCTACCATTGTAAAGATTTGATAGCGGAATGATAACTTGGACTATGCTCCGAATAAAATTGGGCGTACCACCTGCGATAAGCAATTATACTTTTATCTTCTTTGACCAGAAGCGGTCGTTTCTCGAACTTCTTTCGATTCCAAATGGCTACGTCTCTTTCGAACATTAAACACTCTCCTAGGAATAACATACTAGCGTATGGACCAAGCAATGGTGGACAGTATAGTACGTGAGTCACCTGATGATATAAATAACAATTAGAAAGAAGACGGTACAGTTGTCGTATTATAAAAAACAATGGTTATCAATAACTACCAACTATCTACTATCGAAATTCATTTTTTTTTTCTAGAAAATAAGTTCGTTACCATCCTCTTTCAAGAGAATGTTATTTCTTGTACAAATTGTATATTACGAGGAGAAGTAAATGGCTAGATTTGACGGTGTTAAATGTATATTTGAGGCTTTAATTAAAATTAGAACCTTTTGTAAGAGGGGTTCCATCGGTGTCACCGTTTGGAAAATACACATGGATCCTAGAGAGCTGTGCATCATGAGTTCAACGTATCCTGGGCCGATTTGCTGAACGTTTACGTCCAATGGTAAAATTTGGAATTTCTCAAACAGAATCAGTCTGTGCCGTAAAGTCATGTATGCTCTGTGCCTTAAATTTTCACCATCCTGTTTCTCTGACTCGGTTCCGTTCGAGTTTTGAGATTCTAAGAAAGAATTATGCGGTGCCCAATTAACGTTCGTCCACGAATGACGGGCGAAAGCAGAAAAGATACGTGCAATTTTTGCAAATATTGCTGGTCCGTGCACCGCGCTGAGGTGTGCCGAATCGGCACCATTCTCCGCAACTTCCTATAAAAAATGTAATATTTATATCATAATGTTATAGGTATTTTCCATCAGAATTCTACCTTCTAATGGATATTTTGTCACGTTAGATTCTAAGTTTAATACGATTTAACAGAGGATATTCTCTTTTTATAAGTTCCGTCTACTTAAATATTATCTGTAAGCAGTCGTATCAATGTAAAAATGATCTTCTTCTTATGGCTTATATTAATTCTGCTTTAGCTCGGGGATCAAGCTGCACCCATCTATGCAAATTTGTATTTTTATAAACACAACTAGAGAAATAGAGCTTGAGCGAAAATTTGTTTCATCTACCGAACCTTATTACTTTTATACTCTGGATATATATGGCGCATTCTGTGCATTTTTGCACTCTTAAATTTCCTGTAAACGCTTAAAAATCCACAGTCTAGCGATGATACATAGTTACGAGTTCTTTACCTGTGCAAACCCGAAGCAACGATTCTTAGGATTCGTCATGGAGGCTGCAATCAAGGAGTCCAAGATCCATTTCCTATTTCAAATATCCATCAGCTTTACTTAACAGATATCTAAAAAAAGGAAAAAGAAAAAGAGAAGGATACTAAGAGATCGCCGTCGATCTAAACGTTAATGGCTACTTGGTTTCCTTGATTTTAGTTTCCATGATCGATCGAATTACACCGATTACCCTTATTTATCTATTATCTCTAAATGTTATAGAGATATTAGATTAGATATTTTCTCGCAAAAGCATATACAAACTATTCAAGTGGTACTAAACATCTTCGAAGCAAAAAGCAAGATCCGAGTGTTTATCTGCGTCCGTTCGTTTTGTTGCAAGATGGACAAACAACTTGCACAAAAAGAAAAAGAAAGGACAAAGAAATTACACGCAAACTAATTGAACTGACCTGTATATGGCAATTGATAAGAAACTCGTTTCGACCCTGATAACGCCATGTTCGGTTTAAAACGTGACTAATTGTTTGCGGCTGCCAGTGTGGTTCTAATCCCTCGGCGTGGTGCCAAACGAAGATAATTTCGTTAGCCTCGCAACTTTTCCAAGTTTTTGTTCTGGCAATATGTGGCACTAAAACGAAACGAACGATATAATGGACGATTAAAAGGTAGCTGTATACAATTAACGTTCGTCGTACGTTATAAGAGAGATAATGAACGATCGAAATCGAAGTCGTAAATCGGGTTACCTTTGTCAGCATAGGGGATGTAATCGCATTGCCCATCGGAACCACGAAATAGCCAACCATGAAAGGGACATTCTAAGCAATCACCCTTTACACGGCCACCCTCTGCCATATTTGCACCCAGGTGAGGGCAATAAGCGTCTAAAATTCTCACCGTCCCATTATCTGTTCTTTAAACGTGTATAAATTGTTAAACGTCAATATTAACTATACACACAGTACACATAGAGGGTGTGTCGGAGATCGTGGTACAAGCTGAAAGGGGTTGATTCCTCGTGCAAAGGTGAGTGGCAAACTGGTGGAGGTAAGGTAGGCAATTTTTGATACGAAGCTTTGTTTTCGAGAAAATCGACCAGGAAGTTCCCTCGTGTACGCTTGTAGCCGAGAGTCGGCGAGTTTCCTCGCATTGTTACCTAGAGTTGGGTATCTACTCTGTTCGGTGGTTCAAAAGAAGCCGAAAGGGTGTGATTTTGAAGGGCGTGGAAAGGAGGTTGAAGATATAAAACGAGAATTTTTGACACGAGCATCCGCTTTCGAGGAAATTGGCTATCAAATTTCATCCGCCCGAGTCTCGTTAGCTCTGTCAAGTGCGCACGTACTTGACGGAACTTCACCCGAGTGCGAAGAAACCCATTCAACCGAGACTCTCGTTACCTCTCGAGTGCACGCGTACTACATAGAACTTCATAGTGGCTAAGTGCGAAGAAACCCGTCCAATCGACTTTCATTACCTCTCAAGTGCACACGTACTCGACGAAACTTCATATTTTCACGATTTTCACGATTTTTCCAAAAAACCAAAACTTTTATCGGAAATCCTCGCTCTACAACATTTTTCCACTTACCTTCGCACGATATTTTTGTCGTACCACGTTTTCCCTTTACTTTCCCATGCATATATAAATATCGACAAAAAAAGAGGTTGCGCTTTTAACAATTTCTTACATCTATCGTAATATTTATATAAATTAATTTTATGTACTAATTTCTACTGAATATATATAATATATAAGTCGTTAATCTTTCTTCTTATAAATTAATTTATCAAAATACCTGAAGACGGCAAAATTCTGTCCGAGAGCAGCTACGTGTTTTACTTGACCCTTGTCTAATTGAGAACTCTCTAACAGGGCAAACCATCCGTTTGGATAAACTGGAGGAAGCTTACCCAATTTACGCTTTTTCGATTCCAAGTAATTCGCTAAAACTCTTTTGTTGTCACCTTCGAATCTTAGGTCCTGTAAAGAGTAGAGCCAATTATTTGTGGAGCTTTTTGTTAATAAAAAATTAATAATACACGAAACGAATCGAAATATCGGTGAAACAGGTATCTTTGATAACGGATAACGGTTTTTATTATTTTCAACAAAGTGGTAATGAAATTTTTCATAAAGCATGATAGTAATATCAATAAAATCATCGTTCGCTAAACTTAAGATTATGACGTGCAAAACATGGAAGCGCATCACGTTTTCTTTTTGTGGATAGAAAGAATCGCTGATACGAAGAAAAAGGATATTCTTCTGGCGTCACGCGTAAAAAGAAATCTGCTTCTTCGTTTGTAAACATAATGTCATCGTGCTGCTTTCTGTACGCACCCGTGTGTGTCGTTTGCGTTAAAAGTGTATGGATTCGGCTAATAGAAATACAAAAGGAGTGCGAGCGTCGACAAATTTTAGTAAATCTTCTTTTCCACTTTCACGTTTTCGAGGAATTAATATAGGTGTTAACGTTTCGCCGAAGGTAATTTTATCTTACTTATATAAATAACGTTATTAGCCTCTGATGTGTAGATAATATTTAACGATATTTATTTCTTATTCTTTATTAAATTGATAAAAGGAAGATGCTTAGTGACGGTCGAAACATCGTAGTACGCGTAACTTTAAAACGTCGATTCAGTCTCGATCGAAATTTCACGGAAATTTAATGGAAAGCCAACGTGGTTCTAAAATTACACTCGGGTCTTTCCAATCTTTATTTCTTCCAGCGCGGTCTATGAAAATATTCCTCTTTCTTTCTTTTCTCTCTTTTTTCTGTCTCTTTTCTTTTCTCTTTTTCGCATTCTTTTAAAATAGAATTTACCGGCAGTTCATCATTATTTCATTTCAATTCGACATCACGTAATTAATAATACTTTATTTCGATAATTTAAGGAACTGCTGTAATTTTAATTACTCTCGAATCTCTTCTACAAACGGAAAATATCGATCGGTTTGAATTTGAACAGTGACGAGAAGGAGAGTAAAAGATGCGATATAAGTAGGTAAACCGGGCAATGGTATCGAAGAGGACTCACCTTGATCCAGTTGATCTTGTACAAATAGGAAGCAAGGAGAATACCAAAAAGCAGAAGAAAAGCACCACCGAGGCTCCACCATCCGGCCATCGTTGTCTTCTTCACCCTCTGCCCCCGAACGAAGAAAAGCAAGTGCACTCTAAAAACTTGTCCCTCTGGAACACCTTCGGAACCACCTCTCTTATTCTCCTTGCTCACGCTTCTCCTCTTTCTCTCTTTCTTTTCTCCTTTCCTTCTCCACTACCACTCGGTCTCTTCTCTTTTTCCTTCCTTCCTTTTTCCTCTCCTCTAGCCTTCTTTCTCAGCACCTCGTTTTCCTCTTCTTTCTCTTCTTTCGCTCCTCACCACTCTCTCTTCCTTCCTTCCTTTCTCCTCCCTCTTGCTCTACCTTTTCTCCCTTCTTCCTTTTCTTCCTCTTCCACTAATCCCGCTCTTCGTCGCGTTGTTCTTATTTTCGCTCCCCCCCTTCTTTTAATATTTTTCTACACCTGTTCCGTACACTTGTCTTTCGAACTTTGTTATGTTTCGATCCTCCGCTCCTGCATTCGTAATTCTTTCCCCGCTCGTCGATTTCGAGCCGTTCTCAAATTTGATCGCAAAACGAAAAGAAAGAAAAGAAAAAAAAGAAAAGAAAAGAAAGAAAAACCGATAGGAACAAGATATCACCTCTGTCGATTCCAGTTCACTCGATCTCTCCTCTTCTTCGTTATTTCTTATCCTCGATACTTGTTAGTCACGCGAACTTATTTTCTTCTTCTATTTTCTTCTTTCTCACGCGCGTCCCTCTCGTTAACGGCCTCTTAATTCTTCTCGTTTCGTACAATGTATCGGTCGTTGCGTTCCCTTGGCTCGTACGATTCCATATCAGGTTTAACTAACTCGACGTCTAATGCAAATGGTTATCGTCCGATCTCGAAGTATAGTAGTTAGAACGAAGGGGACGATAGTTTGAAAAGATGTACGCGATAGTTTGATAGAATTAGAAAAAGCGAAGAGGCGCGCAGGAGGGTCTACCAGACGGATTCCGAACCCTCGATCGTTTTTCGAACGACTGAGCCACTTCGTCCTTAGACAGAGCCTTTTATACCTTTCCGAGGTGTACTAACGTCTCCAACAGTGTCTATTGCGGAAGACCCATCGACCTTTCATCGATCACATCTTCGATTTCCACTCGAATAAAATATTTTTCTCCCGGAAAAGTTTATTTTAACCTTAAACGATCGATCTTCCGTAAAAATATCGAGAAACTAATTGCACCTCGCAATCTATGTTTTTTTAGGATCCGTGTTTCATCTTGCACGAATTCTTGCACCAATCGTTCCTACTTAAATACCGCTTATTCGTTATATTTCTTTCTCCTGATTTCGTGTTACGTACGTTTGCGTTTCTTCAAACAAGTACATACATTGTAATACAAGAAAATATATTCGAATCGTATAACTTTCAACGAGATCATTTTTATATTTATAATCGATTATTAAATTGTAACGTGTTCCGTTTATGATAGAAGCTATATCGCAATGGCGCTTATGAAATGTAATACATAACGCATCGTGGCTATTCAAATGTCGAGGAATATTTGTCAGTCACAAATCGTATACCTGGCCTTTTCAGCGAATGTCGATCGAACCGATCACATCGGTTACCACATTTTTCCGCTTAAAATTATGTACAGCCACGACCGATTTCCAAGTCCTTGTTGCATATCTTTTCTTCTATCGCGAATCGTTCTGTTTCTGCTTACCCTCCTTGTCTTTTCTTTCCCAGGTTTCGTTTTATCAACGCTGTCGATCGATTTCCGATTGTTTCTATCTTTAGTCCTACGCTTTTCCGTATTTATTTTCTCCTCGTTTCGTCTTCTCTGCTCTTTTTCACTACTTCCCTTCTTTATATCTTACGATCGGCTATCGATTTTGTCGTGGTTACCGTGATTTTCGGTAAATCTCCGGCTTCAAATCCGGCCAGGATACGCAACATTTTTTACGTTCGAACGTGAATAATATTGTATGTTTAGTTTAGAGACGTCGTTTGAATTTTAAGCCGGGCTACGGAAGATCTAGGTAAGTACGAAGTTTGAAATCTGAGAGAGTTCAAGGTCGCCGGGAATTTATATGTAACGCAACCAAGTACTGCTTTAAACAGTTGTTTCTAGCGGGAGAAACAAATATCCGCTCGTGGAATACTCCACTGTTAAAAAGTATCCTAGAAAAATGTTTACTGAATCACAAGTAAAAATTACGTGTTGATAAATAATTATTACATTCCGTGCTCTCGAAATAATCAGAATATAGGGATCGAAATAAACAGTTATTTCTCTGTTAAAAAAGAAATTCTACTTCTGTCGTTTGAGAAAATATCTTGTCCCTTGTGGAATTTTTATGGGAAAGAAATGTTGCTCTTAGGAACGTTTTTATGAGACGTTCTCATAGAAGAGACACACTGGGATCACTTGGGACAAATGGGACACACTTGGCATCCGTATAATAAAAGTTCCATGGAAACGAGTTATTCCTGAAAGGTGAAAAAGTACCATAAGATAAAAGTATCGAACCGTTAAGTATCGGTTTCATTTAACGATACATTAATATCACGTTATTCGTATGTTTATCGAATAAAAGGTATGAAAACCATAACATAAGCAATATGTTTCAATAGTTTCATAAGAAGTACCGAACAGAAAAGAGTACTATATATAGAACTATATAGCAATTCTCTAATGTATTATAATATATTATATATGTGTATTCAGTAACGTCGTCAATTGGCTAGATGTTTATTTCCAAAGGAAACACAAACAATCTTTCGATTCTGAATCATTTACGTAAATATTGCAAATAAATTCAGACTATTTGGAATGTCGATCTAATTGTAATAATTACCTATTACACCATTTTTGTGTTATTGTACTGTTCAAATGAATAGTATCCGACGTTTGCTACAATACAATAATTGAGAACTTATTTAATATCGATGAATAAGATATATCTGTTCCTGTCATAATTTTATAAGTTCCATTCAAACAAAAACGTTTATTTTCAACAACATCCGCTTCCATCGATACTTATAACGTAATAAATTCTCTGAAAAGTTCCACGGCCCATATTTCAGAGAAAATCTGTTAAGAAGCTCCGCGACTCTTTCGGTCCCTGATTATTATTTTGCTGTTATAAGAAGAAAGAAAAAGAAAAAAAGAGAAAAAAGAATGGACTGATAGGTACGCGATGAAATATCGATATCTGCAAGAGCGAATACAGTTATGCCTCAATTTTTTAACTATATTTATAACGAAACATAAGATCGTTTTCAACTTAAATAGTGGTTAGTAGTATTTAAAAAGTTTCGACGAAAACGAATAGATATAATTAAAATTTATTGGTTGATGATTTTAAAAGAAGGCGACGAGTAGACCGCGGATTTTTATAAATTTCCTATTTTTACAAAGAGAACCAAAGAAACGAGACCTACGTGATAATGTGTTTCGTCTACTGGAAATTATGGCGAGCACTCCACCTTGAATATTTTATACGTCCTTATATATTACATGCATTCCGTGGGTTTTTGCATCCTTAAATTTGTCGCTTTTAGTCGAGAGCTTCTCGTTACTTTCTTATGTTAGCACAAATTGTATAAAGTATGTGAACAGTTACGAGCGACAGGTCACTCGATAAATTACCATTTACATTGATAGAAAAAATGAGGGAAAAAGATTGTAGAAGAAGCTGCAAGATCGAATAAAGTAGTTAGTGTAATGTGATGCAAGTAACTTGCTTTTTATTTATACAGAGCTCATAGGTACATTAAATACTTTACAGAATGCCAAAGATATCTGATTACACGTATCTTTTAATTCGTACACGCTTAATAGTCAATTCTTCTCTCGTTGTTCATTAATGTTCACAGGCATAATTACATCAAGATCGAAAAATTGGATTAATGGTAGAGGTAAAAAAATTCACTCGTACACACACGCTATTTAAAAGTATTAATTACAATGTCGATTAATCGACACACGAATTTATAAACGGCTATTTAAAACGCTTCACCGACTACGTTTCTTTTTCTCGATTAATATTTTATTGAATACACACGATTACATTTAAAAGACACAATTGTTTAACGAACCGACGCGCAGGAAAGTCGGATAATCAACGATCGAGCGAACGAATGAACCGTTATCATTCAATCGTTCGGTAATTGATTGGCGAGTAATACAGTTAAATAAACAAGTCTCGATACAAGAGTCTTAATCTTAAAATTATAATTCGGTAATTTATGAAGCAAATAAATAAATGAATTAAACGGATAATTAATTCATTTATATATCGTATCGTGCAATATAATATTCGTATACTACAATAATTGTAAGTCGTTCGTTCAGAGATTTATGATATCACGAACACGCAATTAACGTGATCGATCACTTGTAAAGTAAAAGTCTAGGCACAGCGGTGAAAAACCAAAAATAGAAATATTTACGGACAAACAAGAAAACAATGTAAATGTCTCTTTTTCCTAATCCTTCTGTTTTTCTTTTTTTGCTGAACAAATTTTCTTTGTTTTCTTTTCACCCGATTATTAACTTCGTCTGTAGGAAAATTCAACGATAAAAAAAATTTGTTTTCTACGAAACAACGAACAATGGGGAAAACAGATTTTTTTTTAACTAATCGTCGAAAGAAAACAGAATGTCCACGTGAAACTTCGTTTAAACGTGAGTATTCTACGCGAAAAGTACAATAATATTGACCATTCTTGCGCACAATTTATCTCTTAATATCTTATGCGTAAACATGGAATACTTTCAGCCTAAAATACCTTCCCTTTTCCAATCCTTCAAATATAAAACAAAAACACAACCCGGTTAAACGTTAACTTCAATTTTTCAAGCTCAGGTGATTAACATTAACTCAACAGCTGGCATGTTAACATTAACGAAAATAAGAGAGAATGACAAACTTAACAAGAACAAAGAGAAACGCGGTTAAATTTTTTTAACAAAGAACTAGGAATTTTTGTAACGTCGTTTGAAAATCAATGACTGGCAAATAAACGGGGAACAAACTTAACGAACCAATTATTTAACGAGCTAGAAAACGAGAACAATTATTTAAAAACTGAAAAATAATTTTCCTACTATCATTATAAAACGTTAACTAAAACAAACCTTAACCCTTCACTGTACTCGTCACTCCAATTATTTTCTATCATTATTATCATTTAGGAAGTCGGGAGTAAATTAAAAATATTATTACAGTTGATTCTACAATTTTGTGCTCAACACTGTATGTTTTTTGTTAAGTAATACTTTTGAGTAATTAATTTTTACGTGCTATCCCGAAAGTTAATAATTTCGATTCTATATTGTCAAAACGATCTCTGAATTTCCAATTGAATTTTGTCTATTCTGTTTGGCTTATAAAATGGTGCAGAAAAGGTGAAGAATTTAAAAAAATTTATTAATTTTGAATTTTGAATCTTTTTTGTGCGATTTTGACTAAAGTAAATGATAACAAATCAATTTCTATTATCTCCTTCCTTCTTTTCTTTTTTTGTTCTTTTTCTTTGTTTTTTTCTTTTTTGGCAGTTTCAGCTGATAACTTTTAATTTTAATTTATGAGGTATCTGAAAGGTTTAATTTATATATAACTTTCTTTAACTCTAACGCTACTTGTCTTCTATTTTATCTGCTAGTCAATTTCTACGTTTCATTGACTCTGAGATTTTGTTAAAATTTTAGAATTTCGATGTAATTGAAATGCCAATCAATGGAATTATTATTATTATACTATGTTTGGCAACTGATTGTCGTTGTTTCTTGGACTTCTGTTTCTGTTTGAAAAAGTTCCAAAAGCTCCTCTTCGTTCTTCGGTTTATTCATTTTTTTCGGTACAATGATTCTCAAATTTATAAGTTTGAAAATGTGTTCCAAAAAATGTTTACCAATACTATTTCTCATTTCTATTTTCAAACTATGAAATTTTGTTCGATTTTTTGATGTGTATTCGACTCAGGAATTTCTAATTTTTTAAAATTTCTCTTATCCTTTTTCGTTTTTTCTTTCTTTCCTTTAAATTGAACTTTTTTCTTCCCCTTTCTCTTTTTCCTTCGTCACCCGCTTTGTACTTCTCTAAACGTTCTCGAAACTTCAACAATCGGGGTTTTGTGCTTTGGATCCTGTAGAGTCTTCGACGCGCCCTTTAATGCTTCTATTTTTCACAGTAGTAGCCATCTTTCTTCATTTCTTCCTTCTTCTTTCCCAAATCTAACAAAATTTTGTTCTGTCTGATTTTAGTCTTCCTATTTCTTCAATTTTGGTTATTCTTTAAACTTTTTGCATGTCTCCATCTGATGATCCCATCTTCAAGCTGGTCCTCGAGACCTGGAAGGTTGTGAGCGTTAGCGAAAGCCAGATCAAACACGAAAGGAAACAAAATTTGGTAATTTTTAAATGATAAAGTGAAATTATATCTGAATCAATTGTGCAGCAAATCGGAAGAAACGTTAGGTTTTTATTAACTTCTTTGTCTTTTATTCCGATATGTCTTTGTTGATGATAAAAATGTTTGATTGCAACGATGATCCATGCTTTTCAACGGATTTTCAATTCTTCTTGATCAACGCATAAAATTCGTGCAATTCAAATGAAAAAGTGCATAGCGTAATTTTTACCTCTTTCTATTTCGCGTTTCTTATTTAAAATATACCGATTAGTTATATTACATTAGAAGATCTTTTTTCATATAATTTTTCTTTTAAATTTTTAAATAGAAATCTTATTTGTGCCATACGAGGAGTATATTCTGTTCTAACTATATATTTTTAATTATATATATAATTTGTTTATAGAAACGTTACCTCGTGCTATTGTGTGTATATCATCTGAAATGTTCGATCTTAGAACTGTGATTGTATATATCTTTAATTTTTTTACATCGTACGAATATAAAACAAATCTAAATTATGCGGTAAAGAAATTTTGATTCAACGGGATTATTTTTAAATTTCACAATATATTTGGAGTAACATACATACATGTATACGTCCATAAAAATCATTTGTATTCAATCTATATTGTTGTAAAATTTCATCTGTATTATTAAAATTATGACAAATTTTCGTTATTTTTTTTTTTTTTTTTTAGTAAGTACAACGAATCAGTGATATAGATGAACTCGTGATAATTTAACAGTATAATATTCCATGAAAGTTTATGGCATGTTTGGGAATACATATAAAATAATATAACGGTAAAATATCAATGAACTTTCAGTTCTTCGACAAACCTTTCTTTTGCCCTCTTTTACTTTATATATTTTATATCATTGAATCACTATGACTGGTTATATCGACATTTTCAAGCGATGTTTGATATTAGCTTGAAGCGAATTACATCCGATATTTTTCTCTACTCTTTAAACAAATATTACATTGGACCGTTTATATGTAATTTAAATAATGTTCGTTTGCTGTATTTCGCATTTCTATTTCTTTGCATTTATGTTTCTCGTACATCCCTGATAATTTCAGCACTGACAAAATTCATTTAATTATAATTACATAAAATGTTTCATTTCACATTTTTTAGTGGTATTTACATTCGAATCATGACAGAATTTATGTCCATAGTTTTATGATATCTTTTAGGTAAAGTGAACATTTTCTACAATATTTCCAATCGCTGTTAAATACAACTATCTTGAGATTATGAAAACATGGATTTATAAAAAAAAATTTTAATCAAATCGCAGGCCAATTTATTTTATTTAGAAAGGAAATTTCATTGGACTCGAACAAAGATCTTCGTGAACTTGAAAAAGGTTGAATAGATTTCAAGTAAAATCGAGATAAAATCTCAGATAGTCTGAGGAAGATTTAGATAAGTTCTAAACAGGATCCTTTTTCGTAGATCCGGAGAAATTTTTGATAAATCTAAGAGATAAACTTTTTTCTAGATGTAGAATCAGAATTCAGGTACAAAATGCTTAGAGTGCTTGCGTTTTAATCATAAATTAATTACGAAAGAAATCATCTATGTTTCGATGTTTAAGAGAATCGTTGGTAAGAAACGAGTGGAAGATCCTTTGGTATGTATAAATTGTTAAAAACAATACAGTATTTTTTTAATATTATATTTAACGTGACATATTTCCTTAGCTTTCTTCCTTTTCTAGTTATAATTTTGCAGTCAATTTGGATGTATTTAATTCTCATTACTATGAAATTATTATCATTTGATATTTTATTCCAATGCCATTTATCGTAAGTATATTGGAGCTCGAATTTTATGATAGAGTTTACAATCCATTTAATTTTCATTTTCATCTACTATTACAAATTCAAGAAATCGTTTATTTATTGATTTTCGTCTTTTCTCGAAAATTAATACTTCTTAATCGATATTTATCGTTGATTTGCATTCGTGTCTTCCCTCTGTTCAACTGTTTCTTATATTAACTTTTGCTACAAAAATTATCTTCTATTAAAACTGCAATTCGATGTTAAACTCAGCAAGATAACAATTATTCAAGATAATAATATAATTATATAATTATAATAAATTGTTTTTCGTAAGCTTCGATTATTTCATAATCGTATATTATTCGCTATCTGCTATTTTGAAGCGGGAACGTTGTAATGGAATGGAAGAACAGAATATGTCTCGGTTATTATCGTTGATATATCCTATACTTTCTTTAGTTCGTTCGAATTAAAAACAAGGCTATCGGTTTGATACGAAAAACGCAAAAAATATCCGTTTCATTAGCTATTTTGATACTCAGCACAAATGCACAAACATTCGATTAAATAACTATCAAGATTCGTTTTCTTCGTACTATGCAATATTTGTCTTTTTCGCGATAATCAATTTCGTCGTAAATAAGCATCGGTCGGTGTTTTTGCCTTCGTTATATAGCTATTTTCTATTCTTGTCATTTGGACAAGCGATTCGTAATTTGAAGTATGTTTAATTAGTAACGGACTTGATGATCTTTGCTACAAAAATATATTTTCCGCTTCATACGAAACCTTGTCAACTTGCAAAGTGACTTCTATTTGAAATAAATCTACTGAAATTAGGTCATCGAAACAAAAAATAAATATCTTACTGATGTAGCACTAAGAACCATTGTTACAGCGTTCGATTATCACTATTTTTTATTATCTTCTTTTATGGTCTGTAAAAAGTTGGAAATTTTTTAAGTAAACAATCTTTAAACACTTTTCAAAATAAAAGATTTGCATTTGTATGATCGTTTGTGGCAAAATTTTGCACCATGTTCAAGTCCAATTTTAATTTATAAGAGATCACCGTCCTTTGTATTACTATTAAAAATTTTATAGTATAACGTTACAGAAATTCTAAAACGAATTAGTGACTTTGATGCTTACGTTCAGAAAAAAGTCGCAAGACAAGTGTTCGATGATATTTCGAAAAGTTACGATACTGCACAATTGATTGTATTGATTTATAATTGTATTTCGTACCATATTAATTTAGAATTTCAACCATGATAGAACTGTTGGAGAAATAGTAGCGAATAGAAGTAAACCAGTAATCTGTTTTATATTTTTGTATATTGTTAAGGGTTGAGACAGAATCGAATAAAATGTATGTTTAAGTAAATAATTGAGATTGACAGTTGGAAACGTTAACTTTGAAAATTGTACTTGATAGTTGATAAATAGAGTGTTGTGGAAAATTTGGAAAAAGGTTTTTGATCAGATCTTAGTGCCTGGATAGAATAGGGCCGAGCGAAATTGCGTTTTTAGAAAATAAAGTAAATAAATAAATGGTCGTCATTGATCGTTAATCTCGCCTGATAAGAATTTGAAATTTCTTATGTGGAATTTCTTTTTTAGTTTCGCGTTAGAAGAATTTTAGATATAATAACGAGTATGAAAAAGCGAATGAAAGTAATGAAAACAGCATGTAAAGATTTCTATAAGCTTAGCTGAGATCCGGATTCGATAATTTTCAACGAATGCATCTGCTAATATAATAATACTACTCGTCTTTTTAGGTATCAAGAAACATTAAAGATGAAACCATTTGTGTCGCAGTATTTTACAGAAGTTCAAATATGTAGAATTTTTATTCGATGAGACTTTTCCAATGGAATGTTAATTGATAGCTAGAATTTTTATTAGATAAAATTTTATTAATGGCTAGGAGTTTTATTAATTTCTATGTAAATGGGATAATATAAAAAATATTTACTCCTATTTTGTCAAGTAGTGGTTTATTCTTCTCCTTCTATCGTTTTCTCCGTTGCATTATTTTATTTCATATTGATCGACGTTGAAAGAAAGACATTCTTTCAAAAAGCGAATGAACTCAATTATTTTAATACGTTGGACGAATGATCATATACTGGGATAGAATTTGTGTTAAGAATTTTATGGCGAACTTCGAAACAATACTCTCTAAACTATGAGTTGTTCGATATTGAAACAAAAACTTCTCAATTTCTTAATACCACTATTTTATCTTCGATAACACGTCTTTCCCCTCAACTAATTCTTATTGTTACAAGGATATTATTGCAGCAACTTTTTTTTATACTATTGTATAAGGATTTTTTACCAACAACTTACTTATTATTTTGCATGATTTTCGATCTTTCAGCGGCTTTCATTTCATTTTAAAGAAAACACTGACATGTGTATCGAAAGATAAAATTATTTTCGATATTCCTACAGAACTGCACCCACAAATTTGTAAATATTAATTCACGGTATTGTATTTATTTTTATTTCATATTTTTTTCAAGTGTAATCTTTCTTCTTTTATTACGCTTTGCCGGATCACGTTCTGACGCAACAAATGTCAAAAATGATACATGTATAGTGGCATTGAATGAAAGCTATTTTTCTAATATATGCATGCTTTCGACGATGAAAGTTGCGCTACAATAGAGAATTGACCCAGTGATTTTAAAATCCTTTCGCTACGGCGATTCGTTCCGCCAAAGCGCCGCCACTGAACGGGATCCAGTGTCAAAAGTATACACGTAGCGCGTGGACAGTCTTCGGCGTTCGGATTTGCTTATTACGTCTGAATAACGTTGTCTTGACATGCTCTAGGTGTCAATAATAAAATTCATGTACATTAACCTGAACAATTAAGATAAACAGCAAATTGCGATACATTTAAGAAATAAGAGTACCTTTAAAAAGTGAAAGGACGTACCGGTATATAAATTTTTTGGGCATTTTTTGTCTAAAGTTTGTGATATTTTTCTTAACTAACTATTGTACTGTAATAGACGAAACAAATTCAAAAAACCAAGGATGAATAAATATGACTCCATAAAGTATCTGCAAGTATTTGGCGCGGAACTCTCAAGAGGCGCTGCTAGGCATAAATTAGTTGGCCACGCTGCCGGCTATAGGCGGCGTTAGCCTTCAGGGGTCGTTTCATGCACGTTGGCTATAACCGTCGTTAGGAGCGAAAGGGTTAATACCACGATTCCTATCATATCGTGCAATATAATATAATATAATATAATAATAAAGGATTATTATGATTATTGCTGCAACAGGCAAGAAGCATGGTATATCTTTCGATGATATTACACTCTGAGAATGAAGGAACGTGGATCTGTTGTTGCGAAGGTACCATCAACCAATGACTAAATCGCAATGCTAAGAGTAACTTTACGTACCGACACAAGTGTGACAAATATGAACAAACTTTCAGCACCCGAACATTTCAATAGTAATTTGAATGTATTCCGTAATGAATACGATTTTCGTTAAATTCAGATATGAATTTCTGTTCCTTTATACGAATCTCTATCAGTTACGTGATATGGTTTATTTTACCTGGCATTCAATAATTTTGTTCGATAATTTTGTTCACAGAAATCGCATCATTTGAATATATTCGAATATAAACTATATTTAAACAGGAATTTATTTTTCAAGTGTGACGTTGAATAATTTTGCACAGTTCACAAAAAGATAAAGCAGCCCAGCAAAAATCGGTCTAAGACTGAAATCAAATACTCCTGATCTATGTAAAGTCGTGCTTAATGTAAAATAGGAATCAATTGTAGAAATTTGATTTTACATTTTATTTCAACGAAGTACATTTATATATGTTGACATTTAAATCCGAATAATTGCAAAAGACGAATAAAAGATATGTACCGAGTGAGTATTATCGTTTAGAGTACACACTACGTAGAAACGAGAACAACGTCAAAACCAGCTTCTTTTTATGTTTTTGTTTTTAACATTTCCCTCTCATTGTTTCGATGTTTCAAGATATTTCAGAGAATCGTTAAATTATACGAGAAAAGATAACGAACAAAATATGTTCGACGATCTTTTGCTTCGTAGCTTTCGCATTTTGATAGGTAGTATCGACATCTATTCTCTAAAATACGAACGAATCGCTAGATCGTAATTCGTTTGTTCCTTTTCTGAAATATTTTGGAAACATCTTTCCGTTATTTCAAATCTTGCAGTTCCATTTCCAACGATATACAATCGATTGTTTCTGTTATTTATTTCTAACAAATAGCAAGAAACTGTTCGTCTCCTGTCAAACTGTAGAAATTTATTCAGGAATTAGGCTTGTTCGTTTACGTTTAATCGGTCGTGCACTTTCGAACAACTATAAAACACGATATGTTGGATCTATCGTTTATAATGCAATCAATTTAAAATACACATCTCAAAATGTTTACATTTATTTAACGAAATCGTTATGGATTTTTTTCCGATGAACATACGAGAATTATCGAAATGAGAATCGGATTGACCTTGAATTTCACGTAACCGTAGATAATTGTATTTTATTTATTCTAGAGGATTCGTAGTTACGTAGAAAAATGTACGAAGCCGACTCGACAAAAGATCACCGCTTAATTTTCAGCAACGAATCGAATACTTTATGTGCTATGACATTCTGCAACAATTATCAAAAATAAAAGTACAAATTGCATACAAATATTGTTTATCAATATCGAAATAAAATGTTCTTTGATTTCTATCGAGCAGAAGAATGATATTTTGAATGTTTCTGAATGAAAATGATTGTGAAATACCGCAACTTCTTCTAAAATAACTCTTATTTCGTTCAGTGGCCGCAAGATGCTGTTATAAAATTTCGAACGACGAATAAAACTCTTGTCGCTAATATTATAAATATTTGGAAAACCTTCTGTTGCAATTTCACTGAAATAACGAGCACCTGTTTGAAACATCACCTATCAATTTCTTTTTCTCAGTATATTAAGATAGTCATTTTTAAGATAGTCGTGTTATCTTCGTTAACGATTCTTCTAACTTTCGTTTCAGAGACACACTTCGGAGAGAACGGTACACAAGGAATTAGAATTTTCGATTGATAGAAGACACTGGCAAAAGGAAACATTTGCAAACGTGACTACTTTTAACTTTCTATTTTTGCCAATTTTAATCTGCTAATAGTTTCTTTAATCAGCTAAACGAGAAAACGATCAAGTGCCGACGAAAATCAAAATAAGAACGTTAAAACGATAGAAACAAACTAAAGAAACTAAATAGAAAAAATGATGCTAAATCGTGAAATTTTTTACATAGTCTATCGAAACACCAAGACCGTGTATAATTGCCAGATACAGGACTCACCATTGCCGGAAGATTTCGCTGCGAATCTTCCTCCAGGACACTCTGTGACCCTTCTGTTCGGGTAGCGAGCTACTTCTGCGGAGTTCGAAGGCAGTAGCAGCTCTTAAATAGTCGTTTCGACGGGTGCACGCGTTGCGATGACCCGTGAGAAAATTTCACCCTATTTCTACGATCCCACGGGGTCAAAGGTCGGGCAAACCCTGATTTTTACCTGTTTCCGGGCTGGCAAAAAGGGGATGCTCAGTTAGTCGGACACGCAGCAACCAGAACCGATGACGACTATGTGAAGAGAGGAGAGATGGTAACGGTCGTTTTCTTTCAGGTTCTTTATGGAGAAGGAAGGGTGCAGGTTTCGATTCGTGAGAATTAAACCTGGCAGGAGTAGAAAGTTCGAGATACCTTTAAACATTAGAGAGATAATCCATCTTCGGTGTAAAAAGCGAAATTGTCATAACTAGAACGTGAATTTTTATCCAAATTCATATTTTTGAGAATAGAATTTAAAAAATAAAGGATATGAGTAGGAAAATGGAAAGAACCTATCAAGTATCCTAGAAAGCACTATACTTTGGATATCTTATATATCTTTTTCATATTACGCGCATTCTGTACAATTTTGCATTTTCAAATTTCCTATGAATGCATGAAAATCCGCAGTTTAATTATTATATTTAGTTGGCAGGAAGGAAAAGGATTGAAATACCCTTAAACATTAAAAAGATCACTCATTTTTGAAAAGTATGAAAAACAAAATTGTTACAACTACACTGACGATTATTGTGAATTTATAAGAATTTTAGAAATGCGAAATTACATAGAGTGTGGCTAATAAATATAAAGAAAGTGATTATAAGTGCTTTTCTATAATAATGAAAACTATGACCTTTTATAATAGTTAAAAGGTAAAACAAGGTTTTCTTCTGAGGGTTTACTTTTTAAATCAAAACGCTACTTCTTAATCGAGAACAATAATGTTCTCCAAAATATGACTTTGTATACAATCGCCAATTATAGCGATGATATTACATTTTTGTCTTTTCCTTTTAATCTTTCGTTCAACTTACAATTCCTTCCAGAAGCAAAACATAGATGTAGCCAAATATTTAAGAAATAACAACTTTCTTATTGCTAAACTAGTTAAGGCTACGCGTTACACGTATAGAAACGCGAGCAACATCAGAACCTCTTTATATTTTTTTAGCTTTTTTTATATTTCTGACGTTTTACTTCTCTCAACAGATGTTTAGAGGTATTTCGAAATATTGACATTATATGTAGGAAGATAGCGAACAAGATATTTTGTGCGATCTTTCACCTCGTAGCTTTCTCGTTTCTCGAATAGTATCAGTAGGAACCTTTCCTCTACAACAAAATTTATAAAACATCATACCTTATAATACCTTTATAATGATATAAGGAGATTTCAATCTGCTTTCCAAGCACGAACTTTTCGTTTAAAAGTGGAATGGATT
The DNA here is from genome assembly GCF_014825855.1 of Bombus pyrosoma. Lineage (NCBI taxonomy): Eukaryota > Metazoa > Arthropoda > Insecta > Hymenoptera > Apidae > Bombus > Bombus pyrosoma. The sequence goes on from NC_057774.1 coordinate 361,791, forward strand.
AAAAAATATAAAACTACAATTTTTCGACAAAATCGTAATCACGCGAAATAGTCATAATTTATATAATAATAATAAAATTTATGTAACCGATACGAGCGTTTCAACCGTTTCATAATACGAACGCACAATCTTGTCGTTTTATTCTTCTTTTACCCTCTCACACTATTCAAATCGTTGAAAGCGGTTCAACGACAAGAAGATCCAGTTTTATTCCCCATTTAACCATCGAACTGTTCGTCTCTGTATCTCTAACCCGTTCCGCGTAAATTATAATCCTACGTGTGACTTTATTTACCTTGATACAAGATTTATATTTATATTATTTATATAGTATACGTATATACACAATATTATGTTATAGATTTACATACAGTGATATATATATATATATAGTTATATATATGTAGTTATATATATATATATATATAAAGTTGCGTCACTGTATGCAAGAAGTCACCAGTACCTGTAGGATTAAACTTAAAAATTTCGTAAGATTAGGATTCTATTAACAATGTACAACATGCAACAACTACGAACAGAAACCAAAGATCGTGTATTGTACAAATATCTGCAATACTCAGCGTACAAATTTCATATTACAGCGGAATATCCAGAAATATTGTTAAAAATAAAAATTGTTAGTAATAAAGAGCAAGCCAAGGCAATATATTATTTTATATTTAAAAAATATTAAAAATAAGAGCCTTCTGTTTAAACGAATAGACTTAAGAACGTTTAGGACATAAGGGTAGAAAATAAGAAAAACTCTGTACAAGGTTGCAAAAGGTGATTTCACAATTTTATATCGAAATCGCAATGTATATGCCTAACAAATTTATTTTCGATAAACATTTTATTATATGTGCGGTTACTTCGACATAATTGTATGTTATATTGCAATTAACTATCATAATATGATCGTATAAATATATTGCACGCGTTATTACCTTTGATATGTATTTATGCCACTCTTCGTGTACATAAAAAGGAATTTTTTTACTAGTTCATTAACATTACCGACAGTAGTTATATTATCAACCCATATCCTCCTTTACCGACCCACGATACTCTATACAAATCATTTGATACACTCCTTGGTAAACCTGCGCATATATATGCATATGTGATCCGCCATATTCATTTCCTGAAAAGTTTATTTATATTTAGGTCGCGAAATTAGATTCAGGTAAACCGTCGTTTGATTTCAAATTTCTAAGATATCTAATTTCGAGAACATTTCATTAAAATATCCTTCTTCGTGAGAAATATGTCAAAAATTTAATTCAAATAGACGAATAGTAGCGAAGATTGTCAGCTGGGAGTGTGGCGGCTCCTGTAATCCGGCTACTCGGAGGCTAGTTATGATGGAGGGTCTGAGAGCGGGGGTTCCTGTTGGTGCGGGATTCACGTTGACTGGGCGTCCGCGCTAAGCTCGCCATCAATATGGGCATCCTGTCGAGGAATCCGGGATGGCCAGGTTGGCTAGGGAGAGGCGAACCGGGCCAGAGGGGAAACCCAGCAGCCAAAAGTCTCCGTGGCGGGCAGTAGTGGGATCGCGCCCGGGAGTGGGACCGCAGTGACAGCCTGGTCAATATGACTCGACTCATAACTTTTTTTTTCATCTTTTTCAGTTTTTTATCTTATCCCAGTTAACATAGCACCATAGACGTATGTTTAAACTAATCGCTTATAATTTTTTATAATAAAAATCTTTGTCCGTATGGGCTGTTATAGTGTGACAATTGTCTCCAACTGCTGTATCAATTTTTCATTCTTTTTGAATATTTGTTATGAGGTAAATACTTCTTTCTGTGCGTCTCTAATTTGTAGTGGACTTCTGTATTATACCTGTTATTCTAATATATTTTTCGAAGATATATTTCTTTATAACAATTACTCGGTTAAAACATAATCCAGTTATTCTTTTGATTTAAAAAAAAAAAGAGAGAAAGAAAGATCAAATTAATGAATTAGCTATGATGCTCGTATAGGAAACTTATTAATTTGTACATTATTATTCATTATTTCTGTCTCTTACACTTTCTCTTCGGTATAATGTAATGTTGTGTAAAAGAATATTGACATTATATTCGGTATAAGGATTGGAAACTGAATAAGACAGTTCATAGAATTTCAGGACAATATTATTAAACAAGAAAATATAAGAAAAATACAAGATATGCGATATGGTTATTTTTATAATTTTTGTTTCTCTTTCTTTGCTTGTTCAGCAAGTGCTTCTAAGCGATCGTGTTCTGCAATTAAAGCATCAACTTCACTCGTAGGAAGGATCCTTGTAATAGTTTTATCATTTTCTCTTATTAGAGTGACCATTTCCACTGAAATAAAATAAAAAGTAGTTAAAATATTACACAATTTTATATTTATGTAAACTACATTTAAATTATATGTTAACTAGATTATGGAAACTACATTTAAATTATATACATTTACCTTTGTCTCCTGATAATTTATTAAGATCTAAAGTCTTAGACAGCACTTTTATAGCCAGTGCTTTTGCTTCATCTAATGTAATATTGTTATTATCATATTCCTGCTTTAATGATGATACTGCAGCAGCAGAATTATGTCCAATACAAGTTGCTTTCCAGCCTCCATAATTCCCACTTGGATCTGACTGATACAATTGGTATCCATAATGCTTGTCCCATCCCATATATAAGATGGAAACACCAAAAGGCCTTTTTCCTCCATATTGTGTATATGCCTGCTTTACATCACAAAGCCAAGACACAAGTTGCTCACAAGGAATAGGTTCTCCATATTGCAGTAAATAGCGTTGCGCAATTAAACGTAATTCATTTGTTAATACATTAGCATCAGAAGTGATACCAGCAACAGAACACACAATGTCATCATTGAGTTTGTAGATCTTTTCAGAATAATATACTTCATCCAATAATTTATTTATATTACGTCTTTCTGCCACAAGTAGAACACCGTCAGTTGCTAAAATGCCAAGGCAAGTACCTGCATGACTTATAGCTTCCATTGCATATTCTACTTGATAAAGACGACCCTCAGGAGAAAAGATTGTTGTGCGTGTATCATATCTGCGTGCCTGTTAGCGTAAAAAGGAATTAAATATGACTTAAAAATGTCAATATTATATTTTTAAATTTCATAATCTTATGAAACTGATGTTTTTACTATTAATTTCTTTATGTTTATGTTGCAATATCGGTTAAATTTTTTATAGATTCTAAAATAATATAGCCCTATTATATATACTTGTAAATATGAATTTATGTAACCTAAAATACTAGCTAAACAAATTTAAAACTCAATATAAATAAAAACTTGAAATACTCAATTTAATAAGAACATAGTATCATAAAATAAACGGTGCGTCCATATGTGATGTAAATAAATAAATAAATAAACTTCATTAAATTAACTTTATGACGATGATCATTCAAGTTTTAACAACAGCAATTTATAAACAATAATGAATAAATTTCTATGAAGAAATGAAAAAATTTTTTAAACGCAAGAACACATTTAATAAAACAAATTTACATATAATATCCTAATACTATTATTATATATATTATTTCGTTATTAATGAATGACAATGCAATTTATGTAACCTCTAAATTTTAATAGAAAGATACCTAAAAGGTTAATGAAAATTATAACAATAATACTAAATTAATATTTCTTTATATTTACCATTATGTGAAACTTTTAGTACGGTAGATACAATATTATGACAAATAAAAGTGAGAAATTGACACCAGCAATAAGAAGCGATTTGTACAAGTCGGCTTTTTGAAGAACTTCAGAACACACAACAGTTTGTTCTGGAAGTTGACAAGATTTCACATCAATCTTAATGTGTTCTATAATAAGACTGGCATTCTTATAGAATAAATGTAATAAATATAACAAATAAAACAAATCAATTGAGGACATACGCTCATAATCTATTTATTTTATACTATATATATTATATGTATAATATATAGTATATATAGTATAATATAGTATAAATATATATAGTATAAATGTATTATATACATATAGTATAAACTAGATAGATTATATATATATATATATATAAAGATATTTTTTTTAATCCTCTGATATATGTAAAAATTATATTTATATTAAATAATTTACTTACTTTTTGCTATCTTCTTTTTACAAATATTTACTTAATGAAATTTTTACGATAAAATCAGTAATTTACTTCAATTATTTTGATGTGGATTAGGAGGATTTGTAATTAAATATTATAATAATTGTTGTTGTATAAAAATATATTTAATTTTAAAAAATATATAAACTCAATTATCATCAGTACTTTTCTAGCGAATAATATTTTGTCACTATTAAAAATCGAATTACCAATTGTATTATAAAAATACATCATTTGTACATACATAATTTGCATAATATTGTAATTTTCCAATCGATATTCGTAATCATTTTAATTATCATTGTTTTCGAAAGTTTTATTAAGTTTTAAAAAGAATATAATTAAAAAAAAAAAGGAAAACGAAATACCGACATTTTACGATTACAAAAGAAAAAGGAACTTTATGGAAACTATACATATAGCTTCATCGTTAATTCTTAAAAATCATATCAAACATTTTAAGAAGGAGAAGGAATTGCTTGTAACATCTTAAAAAGAAAAACGAATTTCATAAGGTAATACGTTAAGAACGAAATAACAGAAATAACGAAATTAAGCATATTATTAAAGTATTTTCTATTCTTTGTCATAACCAGAAGCCAAATCTTGTGTCATTTTTTCCCCTTCTTCTTCTTCTCCCATTTTCATATTAGAGTTCAAATACTGATAAATTCTAGTGAATCCTCTCCCAGTACTAATTTTTTTTGCTTCCCCATAGAGTTTTGCTGCTATTTTTGTATTGCACGAAATAATATTCTGTGAGTTAGAGTTACCTTGTTTGCTTAACTTTGGTTGAGAATTATTTCTTTTAATATTATCCTTTTTATCGTTTCCTTGTGTTTCAGAATTATTTCCTTGAGAAATTGCATTCATTTTAGAATCACTTCCTATATCTGAAACATCTTTATTAGCCTCAAAAATATTTTTAAATGATGTAACAGCATTGTTTTCTTCATTAGAAATATTTTCTTTTTCTTTTTGACTAAAACTATTATTTATAGTTGAAGAAGTGATACCTATATCAATACTTGTATCAATAGTATCATTTTTCAAGCAATTTTTTTCAGAATCTGCTATCTTATTACTATTATTACTTATAATGGAAACATCTTCTCTTTTCGATGAATTACTCTTTGTTTCCTTCTTCCCATCGCTTTCCTCTATTTTCAATTTGCCTAACTTAGAAATGAGATTACTAGCAAAATTTCCATCACATAACATTGCTTTAGAAAGTTGTTTAGGTGGCTGCAATGGTTGTTCAATGTCTACTTTCTTTCTTGTAGTACTCGTGCTGTTGCTAGTGTTGCTGCTGGCGTTGCTGTCAGTTTTTTGAATAAGAGACATTCTCTCTCTTTCATACAGTTTAAACTGTTTCTTCTTTGATTTTGACATAGCAATCACCCCTCTAATTACATCTCTATTTTCTGTCGCAGCTATTGGATTATATGGTTGACTATTTCCAGTCCAGTCTTCAGCCTTCGTATAAGTTTTCATGCTAGGTACACTCTGTATTGGAACTGTCTGAACGTCTTCATTTGGTTCTAACGTGATTTCCTTGCTTTTTACATCTCCACTTGTTGGACATACTAACAAATGGTGCTACAGAAATAAATTATACTAACATTAGAATCTAAAAATTAATGATTTGACTTATCAGATATTAAATTCTTCCATTGGGTAACACAAATGGTTAAGTAGGAATAACATGAATGAAATATAAAAATTTATAGAAAAGGGTGTGTAAAAATGTTTTCTAATTTACCTCATACTCTTGCGGGTCTAATAAGTGTGATCTATCGTATTTGCAAATAACCTTGTAATTTTTCGGGTAATTTTTGGCACATTTTGTTATATGAATTTGAAATCTAGATTTTCTAATACGATGACATTTGTTGTATGGGCAGGTAATATAAATCTCCATGTCATTCATTTTTCTAGGAACAAAAGAAATAAAAATTATTATATAATTATAAAACTAGTACGTATATTTATATATAACGAGAATGTTTTCAATGTCATCTTCAAGTATCATGTTGTATCTTCTTTTTTTATGGTCGACTGGTTGACAAAACAAGTAATTAAAAAAAATATAACAGTTATTGTTAATAAAAATGGTCACTCAAAGGAGGGAAAATTATAAGTTTAAATTTCTGTATTAATAATAGAATTTATTATATTCTAATTCGTAAATAACTTTTATGTTCAACGTTACATGTGTAATCTTATCTAAAATATAATTTTTAATTTATTTTCAAGCTTAATATATAAAATATTACGTTCTCTCGGTCTTCTTACAACAGTCGCAAATTGTTTAGGCAATAATATTTTGAATTTACTTGCCAATTGTATCAAAAGTATATCACTTGCAAAATCGCACAACTGTATTACTACTCATATCACAATACATGTATCTACATACATCACATATTGTTTTAATCTAAATTTTGAATCCGTAACGTATAATTCAAACGTATATATAATTTTCAACGAAAGAGCTTTTAAAGGGAAGTCCGCTTATGATAAAGCTTTGCAATATGACGACAGAAACAAATAGTAAATTTTAGCCTTATAAATTTAAATTATAAATAATTTATTATGAACCAGCGTAAATGATAAATTTTGCGAATATATTAATTACAGACAATCGAATTTCCATAGATCTATGTGCATCTGTTTTACAATGTATAAATGTGTTATACGGAATTTTATCATTTTACAAAAGGAAAGAAAAAAAGCAATAGAAGTAATAATATTTATATATTAAATACGAAAATAAATTAATAGAAATTGTAATCAACTCTTTTTTTAGAATTTAAAACTTGTCGATACAAATTATTGCTATTATATATTATTACTATGTTTTCCTATTACTAATTTCCGTTGCAAAAACTTGCTAATTAAAATGATAATAACAATCCCTAAATAATCATTGTGTTTGGTACTATTTTTAATACAGGGTATCCAATCTCTAACATACGTAATTTATGTTTCACACCACCACTATCTCGCAAGAAAGGCACACGCTTTCCTCGCACAGTATGGCTCGCTTGATTCCAGTCGTGATCTGTTCAACCACGTTAATTCGAGGAGGTTTTGTTTCATTTACGAACGAAATCGTGCGCAAATAATCCAAAATCCACACCATGGATGACGAGTGGGGTATGTACAAATCGATTTTCCGACATTTAATTGTTATGCGATTGTACCTTTAATCGAAACTACGAAACCATTTTAACCTTCAACTTTTACAGATGTCGAAAACGCTGAGGCGAAATTCGACCTCGCTATCAGATCCAACAAGTGGGAGGGCGAAGACGAAGACGAAGATGTCAAGGTTCTGTGTTACTGACTTTCCTATTCTAATTTTGTGCATACGATTTTCAAAATCTTCCGTTCAGACGACACACCATAAGTATGGTTAACCTTTCATAGAGCTAGTCAACATGAGTCGAATAGCGCGATAATTGATTATTGTCGAACAGATTTGAAGTTTATTCTTGAATTTGAATTGTATAAACATTGAAACCAAAATTAGAATTCAAGATGAGTGAAATGCATTTAAATTGAAATTTACGTTTATGTTTGATAATGAATAATTATAGAAATTTGGAATTTATTACTAACGTGTTGTATGTATTTTTAAATTGGATTCTATGTATCGGAGATGAATTGATTCTAAGTTTATCTCATTTTTAAAATAATATCATAGGTACAGTTAGCATAATTTTCAATTTTAAATAAAATTAAGTTTAATTATGTCATGATCATGTCAGACTTGATAATAGTGGGAATTGTCAGAACATAAACCGGATCATGTAGGATATAAATTATTTTGTAAAGATATTTTATTGATATATCTAAATTATTGTAGTTAGAAATATAAGATTAAAAGAGAATTAAATACATTAAATACATATGTTAGAAAATGAAGTGCTTGTACAATGATTTCAAGAAATAATCAATCAACAGGATAGCTGGGAAGATGTCGAAGAAGAAAAGAAAGATGTAGAAAAACCTGCAGAAGTGCCTAAGGCTAAACCAAAGCCAAAGAAAGCTTTGGCAGAAAGAATTGAAGAGCGTGAGGTATAACTTTTCTTTCGATTAAATTTTTTAAATATGTTTTCCTAAAGTAATTTGTCTTAAAGTAAAATTTAATCCACTTGTTTGATTGTTTGTTTATTATTTTCTATTTATTTTCACATTATACAAGTAAGGTACAGGTGAAAAAAGAATTGATCCCTTGGGAAAAACAAAGCATATGCATAAACATTATTGCGCATTTTAAACTTACTCTTTCATGAACACTTCTTTCCCAGTTGTAACATGATTGTAGGGATACTCTCTATATGAATAAAAATTTACGATTTTTATTGTATGTTTTTGTTTATCTAATTTCTGTTAGTTTATGTATGTAAAAAAAATTACAGCATTTATTATATTAATATGACAAGTATTTCTAATTTTGTTAATTATAGAAAAAAGCAAAAGCAGAGGCAGAAAGGAAAGCTAAAGAGAAAGAGGAAGCATTAACACCAGAAGAGAGGAGAGCAGAACAAATAAGGCGTCAAAGGCTCCAAGAAGAAGCTGATTTACGCCTTGCTATGGAGACTTTCGGTTTGTCCAACCTTGTTGATTTTTCTCATCGCAAGCCGCACAAAACTGAGAAGAAATGACTTCACTAAAAACTTTTACTTATTAACTCTTTGCACTCCTATTTTTATTTAATAATATGAATTTTAAATAACTTATGAAAGTATGTAGTCATTTCATTAATATTTGATAAGGTAAAGATAATGCTATCTTTCTTAAAAGTATTAGAATTAGAACTTTACTTACAAGGAATTAGGAAGTATGTATTACTTTATTTTTTAAATATTTGATCTTGCTACTGCAAAGCTATGAACTATTTTGTAATTTTACATAAAATTGACACAGATTTAAAGTATAGCACAGAAAAGTATATTAGATTAATAACGTATGTATTTAAATATGAGCATTGTTATTTTTATTTGTTTCATAACCTTGTTTAATTTTAAGTTTAGATTCAAATTTCGAGACACATCTATAAGCTCTTTCTTATCTTTGAATCTCCTAAAGTTCTTAATTGATATTAAGTTAGTTGCCGAATCTAATATCATTTTAATTAAGAAAGCTCTTGCATTTAGATCTAAATGTTTAAATCCTAAATATAACTCTTTAAATTAAGATAATTGAAACTTAATGTGAGTATTATATTTTTGAAATGTGTTTTATTTCTTTCACAGCTATGATTTAGAAGAAATATTTTACTTCAGATATTGTATTTGCTCAAGGTTTAATAATTGGATAGCAAAGAGTTGATTCCACATTCATGGCTTAATGCAAATTTTTAATGGCTTAATTATGTTTTAAAGCTTTATCTTTCATAAACTAATATACAGTATATTTTGCCAGTATTAAGTGTTATTGGTGTAAAAATCAAAATAATTATTATGTAATTTCTAAATACATTCCATTTAGTAAAATAACTATATATACATAATATAAAATTTCTAACAATTTTCTCGTTTTTAAAAGGACAATATGAAGTATTTTTTATATAAATTAAAATTGTACATACAGTAAAATAGTTATAAAAAATTCTGAATAACTTTTATATGCTCAAAGTGTTCTGTTTTCATCATATTGTTGTAAAAACTTAAACAAATTTTGGGTGTATTTAAATTCTTAATTTATAATACTATACTTACTACTGTAATTACAATAGTTAATTGTTAACTATTGAACATTCTCATATTTTTACATTTAATCCAGTTAAAAAGATTAAGTTTATGTCAGGAACTGTACCAGAGATGTAAATCATGTATCTCAATTATTTAATATAATTTTTGAGGAAAATGCAGAATTGTTATTGTACAAAAAATAAACACTTCTATTTCATAAAAATATAATGCAGACGTGTCTTATTTATCAACATTAATCTCCCGTACCGTTCCTGATAAACGTTTAATTTTAATAACAATATACTATATGTTTTCTAAACATTGATATGATGAATGTTTAAAATTATTTGTTTATTCGAAGGTAAAATCTCATAGCATTAAAGTTATAGGTAATATCTCGCCTACATAAGGAATATATTTGAAAATATCATTCTGTATGTAAATTTTTAATATTAAACGAACAAACACTACTTCTATTACTATTGGTCCAATTTTTATAATTAAATTATGGAAGATAGACGAATGTAAATTAATGTAATTAGTATTATATCACTCATCTAATAATTTTTATTATAAAAATTATTAGTAAAAACAGCTGTAATTATCTTATTAGGAATTATAATTTGAAATTTTTCCCTTAGGTGTAACAGAAGAACCTGCTTTGAGTCTAGATACGACAGTACCTAGCACAAAAGAAGAATTTGAGCAGTATGAAAGTGTACTTACACAGAAGCTAAATCAACTTGCTAAAAGTGCTGAGTTTCCTCCGTTTGGAGAAGAACTTATTAAATCTGTTGCTCTCAATTGTAAGTACATTATATTAAAATATAAAAAAATCCAATATCTTTGTGTCATCTATCCTCACTACTGTGTCTGCATGGTAACAGCAACATCATAACAATTAACAAAAGGCCATATTTTTAAAAAATTCAATTTCAATAAATTATTCCTTTTATAAATTCACTTCTTCTTTATAAAATTAATTTTAATTACAATTTTTTTCTATTATAGATTTATTTCATCTTCACTGTAAACTAATATCAAATAAATTAACATACTTTAATAAAGCAAACAATCGATTTCATAAATGCGTATTGCTTATATTAATTTAAATATTAATTTAATGGTAGATATGGTATATTATATTAATCTTGTTTACAGTATCCTCAGCGCATTTGAAGAAAGTTAAAACGTTGATCGATAATTTATTGATTGAGAAGCAGAAAATCGAGAAAGGAGAAAAGGCGAAAAAGAACAAGGGCAAGGGAAAAGCAAAACTGAAAATCGAAGATGACAACACTCTTTTGAGCGAATACGGCGACTATGTTTACGATGACTACGACGATTTCATGTAGCGACCTTCTCATCCCATATTCTTATTATTCCCTAATTCCTTTTCTAGTCGCCTAAATACAAGCAAATGGTTATTAACATTTTTGCAAATTTTATATCCTTTATTCTCTCTTTATATTTGAATTTTCATTCTCTTTATTTCTTGGTTCGAGAATGGTTACAATATTAAAAATTACATCAAATAGTTTTTAGAATTTCATGTTATACAGGATATTTCGTTTAACTGGAAACGACAGAATATCTCACGAGGCATTAAAGTTATCAAAAGAATGTTTTAACGAAAGTTGTTTGGTTCGAGGAGGGGCATCATATGGATGAAATTATTTTTTTGCAGATCGAGTAGTGGAGGAGATTTTAAGGTCAACTTCATTTTTTCAAACGAAACCATATATTTTTAATACATTAATCGACCCATCTCGGCATTCCCCATAGAAAAGTATTAACCTGTTTATGTCGAAAAATTATTAATTTGGGACATATTTTAACTTTAATGTGTCAAATTTAACGTACGGAAGACAAAGAAAGACGCGGAGCGGTATTCCTGTGTTTACATTGTTTTTGTCTTCTGTACGTTAAATTTGACAAATCAAAGTTAAAATATTCTTCAAACTAATCATTTTTCGGCATAAACAGGCTAATACTTTTCTATGGGGAATGCCGAGATGGGTCGAATAATGTATTAAAAATGTATGGTCCCGTTTGAAAAAATGAAGTTGGCCCTAAAATCTCCTCCACTACTCGATTTGCAAAAAAATAATTTCATCCATATGATGCTCCTCCTCGAACCAAACAACTTTAGTTAAAACATTCTTTTGGTAAATTTAATAGCTCGTAAGATATTCTGTTGTTTCCAGTTAAACGAAATATCCTGTATATATAATATATATTATATATTTCGTGTATGGGTATGTGTGTGTACGGATGCGCGCGCGCGCGCATGTGTGTGCGTAAAAAAAATATATATTATATATATAAAACACTTTAAAGAAAAAAAAAAAGAAAAATGAATATACATAGTACATCAATGGGATGTAAAGGCAGATTAATGCAGTGTTAATATGTTTTAAATATAATTGAAAAGAAACTACATTGCTACTTACCCCGATTGATTCAAACTATTAATAGTTTCGAAAAAATTGATAATCTTCAATATATATGCCAGCAAATTTAGTCACGTTTAGTTTGTTAACTTATGAACTAATTATAATCAACGTAAACTGTATACCGATAATGAAAATCGGATACCAAGGAAATACAATAGAATATTATGAAGACACTAGTGACACAATGTTCATGCCACGAGCGTTGCGGAAGAACTGAATGATTTGGTAAAGAGTAGGATAACTTGTTGATCGTGGGGATCCATCCTTCGGAACGAATTTTATGCGCATGCCTCAATAATCTTCTCGTACAAGAAAATACATATGTACATATAGAACAGTTTCTTATAGTTTTATATCAACAAATATGCACGTACAATTATATGACTATTGTTTTCGTAATATATGGTATTGTTGAAATAATACTTTATAGAAATAATATACTTTGTTTGGAAAAGACTTATTAAAATCTTCATCTTTGAAAAATGTGAGGAAAATTGAGAAAGTAATTCAATAGTACTTTTTATTAAGCATTCTCATTACATGGATAAAAGATATGCATAGTGAAATGAAAAAATTACATACATACTTATTAGTCAAAAATTCTATTCGAACATGGACGAAGTTATGATGCTTAAAACTATCTTATAGAATTCTTTATATTTACCGCAGTAAAACTAAGAGAATACGGCATATTTTACGATAATCTAAGAATATTGTTTCATTTTTTGTTCTCTCAATAATAAATTTTACTTGTTAACATGCTTGTTCTATCTCTTTATGAGTAAATTAAACGCTAAATCTTTTTTCGTTTCACATATTCCATTAGATCTGCTTGATTTTGATTAGAATAAACTAATTTTTGTTATGCTGCAGTTTATTTTTCTTAGTTTTATTGCAATAATTTTTAACAATATATCTTTTAATATTAATATTAAATAAATGATACATGATAGTTTTAATTCTTATTCTGATAAACAACTTCATTGCAATCAATTTATGAATTTGAGTGCAATAAATATGTTTCCGATTTAACGTAAAGCTATTCTTTTCTTTTTTTTATTTACGATACTATGGCACATTATGATAGTTTGATTATATAATTAGAGGCAAAGTTTAAAAAATCTAATAAAAAGAAAAATCATTACTATACTTCTAAAATGATTAATATCGCTCAAATTATGCTTTTACTTTCGTTAAAATTAAAAATACATTTCTGTATAAAACTTAACATATCTATATTCGGTTTGGAAATGTATAATTAAAAAATATCATTTTCTATTAATTATTTTTCTTTTTTTAACTTTCAACGAATATTAAAAATTTTAATATATAGGAAATTGTAATGTGTTATTGAGATATTCGAATATTTCCTATATTTCAACATCTTTTACCAATACTTAAATCAATAAAAAAGTTATTTTATATCTGTCGGAGATGAAAGGACATCGGGGCCTTTTCTTTGCAATCCTTGGGAAAATCTCAATACTTTAGTCTAGATTCTTATCATAAGCCGTACTTAAGTAATTGTTTACGATTTAATCCGTTTATGTTTGTCCGAGATTTATAACAATGAGCTTGTACTTGAAGTGACACAACCAGTCGCTAAACGTAGCCGCGGTCATGGGATGAACGTTTTACCTAACAAAGGTATGGAGTAATCGTATAGCTCTACTTAAAAAAATATAGTTGTAGCGGCACGCGACAGTAAACTCTTCAACGGTTTCTTTCCCGTTGTTCGCTACACAAAGACCCCATTCTTCGAACAAGATGATTGCCATCTTCCATTTCCAGCTAGCCTAAGAGCCAGCTACAAATCTTAGGATTTATTTAGCTAAGGTTCTTCAAACTGACAAATAGTCTTAGTCTTAGCAGTCCCTAAATCTATCACCTACTAGGGAAAGATACGGGAAATCTGCTTTCCTCACGTACAACGCTTCCTGCTAGCAACTCTGTCTCAAGGGTGATTAGTATCCTTCTTCAACCACCAACATAGAAATTAACCAATTAACAGCAACGTCCAGTTCTCTCACTTTCCGAACGAAGGCTTTCCTCGACGAATCCGATGATCTCGTGTCCTTAGACACACCCTATCATAGTTTTCCCTCTGCAGCATCATCGTGAAAGAAAGTCATTCTCTCGTGAGGTCTCATTAGCGAATTACATAGCGTCTTCACGATCAGTGAATACTCTACGTTCTAACAAAGAGTTAGTTTAGTAATACTAGTATCGTAGACACGTAAATCAAGTTCGACTTAGACTTTGGAAGAAAGTACATTTGTTATCCCGTTGACCGCGGATTCGTTATCGAACCTAAGACCATTGTCATTAGTGTCTAATCACCGCGGTTACTTGTTAATTCTGTAATATCCACACTTGTACTAATAGTCATATTTGTACTAGTAAATATCTTCTCTATTGCATAATAACAATGTCTAATCCAAATGAAGATTCGTTACACGCCCCTAACCCTAATCATAATGTGAACCCGACATATATATATATTATAAATTATGTTGAAATTTAACTTCATTTAATTAACAGTAATTATCATGATAATACATATCTATAATAGAGGAATCATATTTAATAATTTTAAATGATAATTAATTACATACTTTAAGTTGCAGCTTTACATTTGTAAATTTAAAAACACGAATTAATTTCTTTTAATAACTTCTATTACAAGGCATCTTCTAAAACACTTGTTACGTTTATTATAGTGATAAGTAATACATAAAAAAGAATAAAACTGAAAAGAGTAAATACAGTAAATTCAACGTCTGTTTAAGACTATTAACTCCTTTGAACAGTCGAGAAATTCAAACTCTTAACTTTTTGAGGTCAAAGTTTCCAGACGCTGACTTTTAAAAGATAGGGAGCTAGCATAAACTTTACAATAACCAATTTTTTTGGTCAACATGTGTGCATCAGTAGAAGTTTTCTTCGCAATGAAAGTTTGACGAAAATTACCATAGGTGACATTAAATTAATAAACTACCACTTATTTGTTTATTAGAAAGTTCGCTTAAATTATAATACTAACTTTTAACTAAAAAATCACAAAAATCTTTTCGAGGTAGTAATGTTGAACGATTTAGTTTACATAATAATTAAATATCATTAATTCCAAAATTTGAATTTCCCAATCATTGAAATATTAATCCTCGGAATTCGCACAAAATTATTAATTAATAATGTACTATTTAGTTTCTTTATTTCCTACCTTAACATAAGTTTTTAGATTAATATCTACTAATATATGTAAAAAAGAAAACAAATTTATGTTTCAAAATAAATTATATTTCAAACAAAACAAGTAAAATGGAAATGAATAAATACAATGTAAATAATTGTTATTAACTATAATTAATAGGGTGTACTTGGTAACAATTTGTACAAGGCTAGGTAGGAAAGTAATTTTCCTCCTTAAGGTTCCTTTTGTATACATGTACATATGTGTTAGCGACGATGCGTGTTAAAGGTCGCCGAAAGCAGTTGGTCCGATACCATTTTGCTTTTGTATGGATCTATGTGGCAGAGCAAGGGTGAGGGGGGGGGGGGGGTAAAAGAGGAGATCATTATTGGTCTGTATATGGCCAGTAAGACTACGTGTAGAAAAGTGCAATCCAGATGTCTTACAAATAGTGATAATTATCGGACGTTAAAGAATTGTTTGGAAAAAGATATAGAAAGAAAATTTGAAGTTAACAGGCAAATCAATATTGCATCAGCCTAAAAAATACAGATACCTGGCCAAGGAGTGTAGGAAGTAAGGGTAACTGCTGTTAAAACCCAGGATATACATATTTTTGCACTCTGGAATTTTATAACATAAGTATACTTATGAGTGATTCGGCCATACAGTATCATATCCGATCATCAAAAAGATTTCTAAAGAATTTTGATTTAGATATGACTATTACTGTGTAATAAATATGACTAATAAATATTCTATTATTCATCTTTAATTTCTCCCTATATGTTTATAAATGAATTATGTTATGTTTTAATAATAATAAATAAATACGTTTATGTTTAATTTAATAGCTTGGAATTAAAATTATAGTTGTACTTTATGATATGCAAACAATTGCAAATGCAATTAAATTATTTTGAAAAAAGACAAAAGTTTTCTTTTAAGAGCAAGCAATACTTTATGACACTGTAAGAAATTAAGAAGAAGCAGTTTCGATTTGATTGATTAAATACTTTTCAAGGAATATCTATGTTTGGAATGTAAAGAAGAGACAAACGAAAATGGATTAATCGGCTTGATACCTGAGAATCTTGCTAACAGTACGAGTTAAAGGAAAGCTTTCATTGAATTTACATGTATTATTCCAATCATCAACATTTAAGGATAATATCATTGCTCCTCCAAAATTATTCACACGAATCCATTTAGCCTAAAACATAGTACATAGTAATTAGAATATGTTTGGTCCTTGAGTGATCTTAATTCTAGAAATACAATCGTTTGTCTTAAATTTAATGATTTTATTGAATGGGCTTAGAAAGTAAGAGTAGTATATGTACATGCCTTATAGTAAACACTTGTAACATTATCATATGAGATCCATTCTCTGTCCTTATAGGCATAGGGAACTTTGCTTTCATCTTCGAAAACGCTCTTTGCGCCGTTTTGAAGGAACTCGCAAACTGTAGGATAAGAAACGAAACCCATCTTCCCCAATTCTCCAAAACCATTTGCTGGTGCTAGTAAATCGTGATTCAGCGGATTATCCAGTCTATAGTTGTGGCCATAAGTAGGAATCCCAACAATTAACTTTTCTCTTGGCATCCCTTTTGAAAGCCAATAATGAGCCGAAAAATTAACATTTAGAGTAGAAAGATAGCCGGATTCAGCAGCATGTGAGAAAAGCGGTGCATTGAGTCCGGTAATTGGATAGTACCATACATAAAAATGGTAGTCATATGACATCAAGTTCACAAAATCTACATACCTAAATAATAACAAAATTTGATAAATTTTATATAAATATTTACGAAAATATAAATAAACAAAATTGATTTTATAGTTACATAAAGAAATACTTTTTCTTAAATAATCTTAATAGCTCTAATTATTATTGACCATTATCGAATAGTGCAACTATCTAATATTACTCATATTACAAAAAACATGTTCGCTCACTTTGCCATTTCTGCAACCATATAGCTTTGATCAACAATAGCTTGTGGAGCAGCTACTGCAACAGAAAGAATCAACGTTTTTGTAGCGTGGTAAAATTCTCTTCGTAATTCCTCTAATAATTGTACGAAATGGAGTTTTTCCCGTTCATCAGCTCCAAGCCATGCAGGAAATTCCCAATCTAAATCGAGTCCATCGAAACCAAATGTCTTTGTCACATTTAAAACGGACCGTATAAATCTATGAAAAAAGAACATGTAGCATTTTCAATGCACTTTATAATGGAACAATTAAAATGAAAAACAACAGAAGTTACCTTTTCCTATTTGCATGATTTTTTACCATTTCTGAAAAACCTAAGTGGAGCTCATTACTGCCGCCAGCACTGATCATGACCCTTAATTGAGGTTGCAATTTCTTCAAGGCGATAACTTCTTTGTAGATTGATAAATTGCTGCCCAAATCTAGGCTGCAATTCACCACGCCCGCAAAACCCACGATAATATGCGTACAAAGATCAGGGTCAATGTGCGACGGACTGAGCTCCCAGAACGTGTTCAGGTCGCTCGATATGGTGTAATAACAGACAATGATTTGCCTATGAAAGAAAGCTCTTTTCAATAACTTCAATGTTATTTTCTTATATCTAATTCTTGATGATAATAACAATGTTCGTAAACTTTCTCTTGAAACACTTTATATACTATAACACTATACTATAACATATAAACACTATATACTTTGGGCAATAAATATATAAGTACCCTGTGGAATTGGTGTAGTGTTGTGGCGAACTGATGCTGTTGTTCCTGTCCGCATTCTGGTTCTCCTTCGTCGACTCGGCGTACATCCGAGCCCGACGTAACCACGTAGCAATCTTGGCATTGTCTGTTAGTGTTTCTGTATCGAGTGTCTTCGCTCTTGGAGAGCGAAGGATAACAATTCCCAACCACGCGCGTGTCACGAAAAGAACTCCAAGTATCAAAGATACTAATGCCAAGCACAGAACTTGCGTTCTCCAACGTGGTCTACAAGAGGATATGAAAATTTATATTAATTTCTAAATTTGAGTTATTGATATATATACATACAGATAAGCTTATATTTCATACAATATTAGAAATGTGTGCAGTAAATACAGTTAATAATTCATTATAACAAATTTGTTTCTCAATTTTATACGCTTGAAGCTGCATGAAACATAAATTTCAAATTTATTTTATGCGCATTTATAACCAGTTTAAACCATGAAGGCTTCTTGTATCATAGTAAATATAGGATAATCAATAACCACACCATTACTTTTGACATATACTTACGTATATGCCCACACATATGACTCATTACACAAAAAAAAGCTATAAAAGTAGATATTGTAAAGAAATTTAATATTATATAGGAAAATGTAAATATAGAGAATGTAAATAAAATAAATACAAATATATTATTCAATGAAAACAAGCAGTTTATATTTTACATTTTCTATAACGATATAGGTATATACCTTTTTCATAAACGTTTAGGTTTACAAAAATATACTGAAAGAATTATTTAAGTGGAGTAAAAAGATATTTGACATAAATGACAGTTCCAATACTGTAAAAAATAATATTTACAAATTTTTAAATCAAATGTTACAAAATTTAACAATAGTATTTAACTTTACAAATATGTATATCTAACAATATATTCAATTGTAACTTTTGAAATAAGAAATTTGGTACTGTACATTATCTAAGAGATAAAGTGCTTATAAATGGAATTTTGATTATTATCATTTATTTAATTTATGTGTATTGACATTGTATATGCATATTCTTCTGCGTAATTATTTAAACTATACTACTTTATAATATTATATTGTAACATATAAATCTAGTAGTGGGGAGACATCTAAACAGTGTTACGAATAAGTATGTATTATGCTTAATATGATATCATTGAAAATGATATATTTCTAATATCAATTTGTGAATATAAATTACGAAATTTATTATACACATTAGAAAAAAAGAAATAAATGAAAACCAAATTATTGTTATAGATGTATGTGATTGTCATACACACACACACACACACACACACACACACACACACACACACACATACACACACGAGCGCGCGCGCGCGCGCATTCATGCATATAATATAAAGGAATTAAAAGACAACTAACTATAAAAAAGTGCGACTTACTGTCGGACGTCTGTTAACAATTCATATTTGGCCTGTGGCACGGGGATTTGGTTAACCATTGAACGCACAATGTTCGTCAAAATTGACGCTTGAGGACGCTAGTCCTCTAGGGTAGCTTACCACTTTTATTACTACGCCCAATGCGTTATGATTAGGGTCGTATACTTACACAGGTAGGTCTGACAAATCCTGTGGTGGGGGTAAGGTTTTTAATGTCATAAAGCGTGCTTTGCGAAATCTGCCGCTAGCCATAGAGCGCTGCGATCTAGTAGGTTAATGAAAACGACTTGTATCTGAAGGAATCTACTTCCTCGGGATTTATCTTTCAATGATAACATTTTATTTATACTTTTTCTATTTATTATTTAGTTTCATTGTATATATATTTCAAATCCGTTTGAATATATGATAACGTCTTACCAACGTAATTCTTTTTATAGGCATGAGTAGTGCTTAGTTAATGACTAAATTACTTTTTATAATTTTTGATAATTTGTCTAAAGAAGTAAATATACAGTATTTCATTTGGTAGAGAAGAATGATATTTGAATAAATATTATTTATGAACCATTATTAAATATTATTTCCAATAAAAACGTTTAACAAAATTACAATTTCGAAATCTAATATATTTTTAATACTTTTATACCATGTAGATTTGACGCACCTATTGGTAAATAAGTTTGTTTTTGTCTTTTAATTCACTAAAAAATTGTATAGCTACCTATATGTACTATCTGTAATGTGAATGATATTGTCAAAAATATTTTATTGAAATAATACTTTTCACAATTGAAACTTTCCAATATTATTAAATTTTCTATCGAGCAGGCAAAATCATAATAGAATTTTAGAGTTTATAAAACTTATTAAAAATGCAAAAAATACTTATATTAAATAACATTTATTAAACGTTAAATGTTTATATATAAAAATATCTTTATACATTGGTTTGAACATTTTCCTTTGTATGACTGACTTTTTTTCTTTTTGATTTCCTTGATGTTTAAATTGACACATTCTTAGTTGGATATAATAATGAACCTACTTACAGAAAAACATATTTTTAGTACATCCAATATTTTGTCCGCTGAGAGATAAAAAATTTGTATGTTTGATGTGTATTTTAAGAAATTTACGTACTTCATTAAATGATAAAAGAATGCAAATTTACACGAATCAAACCTTTCGTTTTCATGCCAACTAACTGTGCAACTGAAGTATTATTCTTGCTATGGATCAGTGTTTCTGTACATGATTTACCTTTCTTACATATATCATTTTGTAAAAGTTGTTTGCATAGATAGCCTGTAAGTATGGTATAATTACGTAATTAATACATATATAAAACATCAAATTATGTTTCCACGACAATGAGACATAGATTTACATATTTATTTTTACACATGTCTAGATATCTGCAACATATCTCAACGTATCTCAAATACAAACATGCATTATAAGAATAATGTATATATACGGACTATGAACTTCTCAAATAATATTTTTCATTATATTTTATAGGCAACCAGTTCCTTTTTGTAATCAGTATTTGAAACGTTAAATGTTAAAGATTTATCAGTCATGTTCATTGCGGCTCTATTTATACGTGCATATTTTATTGGAAAATTGCTGATTATATATAACGAGATCTATCAATAAAATATACGACAAATCATATTCACAAATAGCTGTACATTCGTGTCGTAAAGAAATGGTATTAATATGAAAAAAACATCTTTAAATTTTTTTCAAAAATTATATTTTTTCAAATCTTCACTCAGTCTATCTTGAATACATTTAATTAAAACATGAAAATCTTTCTCTCATTATCTGCGGATGAGCGAATCAGTTTTTTAAATTCATTTATGCTACTGTTGTACCTAGTCATCCCTCTGTTTGTCAAAGCACTGTCTCCAATGACATCATGTATAAAAGCTCCAACATTTTTTAACAAATATGTTGCTTTAAAAACAATTTTAGCTAAGTATCCTTCGCAAGCTGAACTTTTTAAAGCAAAACCCGCGATTAGTTGAGTATATTTATTTGTTAAGGACTGGTACTGTACACAAAACCTTGGGTTGCCAAGTCCCTGATATTTGAACTTTGGAGTGTCATCAAGTAGTCAAAGTCTGTTAAGCTTATGTAAGTCAACGTCTCTGGATTCACAGCAATAGACTTCTTCAAATTGATCTCATCAAGGATCGGGACACTGTGATTCTTTTAATAGTTTAACAAATTTTTCATCAAATCCACGCTTTGTACCCATTTGAGACATATAATCTCGAATGGTCCTTGCACAAGGCAATGGAATGATCTCGTTCTTCCTCAAGAATTCATAGTAACTCTGAGATTTGATATTCATTAGCATACACATCATTATAAACTCATCCGTATAACGGCGGCCTTTTGGATCCTTTGTTCTCGCAGCCGAAACTATTTCTTGGATAACTAATTTTTGATTTTTTGAAATTTTATCCAAGTCATTATCTGTCATACATATCATACATGCTTTCTTCTGTTGATTTACGATCAGGTCTGTGGTACGCTTCAGTTTATCTTTCATTCGATTAACCCTAGCATCTTTATATTTGATTTTTTCTCGCATAGTTTTCAATTTCATTTCATCAAATGGGTTCAAAGAAGTTGTGACTCGTTTAATAACCGTTCTTTTTTTCATTCTTCTAATCTTTTGTGATAAGGTATTAGAATATTTTTTGCATGAATTACATCTTTCACTCATGATAGATAATATAGAGCAGTCTGCATGACGCCAATCCGTACCAATACAATTTTTTAGAGCAGTGTTTGCACGGATTGTATCCAAACCAGTGGACGTTATTCCTTTACATGTGCGTAAATCTTTAAATTTTTTCAAAATTTCTGGTAGCATAGTGATTTTAGTTAATATTCGTGGAAGTTTTGCAGCTATTACATCAACGGGTGTCATGTATATTTCGTAAATTATTTTTCTAGAACCTGTGACTAAAACAGATTTTGCAAAAATATGTTTTTCTTTTCCACAATCATTCACTCTTATAGCATATGTAAATAAGAGAGCTTCTTCATCGCCAACTTTAGAGTTGCCGACGATCCATGGTTTCGGTATTTTCAAAGATGCATTATTCTCAAAAGTATCGTCTTCTGTCGTAAAAAAAATTATAATCAATTTTTTATAATCTAGACGTAATCTAGACATTTGATAGAAAAATATACTAACGAAATTTCTTTAAGAAAGAATAATTAACAAATACTACTCTAAGCAAAACGACAAAGTTTATATCTTTCTGATTTAAACTATTTTTTCCAACAAATTTTTAATAATCGTAAATATTTTAATTTTAAAAATTATAAATAATTGTAAAAGGTTACCAATATCGATTATTTTCAAAACAAATTTATCATACTTACGTTGAGATTCAAAGTTGAAACCAATAGAGTCAAACATTACTGTAGTAAACGGAAATCCAGAACTTGTAAAATGAAGCATTTTCAAGTTATCTTCTGCTTTGGTAACTGTCACAAATGATTCAGGTCGCATGGTATTGTTTATAGAACAATCAATATTTACATCCGATTTCACAGAAGACATTATATTTGAATTAATAGAATCTGTTGACATAAAATAATTCGATTATTAAAAGTGAGAAAACAATATAAAATATAAATGGCACAAAAAGTTATGTTTCATCAAATAGATACATTTTCAAGAAGTCCAAATTTCAAATATAAATTTTTTACAAACAAGCATCAGGCGATATATAGATGTTTTTGAATGTTTTGAAATTTATCAAGATTAAATAGATACTTACAATCGTTATGAAAACTATAACAAAATGTTTGGAATAAATTTCTGGAATAATGTATCAATACAATAAAGGTAACTGTCATAATTATACAGGGTAACCAGATTTTAACAAATTATTATTAATATTTACGAAGTATTAATATTTCCATCAACCGTTGTATTTTATATTAAAAAATATTAGATACTTACAATGAGAAAGAACACTGCTATCAAAGTCCAGAGAGACAATAGCAGAACATTCATTATTTTGATGTACGCATCGTTCTATGTCGTTGTTCACAAATTCATCCTGCTTTATTGACTTAAGCTGTAATATTTCCTGAACTTCATTTTCTCCTCCTTCTTCTATGGTTGTTGTCCTTGGATACTTTATTGTACTATTTGCACTTACTTCTTCTTCTTTAATTGTTGACTTTGAATACTTTGCTCTATTACTTGCAATCACTTCTTGTTCCCTAATTGTTGACTCGGAACATTTTGCTGTACTACTTGCGGTTACTTCCTCTTTAGCTGTTGACTTTGAACATTTTGCTGCTTAAACATAAATTATTTATAAATATATGTGTGTATATATGTATATATATGTGTATATATATGTGTGTGTAAATATATATTCTATATTTTACATTTACTTGTAAATAAATACATCTTGAACAAAGCATGTTCCCAAATAGGTCTCATTTTTATAGAGCCTTCCAATAAGATAAATTTAAATACAAATATTTTAATGAATAGTTTCTAGTGTGCAAGAATCGCAAAAAAAAAATATATGACCTGAAATGAATGAATTACAAAATAAAATGTCAAAACTTACGTTCTTGTACTGCATATGTATGGTCTGTATAAAATCTGGCGTATTTCCTCATTGTGTGTCTTATTACGTCTTGTATGTCTTGTTGTGGGCTTCTTGATCTCGATCGAGATTGCAATGGATATCCATCAAATATTGTAGGTACAGCTCCTGGTCGTAAACGCGTACGTTTTAATGGTACCTAACAAATATTTAAAAATAAGTATCATACAATAATAAAAGATTTTATCATTATCAGTAGCGAAAATAATTTTAATGAATAAATCAAATGATTTTACCTGGGCTATAATTTTCCCATTATTATCGTACTTGATATATTCCCTAATTATGTAACGTTCTTCAAAATGTTTTTCGCATATTCGCTGACCCGTTCGCAAACGTTCTATTCCGGGAATCAATGCTGCCCATTTTGCACCAAAATTTTCATTTTTCACTATGAAAACAGATACTTTTTCATTACGTTTATCTTTATTTGTCCTACAATTCGGCACAGCACAAGTCCATGGCATGTTGAATTGATATATTTCTGTCGTCGCAGCGGCGGCGGCCTTTTAATATGGCTTATGGACATATGCTAGTCTAAAATCTAAAACTTGTATTCCAATAAAAAGAAAAAAGAAACCACGATCCACGTTTCAAAACCTCTTCTTTTCTTTAGCAGGATCCTTTGAGGGCGGGAGGAGGGGAGCTATGATCACGGACGACCGTGATTGCGACGGTCTAATGCTTAACGAACAAATTGAAAAATATTTGCCGCTCATTAAGCCTTGATTCCACCACGGGAGTTACCATATCTGTAACGTGTACACGTATACGACATATATACGACAATATGATTGTATTATGATATGCATAAATGAATGCTGACCATGGAAGTTATGTCCATGACACTCACACGTACGAGTATGTAACCTAAAAATCATGTTATGTACGTATATGGAAGCATGAAGGATAAGGTTTTACTGCATATAACTCTGTTCGAATAAACAGCAAGCAGAAGCAGACATAGGAATATTCAAAATTTTCTGTTTCCATTATTATTAATGAAATTAACTACATAATTCGATTTCTAAATTATTCCGTTAATAAGGACTGGAATTAAGTATTGATATTATATGATTGAATCTCAATATTAACATTTAAAATAATTGACATTTTCGATAAATGATACAAGGAAAATTTAGAAATAATATTACAATTTTGTTTTGTTTTATTCGATTATAAATGTGATGAAAAGTAAAGTGTAAATTATAATTATGCTTGGAAGATGTATATTCTTTTTATATATACTTTTCCGAATAAGTACATTTTTGTCAACCATCATAATGTACATTGATTGATAGACGAATACAAGTTCAATATTCACACATATATACGCATATACATATACATATATTAAAACAATATAATATTCACAATACTTTATATTACAACTACTTAAGGTAGTATTTTTAATTATTAGAAAATACGTTAGATAAAATATATTTTATCTAAAATAATTGAACATACTGATGAGATTAGATTTTACGAGACGCAATATTGAACGAAAAATCCATCATAAAATTTCAATTTATCTAAGTGCTAGTAATATCCACCATTTTTTATTTTAAATACAACTTAAATCACAGCTCTGTTGTATCAACGAAAGCATGGAGGTGAAAAAATCTTAAATTTCTGAAACTATTATTACATAATATATATAAAGTTTTATTTATCTAATTGAACTAACAACCAATAAAAGCTGTACAAAAGATTTAAAAATAGTATAAAATGAACAATGTAAATGTGAGCAATGTAAAATAGTTAAATATGATTTAACATGGATAGTAAATGATTTTGAACTAGTTAGTCCTAAGCAAGGATAAAAAAGAGATAAACGACAGCTAACAGTTTAATTCTTAATCGAAGATCATGAAAGTCGATCATAGAAACAAGATACACAAACGAGTCGAAATATTTCGAAAACTGACATTATAATTATTATGAAAGTATAACTAAAAATTTGTTTATATGTTGGAAAGCCATGAATAAGCTTTTTTATATATCATAATCGTTTACTGTGCTCTGCCACCAACTAATGCTTCGTCTTCTGTTCTAGGTAAACGTTTGTAACGTTCTTGTGATACCAAATAAACTGCTAATCCACCAAAAAGGATTAACATAAGTCCGATTACATTAATTAATATTGCTTCGTCTACAAGGTTTGGATAATTATTTCTGAAATTATGTATTATAATAATTGAAAGGGTGACTCATACGTTATTGTGTCATAAGTTTATACTTACCCTAGAGCAAAAAATGCTTTTTCATTGAGGCCTAAAAGACAGGAAGCAATTACACCAATGAATCCTGCGATTCCAAAGTATACATGAATTGGCATGTAGGAAGCCCGTAATGGAAGTTGTAATCCCGGATACAGGAAAGATAGAAATCCAGCAAGCCACTAAAATATTAAAGTATATGTATTTCACGATTATTGAACGATCATATATGGATAAAAATAAATAAAGAGTTAATGACATTTATACCTGGCAGCAAAATAAAATTACGCTAGTGAGCCCAACCCAACTATGAAGACTATACATGTTTGGAATTGGTATCGAATGCAAGTTGTGGCTGTCAAACACAGCCACAAGAGAAATTACAACTAATGCAACAATTAATATCATTATGCCTGCATGAATTAGCTTCAATCTTCGTTTTCGAGTATTTCTTTGTGTCCTATATATTAACATACCTAACAAGATTGCATATAATATTAAGTAAAAAAAAATTAATTTAATGTTCTTAAAAGTTTTCTTAAATCGTTAAACATACCATTGGCATATAAAAATACGAATCCAATAACCATTAAAAGAGGATGCCAATTGAATTCTAACATTGGATTAGAATTCCAAGCAAAACCACCTCTATAATTGCCACACCAAACTGCAACTAGAATTATCAGTATTGCTCCAACAATTTCCATTGCAATGATGAGCGGTCTGAAACCCTCCAGATTAACACGTGGTTCTGTAATTTGCTCCATGTCTGGAAATAATTTTGTAAGCACTTCATTAAAATTTTAAACTATCATGAACATCTTATAAGAAATGAATTAAGTGCGATACTAAAAATAAGTATATAAAGTTAATAAGAGATAAAAAGCTTTTAAAATAAATAAGCAACATACCTAAACATATCTGGTATACATATGGATAATTTGTTGACATAATTTAACTAAAAAATGAATTCTCTGTTTCATAAAATTTTGAATTGAATATCCTTCCTTATATGATTTTATACAATCTGTTTAAATCTTATTATTTATTTCTTTTCAACTTTTAACAACATTCTATGGTAATCTTTTACTTAATCTTTATTATTCAAATATTATTACTATCATAAACTAAAAATCACATGATATTTCAACATGTAAGAGAAACTAATTTTTAATTAGAGCTTATGAACTTATGTACAACATATTATATATTCAATAAAATAAACTTACTTCTTTGACATATGGTAACAATTATTCAACTTTCTTTTTGTTTCGGGGATTTAATTGTATTTAAAAATGTATACATAAACATCTACTAAGATAAATATGTTATCCTGTTACATAATGTCTATATAAATATAAACATATAAATTGATTAAAATATAATGACACTTAATATATTAATAATTTTCTTTTAAGTAGTTGATTGTCCCCTTTGTGTTAGGCTGTAAAATTACGAAACTTATGTCCCTGTAATCATTCAGCACTTAATGCTGTGATAATGCTTAAATAGCATCTATAAATCAACAAGTGTTAAGTTGTTGCTTTAGTATGATTAATATGATTTTGTACATCTGATTAAATAATTGTTGAAATATTAAGGTGTTCCGTCTTATTAAATCTCACGAAATGAGTTACATATAAATGAAAATGGAGAGAATGGAACACAATTTCTAATTTAATGATAGCGCTATGAAATTGGCCACTTTACCTGACACTTTTCACAAAAGGTTTCAAGAAATAAATCAACAGGTACTACGCAGGTTCTCCAACGACGTAAAACAAACTATCGATTATATCTGCGCAGTTGTGGAATGAGATATTTAAATTTCTCGCACTTCTAGTCAATATAAAAACTAATTGCAGATAAATATACCGATTCAAAATATACGATTGATCAGTTGATATATAATTAGAATTTTTAATTTTGAATACGAATTAACTTTAGCCTTAAATATAGTGATAAGGAAATCATTAAAAATGAAATACGTGCACGTAATTAAAATCTAATTTGTCATAAAGAATAATGGTAATACGAGAAAAATATTTGTTCTAAAAGTAAAATAACACATATTTTTTAGTCGTATACGATACAATATACATAATATGATACAATTTATTTGGCACGAATACATTAGAAATCACAGCTTTGGTTTCTATTATTAAGTAAAAATATTTGAGATATATTATTTCGAATCTGCGCATTGTCTAATTTCATTGTTTTCAACAAATTCTTAAAATTAAATTGCTTTCAAAAACAATGTCTACAATTTTTCTTAGTATAGTAAACTAGATAGATTGTAAATAATTATATATATAATCTTATTGTCCCTCTAACTCTAATAGAGTTATGCTATTTGATAATAATTTATTATATCGAACATAAATTTTAGCAACGTTCACACCACAATACGTATGTAATTGAAAAATAAAGATAACCTTAAAATATTTTACCGATAAGGGAAGCAATTTATCTTTTAATATATGCATATATGTATATGTTGTTTTTGTTAAAATATTGCAGAAAGATGGAAAAACGAAGACTTCTTTTAAATTTAACAAAAAATAAAAGAATTACTCTCATCTTTGAGAAATGTTTCTCAGATGCCACTGCAACTAATAATAATGAGAAAACAACACATTTTGGATTCAAAACTGTCAAAGAAAGTGATAAAGTGAAAGAAGGTACATTTTATAATTTATGTAGTTATCTAAACAATTTTGCCTTTTGTTCCTTTATATATTATAGGTAACAAAACTTTTTATTCCCAAAGGAAGCATACCCTGTATTATAGAAATATTTATATTATGTTATTATATTATATATAATGTTGTTTCTTGTAAACATTATATATAAATGGAAAATGTACAAAGAATCAAGATACAAAATTGTTCAAAAGAATCAGAACAAATTGTTCGATATAATTTGTATTTTAGGAGCTTTTAGAATAGACAAATTAATACAATTTATATTAATTCTTAAGCATTTCGTGTAATTTGTTTCTGCATTAACCTTTAATCTCGTATATCTATAATGTAAGATTTATCAAGTTAATCGATCAATTTTTTAGTATATACAGTTTTTGAGAAGGTAGCAAATTCATACGATCAAATGAATGATGCTATGAGTTTTGGAATTCATCGCATTTGGAAAGATATATTCATTCAAAGGCTTGGACCAACTCATGGCACCAAATTATTAGATTCGGCTGGTGGCACAGGAGACATTACATTCAGATATTTAAATTATTTAAAGAATACCCCTAATTACCAAGATGTAAAAAGTTCTGTAACAGTTTGTGATATAAATAAGAATATGTTAGACGTTAGTAAAGTAAGAGCAAAAAAATTAGGATGGACAGTTCAAAATAATTTTAATATTGATTGGAAGCAATGTGATGCAGAAAAGCTTCCTTTTGAGGACGATTCATATAATGCTTACACAATAGCCTTTGGAATAAGAAATGTAACACATATTGGGAAGGTAAATCAATGTTATAAAGTTTTTATTAAATCAACATTGAACTTCAATGATATATTTTTCTCTAAGTATAAATAGATTTTATACTCATATTTTACAAAGGAATAATGATATTTGTTGTAGGTACTTTCTGAAGCGTACAGAGTACTTACTCCAGGTGGTTGTTTTATGTGTTTAGAATTCAGTCATGTAGATAATAATATTTTGAAATGGTAACTAATTCCTTTTAGGATAAAGTAACAATTATTTAAAGTCTTTTACGCTGGATATCTATGCATGACAAAATAAAATTTTTAGGCTCTATGATCAATATTCATTTCAAATAATACCCGTGTTGGGTACACTCATAGCAGGAGAATGGCAGCCCTATCAATATCTTGTTGAGAGTATTAGAAAATTCCCAAAACAAGAAGAATTTAAAGTAAGTTGTGCGACATGGTAACATGATATTTATGTTATTTAAGTTAGAAATCTATATATATATATATGTATATTTAATTTCTAATTACTATTTTAGGACATGATTGAAGTAGCAGGTTTTAGAAATGTAATGTATGAAAATTTAAATAGTGGTATAGTAGCTATTCATTCGGGTTTTAAATTATAATAAATACCGTTTTTTGTTGAGATATAATTAAATGTATTAAATAACAAACTACTTGTTATATATCTTTCATTATATCCAAAGATTTGGTGAAAATAACACTTCATTATATTGTTATATTTATTACAAGATGTTTATTTTATTTCTTTCATTTATATTTTATAAGATTTTATTTTATTAAACACAATGATTTATTGAATTATTCTTCTACTGAAAATAAGCTATGACTTAAATGTTGTTTTTAAGTAAAAAAGCTTTTACTTTCCTGTCTATTATTTCTTTCTGTTCCTGAGTTAAATCAGTAATTTCGATTACTGTTGGTCTTTCATCTCTATTTAACTCTAATTTTAAGAGTGCATCCAGAGCTTTCATCTCTTTTTCTGCATTACGAAAACTCTGAAATGTTCATATATTCTTTATGAAGCATAAAAAATCCAAATAATGAAAATAATAAATGTGTTTAAAAATTATTATGATATTATAAAGTTTTTTATAAAAATACGAAGGCAAAATACCATCCTAAGTTCATGCTCAATTTCTGGATTTTTTTTCCTCAATTTCTTTTTCAATGAAAACTCTCGGACACTGAAACCTAGTAAATTTTCTAGAATCTAAAATCATAAAATGTGTAGTTATTTAAAACACACTGGATTTTCTAATAAATTCCCACTTTCACTTAAATAAATTAGAGTTCAGCACCTTATTTGAGAAAGAAACTTCTATTGTCCCAGTACCATCTGCTATTGTAGCTTGCAAAATCCAAGATGGATCTTGTTTTGTTAGTTTTCCGAGGACTTCGACGTGACCTCGAATAGTTTTAAAAGTTGTGGTTGTTACTATTTCATTATTAATATCGTAGATAAATTCGCAAATTTTCGGCTCTTCTGGAGCATTTACTCCTTTTATAAATTCTGTAATCTGTTTATCCATTCTACCCTTCTTCGAAGCTATTGTTGTACGAGGAGAAGTTGAAACCTGAGATATTGTACAACTGAACATGTTTTAAAAATAATAATTTCCAAAATAGAAAGCAGTAGTTTGTACTTTTCAACAAAGTACATAAATTAATATTGAGTGGAATGAGTTCAATAACTTACTCTTTTTTTTCCGTTAGTTAACAAAGATTTTTGTTTTTTTCCTATTTTTGAATCTGTCTTGGCAGTACACGACTTGAAATTTAAATGTGACGAATCTTTCTCTCTGGTTTCTTTAAAGGCGTCATATTTTACATCTGTTACAGCTTCCTCATCGGTTATTACAATAATGTCGTCGCTTCCCTCTTTTGGCAAAGTCCTAAATGGCAACGTAATATTTTTTTGTTCTATTGACGCTTCCGTAAATTGTTCTTCGTCAACCTGTAATAAAATATCTTCATTCAAAGGTTCATTAAATTTAAAACTACGCTTTATACTGACTAATTTTACAATTTTATCTCTTAATAAAATAAAATATTAAAATAACCATCTCTAAAAAACAATCGTCATCATCCAGGATTTTTTCATTTCCACAACTTTGATCTGTTTTAACTTCATTGCTGGTAAATTCAGTTTCTGTTTGAAAACAATCATCATCAATCAACATTTCCTCATTTTCATGACTTAAAATTCTCTTAATTTCAGTACTAGCGTTATTAATTCCTCTCTGAAAATGAACATCATCATTCAAAATTTCTTCACTTTCATAACTTTGAACTCTTTTAATTTCTGTGCTAGTATTCTTAATTTTCGATTTTTTATGATCTTCGTTATGGGAATCTTCAGTTTTAGAAATATCTTTAGGATTTACTTCGAAGTCTTCTTCAAAAAGGACTTCGTCTATGTGTGGTACTTGTGGCCTAATATTATTTGATTTAGTCTCATTATCACTATAGGGATCAGGATTTTCTGAAAGATTTCTGTAAATGATAAATACATGTATATAATATTAAAGTTATTATTAAGACTTTCCAAAATATAACTTAATATTTAATTTAGCTTCAATTGACTTGATTTATACTTTACTCCTATTTTGATTTCCTTATTATCCCTGCTAAATTTTTAATATTAATTTAAACTCACAGAGCTCTAGCTAAAACATTTTCCATTGCATTAGGTATTAATAAGCTATCCACTTCACCACCAATTCCTTTCAACTTCCCTTCTTCTAATAACAAAACACCTTTACGACATTTTAATGGGCCCATTATCATAACTTTATATCCTGGTAATAATATGTCCTTGAAAAGAATATAACAGTATTTTACTTTTGTATTGTACTTTTAGAACATTCTTAAATTTATGTCTTTAATAGAGAAGGAAAAAAGAATAATAATAATAATGTTTTAGCTTAACCAGACCTTTATATCAATTTAAATATGTTATTGAAAAATATATAGTAAATATTAACATACATTCAGTCGAGATATATAATTATATTCAATTCCAATTAAGTCTTGCAATCCATCTGTTAGTCGTAATTGTATCATTCTTTTTTTTGGAGATTGCCATTTTTCCATTTTTTCTGCCTCAGATAGATCTATTTTTGAGATATGAGTATTTCTAATATGCTCTAATTGTTTATATTTTGATGTTGCAATATCATACATTTGTTCTACCTAGATTATTACAATTTTAATTAATCTATTATCTGCGCAAATATATATGTAGGTATTCTATTTACTTATATATGTACCT
This sequence comes from Bombus pyrosoma, assembly GCF_014825855.1. Classification (NCBI taxonomy): domain Eukaryota; kingdom Metazoa; phylum Arthropoda; class Insecta; order Hymenoptera; family Apidae; genus Bombus; species Bombus pyrosoma. The sequence goes on from NC_057774.1 coordinate 395,092, forward strand.
GAAGAATATAGTTTCCAGATAAAATAATACATTTTTGATCCGATAGATTGCAAGGTAAACATCCATTTTCATTATTAATTTTACGCAAATCACTAAGTTGCCATTGTTCTTTCACAAATTGTAAAATTTTTTCTGGACCTGGCTGAAAATGAAATTAATTATAATAAAGTATAAAATTTTATAACAATAATATGAGTATTTTACATTTACGACGTTTTACAGAAACAAATGTAATATGTATGTAGCCAAACTTAAAATGTGATGTTAATAATTGTACTTCAGATGTAAGGCATGCTTCGCGCGTATTATAGAATTGTGCGAATATTTTCATTTAGATATACATAAAATTATATTTACTTACATTTTCATGTTGATTTACGTAAAACTCTATACAGTCTCTCAACCATTCATTATTCATTGAATAATATTCTGATTTTAATCTACCTTTTATTCGTCTGAATACGTCTTCATTCATTTAGGATACTTTGTGTTTATGTAAATTTATAATATAGTATAGTGTAGGCATGTACACTTCTTATTTCAACTTTTTCGAATGACCGATAAAATACTGTTTCTCTCTGCTCTCTCTGCTGTCGCGAGTTAATCCTAGATTTATTTAAATAGAGACTTATATCATTACAAATGAAAGGTTATGGTCTTGAGTGACAGCTAGTCGCTGTCAGAGTATTTTATATACCAAAGCGGTATAATAGTATACAATATTTTATTTATTAATATATTTGTGTGTGCGGGTGTGTTCAAATGACATTATATCAGTGAAAGAATACTATTTAATAAAAATGTTTTCTATCTAATAAATAAGATATGTACTAATATTTTGTAGTTTGATTTATATATGTATATATATATATATGCATTTTGATACAAACCGACAAAATTATTATGAAAAACTTTTCAGTTTGTAAAAGTCTTACAGTGATTAACTGTTTTGGGATTCATAGAAAAAGTAAGAGAATATTTACTATATTTATAGAAAAAAATTAACTTATTCGATACCAATAGTAAGTTATTTAATTTGAAAGATATTTATTTGACATAAATTTGAACCAAGTAACGATTTGTATTACACGAAGTATTTACTTTTATCTTCAACCAGCTTATACTTATGCAAACACATAATGGAGAACATGAAGCAATTCAGTGCAAATATTTTTACCATTGACACAACAACTTGTACAATGATTCCAACGAATAAACTATATAACATTGATTACTTTTAGAATACACAGATGAATTACTTTTAGTTACGTTCAGTCATTGAATAATATATGTGTATATATACACGATGAATTATTTCATTTATTTTATCATATAAATAATATTGCGAAGATCAGTATCCTTATCGTCACAATTTTATCATTTCACAATGATTTCCATCCCTAGAAAATCAGTTCACTCAAGCCTATTTTTAGTCTTTCAAACATACATTTCTGCTGACAACCCTAGTGGGGGTGAGTTACCCTTAGTGGGGGATCGAATCTAGAGGGGGAAGCCAGCCGTCAGGGCAACGCATGCCTTCTGATTCTGATATTTCAGTAGGCCGCGCGAGCTTATGCCGTGAATATGTTGTTGTAAAGTGGTTGTTCGTCTCTCTCTCTTTCCCTTTTGTATCATCCGGTCTGTTTTCTTTTTTCTTATAATATTCCTGTGCGTGATATTTTGTCCATGATTGTGCGATATATTTGTTCCGAATATATATTGTCGATACGAATGTGTGTTCCAAGGTACGTATGAACATGTAAAATTGAAAATGTATATATGTATACTGTATGTATGTATATCGTGTATATTATCATAAATGGAAGATGATTGTTTAACGCTGTAGGATATGAAATTCATGTACGTTTGAACATTTGACGAAAGGTTATGAATCGTAATTGACAAGAGAGAAATGTGGTAAATTCCTACTCGCTGTAATTAATGTCGTAGTGTGTGTTCGCTTGTCTGATTAATTTGATACTGTAACAACAAATAACGACTTATTTAATGGAATGTAAATATCCAATAAGAACTAAAGTGATTACTATTCTTGTATAAAATCTTTAATGTTTAAATTGAACAACCCGAAGAAATTTATGAAGCATATATTACGAATTGATAAAGGTAATTTATTGTGGTGTTAACATTGTGCAAGGATTAGAACAAAGATTAGAATGTGTTGGATAGATAAAAATTGACCGTAGAGAATAATGCAAACGATAAATCGATTCATCGTTCAGTTTCCACTATTTTGTTAAGGGTATCGAGATTTATTGATTTCATTTATCGTTTAAATCATTTCTTCGTACACTTTCTACACGCTTTAATGAAAATAAATAGGTGTATATATGGATATGTCCGCGTACGATATATGCATACATAAAGGCAGACACGTATATAGAACTTATGCGAAACGTACGTACGCGTATATAATATATGGATACGGACAGGGTGTTTTTAGAAGCATTTAACCGCCAAAGTTGAGATTATAGCGAAGGTTGTAGATTGGTTGATTGCAATCTGACATACGGTGGTGATTTTTTTGAGTTATTGATTATTGAATAGCTGTGTAACAAACTAAACGTTTCTGGAATATTGCACGCCACCGTTGTTTCTCTGTTATCCTGTTTTTTTGTCTCGCCTACATTTTTTACCTCCTTTTACCTACAATATACATTTCATGAAGCTTTCTATGCTGCAGTTATTTAAAAGGGAAAGAGAAAGTCCGTGTCTCCATTTTCTCCTTTTCTTTTCTTGTTCTTTTTGTCCTTTTAACCTAAGACAATTTTTTCATGACATTTTCACTGCGCGAAATGTCAAAAGATAAGGTTATATCGGAGATTCGAGACGCGAGTTTGATTAACATAACGTGGGTTTTCACGAAAGTATTTAAACTCTTACCAGAGAAAACTTTTATCAGTATATCATGTGTATTATATAAAGCTTTTTGAAATTTCGTTAGCACTGTACTGTAATGAGACACGATTATCGTGATTATTATTATTAATTGCGTATATAATTTGAAGACAATCCGAAAATGTACATAAAAGTTATAAGACATTTATCGTAAGCATACACTTAATGGAAAAATTAGTATACAATATACAGCCTGACTAGTAGGCTTAAACATATACAGTTGGCGTTAAAGATGATCTCGTTAAATATTGTGACTTACTAACATAATGAATAATCAACTGTTGAAATATTTTGACGATTTTTGCCAAGTGTATGCTTCCAATAAATATCTTATAATTTTTCTATTATTTTCAGACTCGTTTCAAAGTTTGTCAATATAATCACGATAGCCGTATCCCATTACGGTGTTTATGAGATTTAAAGATATTTTGTATATGTGTATATACATAAAAATTTCCTAAGAAATGTTGGAACGCGAGTTCAATTTCGTGAGTCACCGTGTTCTGTTATTTCTTTGAACGTAAAATCGCGTGTTTGATATTTGAGTGTCAGGTAAAACGGCGCGATATATTATTATTCAAATTATCTTATATATTTATTTACATATTACGGAAATGCTTAGTCGTTCATTTCGCGCGGAATCATGCACGAGACGTAATAAGGATTGTACACGGTATGCACATAAAGGGAATAAAATTTATGACATGTGTACACATACACACACACACGCGCGCGCGCGCGCGCACGCGTATACAACACGCTGGGAAGACACAGATAGTAGTTGGTCTAATGGTATTTTAAAATTTCCTTTCTGCTGGAAATCGTTTCTTAATGTTGGCGCTTGATGACACTTTAAATCATCGACAGTATTGTGCTTTGGGGAATTTTAGATTTCGATGTCTTATATGATAGGAAATAAACTAGGTTCGAATGAAAAAAATATATGATTTGGACATTGCATTTTTTGAAATATTAAATTTTTTCATTTTGTGTATACTATAAAGTATAGTAAATTTTAATGGAAGAGAATGGAACATGTTGAATGAAATATAGCAGATTCTAGTAGAAAAAGTATTTACACGCTACACACATTGAACATTGTATTTAAAAAAATTTGATGTCTTAATATTCTACGTGCTGTAAAGCGTGCTACGTTTTAGTGAAAGACAGGTGTGGGATAGCTTGAATAAAGTACAGAAGTTCTAGTGAAAAATGTAAATGGTTTAAACGTTGCATTTTCTGAAATTCTGAATTTTAATATTCTATGTGTTGTAAAGTACAATAAACTCAAATGAAAGAGGCAGGATATTTTGAATGATGCGTGTTGTGAAACTTTACGTTTTAGCGAAGTATATTATATTTTAACGAAAGACAAGATGTCTTTTCAATTTTATCGTTGGAATTTATCGAAGCATCTATTTTCAATTGTGCTCACTTGCAAGCCAAGTATGTATAATTTATTTTCGCCAAGACAATAGATGTACTGGGCAAATGTATTCTCACGTACAATACTTTTGTTACATCGAAGTTCGGTAACGATAAAAAGCGATAAAAATAATTTAAATACATAAGCTACATAAGTTTCTGCATTTTCGAACGCTTTTGTTACAAAGAAGCGATATATTAAATATCTATGAAACATGTATCGTTATTACAATTTGTAGTATTAAGTGCCTATTGTAACTATTAAAGGCGTTATAATATATAAATATCGATCGATATACTTATTTGCAAAAAAGGGCTGTCCCAAAGGAGGTAGATAAAAGAATTTACGCCTCGTTTTATTTCGAAGAAACGAGGAGAACGTTACAACGAGTCTGCGGGGATGAAAGAAGAATTTGGTTGGTATCTTGAATAGTTTCCGACGAAATGGCTTGTAACACTTTACGCGACCTAGTTTATTTTCATATCGGTGAAATATTTGATGCATTATAAATTCTATAATTCTATTTCTAATAATCGTCGTAATCATCAGTAGGTACGTTTCTAATTATTCTAATAATTAGCCGATTAGTTACTTTGTTAGTGATTTCGTCATGAATGAGATTACAAGAAATTAGCAACTCTGAAAATGTTTATTTGTTAATAATATAAACGATAAAATCTAACGTTTGACGATTAAGCGCGTTTTCTCGTTTTTCTTCTTATTTTTTTTTCCAATTCTTAATCAACGATACTGACGTTGATCGTGTTGGATCGAAAAAGGTAGGGAAGGGAAACTGAACCGTCGAAATTACCAAACCAATGATTCGTTACGAATATTCTAATTGATATTATTAACGAGTTATTACCCGTCTAATGAACGTGATATACATGTAAATATACATTTACATACGTATGTATATTTGTATCGAAAGCATTTTTACGTTAATAAAAAAGATGCATGCGTGTCAGAATGATCGGAAATTATAAAATTTGAGAAAGTTTCTTCTTTTAATCGATTTAGTAAAATTTACGCGTTATATATTTGTTATTATAACGTACAATCGTAATTTTTTCTCAAAAAGCTGAAAATAGAGGAATTTTCGGAAAATCGGAATATATTTCGAAGAAAGATATATACAATATTTCTTAGATTCAAGTCATTTTCGTAGTATCATTGATACGTATTTATTGGTATTGCAGGATTAAGAGGGATAACGATAAAAGAAAAAAGAGAGAAAAAAAAAGAAAATAAAAAAGAAAGAAAGAAAGAAAAGAAAAAGATAAGGGACATGGTAGTTCGGCTAATGAGTATTTCGTCGACGTAATGGTAAATTCGCTGGTGCGTCCTCCTTACAGAGAAATTACTGCTTCGAATGATTTTCATTTAATTTCTTATACGTACTTCGTACTAGTAATTTTTTTAGCTTTAGAAGATTGTCGATATAGCGAATATCGTAAGGTAGAAATGATTAAAAACATCAGGAATTGTTTCATCCTCTTAAACATCGGTCACACTGCGCGGACATGTTTCTCGATAGAAATTGAACATTTGTATAAACAATTTAAATACAATTTGCTTCGATTTGATGGGTGCAACTACATTTGCCGTTTAGAATTTGTACGTTGCTCGTCGTGTTTACGAACAATTGTTCGGAAATTTCCGCCGTGTATCATCGTGTCGAGTAACGTTTGATACGGTTGAAATAGAAATTTAGGAGAAGCGCGAGTGAACGACGATGAAGAATAAGGACGCGGATCGTACGGAAATTGAGTGTAAAATCGAGAGAAAGAGATGCTGCGAAAGGAACTGACTGTGTGGTAAAAGCGAACTCTGAATCGGTCTGGTGATCCGTACAGTGACGATTGAAATGTGATAAGAAGGAGAAGCAACGGCATAGTTGGGGAAAAGAGTAATATGCACATGCAAGCGTGGCGAAATGTTGGTCGAAGGAGGTTCCTAGAGAGGAAAAGTTGCGAACAAGGAAGAGATACCTTGCGGAGATGGTCGCCTCCTCAGTGACGAAGACAAGAGCCAGTCGTGAAACTTGAGGTGAGTTTTTAAAAACGATCCGATAGCCTTCAACTTGACGATAGCAAGTAGACGCGTAAACAAAATTTGCGTGTTAACACGTTGACTGGCCATGGTGGTGGTGGGTGATCCACGCTAAATCTTAGAATGATTGAAATAAAGCGAATCTCTTGGAGCAAGAAATTGTCGACAAGGTGAATGACTTGGACAACATGGTCGAAGAAAAGGCGCCCAAACATGATACTTTGTTGAAAAATTAAAAGTTATGGCGTGATATATCTCGTTGCGGCTGTCGGAAGGAAATACAATATATAAAATTCAATGGTGGCAGTCAACGCGTTAAGTGACGAAGAAATCTTTTTAATCTCGAAATGGAAGAATCGCAGAATCCCCGGATCTTGGAAATTTGTATTAGCGAATTTTTCGCTTTTCATAATGCGATCTTGGAATTTCAAGATTTTTCACTTTCGAGATCGAAGAGTCTCGATTAGAGTTATTCGCGATTAGATGCTCCGCCTCGTGTAATCTCGAGATAGAAGATAAATCTTGTCCTTTGAATTATTTTCGCGACAACCTGAAGAAGTGAATCTCGAACGAATGAGAGAATCGTCGGTGTTTTCCGAACTGCTTCGGACACCGCGACCGAAGAACGGATTTAGAGATTTAAAGGAGGACCAAAACGGGCAGAGATTTAAAAGTTGAGCGACAGCGCAGCATCGTGATATTCGGACCGAGACCGAGACCGAGACCCAGACCGAGACCGAGACCGAGAACCAGACCGAAATACGTGTTTCAGTGGATAGACGTTATCAACGTTCGAGGGTGGAGAGCCTCGGTTCACCGAGGACGTGTTTCTCTTTGAAAGAAATTAGCAGCGATACGTTTCAGGGCTCTTGGCCTCCTCTCGAGTGCACTAGAGCGGAAGTAGAGAGTGCGGAATACGAGGTATTCGGTTCTCGGCGTCCTACCGCTGTCCTTATTAACGATACACTGGCGCGAACTACGCCTTTGTCACGGTCAAACGTTCTAAATTACGCGGAGTAACGAAAGTTAAAGACCGCGATATTTTATCTCGCGAAAGAATTTTCGCACGAAGCACGGTGATGTTCCGCGAATCGATCGACATGTAGCAAACGTTGATCGAACGGCTTTGTTCGATTTTAATATCTTTCGATAGGCTTTGGCATTCGTATATTTTCCTTTTTGCTTGGTTTGTATTGTTATATATAGTTATATGGAAAATTGTATGAATTTCGCGGTAGTCTATGGAGCTTTAAAGTGTAGGAAATGGAATGGAACGGGAGGCGGCGTTAAAATCAGCGTGAATCGAACGATCGGATAACGTCCGATCGTTGAAAAATTAAATAAAATTTCACGTTTAAATTTGATAGAAAAGGCGAACCATTTAAATAGAGGATACAAACGTAGCGCAGCAATGAATTGTAGGTATGCGAGGTATCGTCATATTAAAGTGCAATCGAGCTTGATTCGATCTTACAGAAATGTTATTTCCTCGTACAAATGAAGTCAATGGCTGTTGATATATTTACGTTACAGTAACTTGAGCTACGCGTACGGTCTAGCAAAATTGCTAGGAAATAATATACGATAGAAGATGTTTTGCCCTTGCAATTACCTTTAATTGTTGATTTTAATATCGACGTGGATAGGAAATTTTGATTGCATTCGATCGTTTGATCGCGATAATGTAGACGTTTCGTTGAAATTTTGTATCGTTTATCGCAAAGGAGAAATACACAACGAATGTTAACGTATCGAAATAACGAGTGATACGGTAAGCGTTAAAGGTGTACAGGAAGGAAGTGCATGCATGCCGCCTGGGAGTGCTCCATAAATATCGGAACCTGTCGATTGGTTATTATCAATTATCCACTCCAGCTCTTCGTCAAACAACTACGGGAACGAATCCCCCTTATCTTTACACCTTTTATCCGCAAACTGTTTGAGTTCTGTTTTGTAAAAAAGTCTTATCAGTTGTCAGTTAGTTACAGCGGGCAGCGTTATAAATGGCATGTGCAGCAAACCGAAGAAATGAAATTTACAGAAATTTCAAATTGCACCGGTACACAGCGACCTACGAGGATTTCCAGTCGGATAGACTGGTCGCTTTATATGTAAAATATCGAAATATTTTCGCCGTAGACCGTAACTTCGGACGAAATTGTTCGACGAAACGTCGCTTTTCAGACTATAAAGTAAAAGATCCGTTTGATTAGAAACTTTTACCACGCCAACGACAGGTTAAAAGCTTTCTTCCTTGAGCAGATACGCTCTATCTATATTTCGTTTATCGTTTCAACGAATCGTACCTATGCCACAAAGCATTCGACAAAATCTCCAATTTCTCGAGTACGAACATTGCCCGAGGTATAAACTGATTCGCTCATAGGGAAAATGTGGTCAAAGGTGGTCCACTTTATAATTAATTCGCTTGGTTATCTTACTCGACTTACTTCTACTTACGTGTTAGGCAATCGAGTTCAGCTCGCGGTATGTATTTATTGTATTTCACGTATTTATTTCACGACCGTGCCGAGTTTAACAAACGCGAACGAACCAAGCTGTCTTGGAACGATTTCGTCGTTTAAAGTGAATTACTCGATTTCGCTGAGCTCCGTCTCTTCTCCGTCGATCGTTCGATCCCTCCAAACGTTTGAAATCTTTTCCGTCGAAGCAGGAACCATCGAACCACTGGGAATAACTTTCTCTCCAACTAGCACGCGATTGGCTTCAAGCTTTTGAAATTTGAAAGAGTTTTCTAACGGCAAGGAATTTCGAAATTCCCGTGCAATTCGCCAACTTGTACAAATCTATAAATAACGAGCTTTTTTTCGAATCTCTTACGAACACCGTTCGTCAGCGGATTTTGTCCGCTGGGATTATCTTTCACGATCGATCGCATTATTTCGACCGTTGTTTTAAATGGATGTGTTGAAAACGTTTATTTACGCGTTTGTTCGAGAGGGTAGGTGTTATCGGGCGTGGTAAGGATGAACTCGCGGCCGTGGGTAAGACGGAGATGACCACTAGATCCGTGCCTCGTCCTGAAGACGAAGACGAGGAGGACGAGGAAGAAGAGGAAGAAGAAGAAGAAGAGGAGGAAGAGGAGAAGGAAGTGGACAAGGAGGCTCGTTCGAGTCTACGATATCACTGCCACTGATATCCTCTCTCTCGTCGCATCGATGCCGACCCCTGCGTCCATCGATAGAGGTAAATTTTCCTATCAATCGTCGTTTCAACTTTTTGGACAATTTCTCCCGAGGGAAGAAGAATTTTCGAATAAGCGAAACAAATCTTACAATTCGAAAACAAACGATGATCCGTCATCGTATGTTTATCAAGCGCTTGCTTCGTTTGCGTTTGCGCGGTGTTTAAATTTGCCACGATCTTTTTCCAACGTTTCGTGTCGAACGTTCTCGTTTTTCGTTCAGAAACGTTCGAGAATGGTCGTACCGAACGTTAAGAGCAAATTAGATTCGACAACGTTCCACGAGTAAGATTTATTTCGACGAGTCGACGTTTTATTCTATATTTTCCACTTGCTTTTGCGCGTACCTCTATATTCTCTGACAGCGTGACGCAATTTCTCGTTACACAGCTACCTTCTACCACGTTCCTAGAACAAAATTTTTCACCACGTGTTTGCTCGAATCTGCGTTATCGCGATTACCAAAGTACGAAAGGACGAAACGAAGGAAAGAATTTTTCTTCTCCTTTATTTATTTTGCGTTATTAAGTAGCGCGTATGTACAATAAGTTAGGCTCGCGTTACTAGCGACTCAGGTTATAGAAGAAATAGGCTCACTCTCACCAGTGAATTATTCTCGTAAATGGTGGGTGAGTAATAGGCGTATCGTTGATAAAAGAAAAGCCAGGATAACGTCTGTCTCCGATGTTAACGTTTAAAACTTTCTATCGAGTGCCGAAATTGTACGTTACGAGGTATACGAAACGCGGGAAATGCTATAAAGGCCACGGACATTGCAAGCGACGACGTGGAAGATGACTGTTTGCGATTCGAACGTAACGCTTCGTGTACGATAGATAGAGGGATTCTTTTCGCGGGATAAAATCGGCCAAGCGAATCTTGACCTAATCGAATTGTTTACGCTCGAGGCCTTGACGCTCGCCAGACTACCGACGAAATTTCGGAAATGAGCTGTGGAATATACGCTCTCGTGACGAAACTTGTTTTCTCGAAACCTGGCTCGTTTTTCTGCGTCGCTTTCATCGCCGCAATTTTTCACGGGGAAATTTTGCCGATTTTTTACCGTGCTTACCGATCGAGACAACAAGGATGCTATCCCTGTAAGAAACGAACGAAAACCGACCATAAACGACGAGGGATGTTTCGTCTAGTTCGGGCAACTTAAATTTCTTGAAATTCCGTCAGAAATGATCGTTGTCGTATTATTTGTTACGGAGTAACGACGTTCCAAGATACAAATGGAGATCGGATAACTAAGAAAAAGTACAGATACGTCGTTTAATTCCTTTTTCTTTCTTCTTTTTTTTCCTTTTTCAATATTCGTTAGAGTACATAGAAAAAAAATGGTTATTACGACCGAGTAACCAACGATTGAAATAATTAATAAAGTAGAAATTACCGTGAAAACGTGAAATGAAATTTTGTCGAAGGCAGGTCACTGTCCGTATAATCACGTTAATCTTGTATAATTTGATCGTTGGTTTAATGAAATATCGAATTCGAGGATAGGTCTCTGGCATTCGCGTTTGAACGAAAAACGCGATTAAAATAATAGTTGGACGAATCGAGCAGCGTTCGGCTGATCGAACTTGTACGGTTACATCGAGGTGAATCCGAGCCGAAGGCCGCAGTCTAAATTCGTCTCGTTGAATTTCAACTCCTATTCCTCTGATGGATTCTACGCGTGACCTTGGATCATTGACGTTACAAATGGTTGCCTATCTAAGGTATATTTTTCTTCTACGAGCTTTCCACGTAGCAACTTTTGCCGTTGCGCAGTGAACATTTCCATATCCGTCAAATCGACCGATCGCTTTGATCGATTTCGCTTCCGATATGATGATTTATTGGGACCAAGTTGCATGAAATTTCGTGATAGTTTCTGACGGGTTTCGAAAATAACAACGAAACGCGAAAGAATTAAACGGGGGCTCGTTGGGTGTTCGCAAAGGAAAGAAATCGTATTTTCTGGACAATTTATTTCGAGTGTTTACCTCCACGAAAACAAAATTCTCTAAGTACTCGAGATGTTTCGGCAGAAACTGTGAGAAAACAACCGCACGATACATCCCGTGTTTTTCTTTTTATCCTTTTCTCCTGTTCTCTTTCTTCGGGTCCGGTTTAATCGGGCTCTTTACTATCCTCGAGCAGTCGTTTAAGATTCGCCGGGCCAACTTTCCACTCAAAATAATTCGTTTTCTTTCTCTTTCTCGTACAAATGGTTTAGCTATAACACAACGCTGCAGTCTTAACGCGAACCTTGAGCTACTTTGAAGCGGCACCGGGCTCGATTCGCTGGCTATCTCTCCTCGAGTAAGAAAAAATTCTAGGGACTCCCGAAACTCTTCCGCGAAAGGGCTGTAGTATCGGGCTTCGCCTTTGTCTCACAGCACGCTGAACCTTATTTTTCTTCCTCTTCCCAATTCGATCTTGCTCAATGCTGTGATTGCTGGAACGGCAATCGTGCGATTCGATTCGAAGCCCCCGCCGATTATGCTGTTCCATTGGTATAGCTATTGTATGTTTCCATCGACCGATGCGGTTAATTAAACAGCCTTTACGGGATTGAATTCACTGAATTAAAAATACGGTGCACTTTGATCCAATCTTCGAAACGTTGTTCTCGAAAGATAGAAAGGAGCATCGTGATATCAAATTTCTGTCTAGACGCAAAATACGAGTTTGCTTAAAAATGTCCGTAGCTTAATCACGGAACGAATAGTGAGAAATTGAAATTTTTAAATGATATTAATTAGAGGCGTTGGCCGAATCGATGGATCAAGAATTCGGTTCAACGACGAACAAGACTGATCGCAGCTGATTATTTTGACGAGCCCGGCGCACAATGGCTCTCGTAGCAAGCGAATGGACATGTTTTTTAATAGGTCAAGCGTGAACTACTAATTACACCGGATTCTACCCTCTACGAGGCCCCTGCCTCTTTGCTAGATACATCGATATCAAACGTATCATAGAATCATTTCCTCCTATACCGCTGGCAACATAATTATCGACGAACGAGAAAGACACTGTGACGTTTTTTAAAGCGTTTTCGCTTTTTCGAATTTTCGAAAGTCGATTGCCACGTGACTTTGTTAAATTTCATACTTTTCGGAGAAGAGAACCTCTGTCTCTGGATCCGGTAAAGTTCAATCCAATTGGCACAATTTGTCTTTCGAGTATCGTATTGCATTCGTTGTGGATTTTTTCGTTAATAACGAAAACGTATAACTAATACCTCTACGATTGTCCGATTGTATCGATTATTCGAGGTACAACTCGAGGAGATTATCTTTTCGTCAAAATCATCCTTCAAATCGATTACCGTCATCTTTCACGAAATAATTTTGTATTTGATGATTCGTGTACGTGACGTTACGAAAGACCAAGTAACAGCTTGCACAACAAGTGGAAAGCGAAAAATCGGTGTTTTTACCGGTTGAAGCACGCGATCGATTTTTATAATCTTCGTTTAGGTGTGTGCGGTCCTCGGTCCGTTGATTAGTAATTTCTCTATCCTTATGGAAGCATCACGCGTATTAGAGCTAATCCAAAATTAACGCTCGAGCTACGTCTAAATAGCCGATATATGCGCTTTCAACGAAAGATCGATATACACTGCCGCTCCTAAGTATTTATACGGGCACCTTGATCGATTTACAGTAAGATAATCGTTACGGTATACATACCTACCTACGAATACCCATCGGACGAAACGTATGAAAGCTAAACGTCACGTCTAATGCCAGTTATTTTCTTCTCCAATCAACGTATATGTGAAAAAAAATATTAATTGTTTGCTTGAAACCTTATGGACGATACGTTAAAACCAAGTGTTCGATTGGTCGAAGCGTAAATCTATTTCAACTAACTAATCACATCGATAATTAATATAACCAATTATATAAATAATTAACGTTATCGTATCTGTAGCTCGAGATTCGAAAGAGCCGAGGATACAACATTCGACCGTTATAATTGCCAAGCATTTTGTCGCGTATTAGCTTTAGAAAATATACGTTATCGCGTGGCAAGGATGAAATATCCTCGGTCCGTTGGTACGTAATTTTGAAACGATATTACGTTGTTACTGTGAAAACGGTAAGCGAACGTCGATAAGTGGGCGTGCGTTGAGAAGGAGCAAGACAGAAGGAAAAGGATTAAGAAGAAACGAAGGAGTGATCGTTCGATCGTATCTGAAATAGTTGGGTGGGTGAAATACAAGAAGCGCAACGAGGCAGATGGTTAATTTTGATAAGGCGGTGAGCTTATTATCGAGTGGGTGGAGAACGGAAGGCGGCCGATGTAAGCACGTATCATAGCTTTTGTGGCTGGCAGAATGGATTCCATAATGAGATGCCGTGTAAACTGGGACATCTAATTATACTCGAGTGCACACCACTCCAGAAACGTTCGGTCGTCCCTGGAGCTCGAGCCTGGCTCCTGTCGAAACGATAACGAATATTCAAGGATCACCCGACAACCAAGCTTCACGATACTCGACGATCGTGATTTACCGACTTCCGTGGCTTTAGTTCCGACGGTCTGGCTACTATTCCTTTCCAATCGATTCGCATGGTCGCGCGATCGTATTGGTAAATCGAAAGTCTATGGCGCCTCATTTTGACTTAGGTAGTGCTTTTTTCCACTTTCCTTTTATAGAACATCGAGAAACAGAAACGTTACGATTCAGCATCTCTGCTCGATTTCGGCAACTTAAACGTCCAAGGACGATCGCGTTTCACGATATGAGAAAGTAGGTGAACTCGCGGTGCTCGATACAAAGACCTCGTTACTCTCCACGATATACGTATGGATGAGAATTGTCCAGTGTCGATGGTAGCGAGATGGAAATACCGGTATTACGGGTCAGTCTGAATACGAGCATCGTGTTACGTTAGCACGAGTAACAACATTTTTGTATATTTTATCAGCGAGAACGAAATCGTGTCTGTAGAGGTAGATTTTGTTGGGTCAGGTTAGCTGGAAAATTGGATTCTAGCGACCAAGTTTGCAAAAACGAGAAAAACAGATTGCACCGCGTTATCGTTTCGCGTATAGTTGTTGCGAAAGTTCGGCATTGAGCCTTTCGAATCGGTGGCTGGCAAAAGCTACCGATCCAACCAGTCATCAGTTTCTCTCGATCGTGGAGGATTGGAAACGTTGCTGAAATATCGTTATCGGTTATCGGGCGTTTGAAACGTAAAAAGAAAGGACCAGGTTGGAAGAGTAGCAATGAAAGCGACAGAGAGCGTAAATGATACCGAGAAGGATGCGGTCACCGGAAGTACGATCAGTCCCGAGTATGAGCTTTTCAAGCACCATTAGTGTCTCTCTCTCTCTCTCTCTCTCTCTCTCTCTCTCAACCATAATGGCTCCTATTTTCTTCCGTCTCTCATTCGCTCGTTGCTCTTCACCATTTTATATTAATCCACGATCGCTCGGTTCCAAAGATTTCTTCTTTTTCAAACGGAACAGATATTCGTAGTCGAAATTAATCTCTTTTTACCCCTAAAAGAAATGAGAAGAAACGTACAAAAGGGATATCAGATATTCGGCTACCGATATACGATTGATACCGGTAAAGATCGATATCTTTATATTCCTACGTGATTACACGAAACGCGTAAAAGCGCCGTTAGACATTCAGCGAATCGATCTATCAAGAAAATATAGAAATCCTGCTATCGATCATCTATACGTCATCGCCTGTCGAAGCGTAAACAAATTACCGCTAATGGATTAGAAACTTCAAAAGGAGTCAACGGTAGTCTTGCACGTAAGTTTCTAAAGCAAGGCGCGAATAATTGTCAACATTCTGCGACCTCCAACTGATAAGTTGTCGTACTAACCAGCAGCAGCAACAACGAGCAGCGGTCCATTAAGTAATTAGATTACGTATTTTCGCTGTAATTGTTTCGTGGGAAATATGTACGAAAGCGAAACAAGACGATTTTCATAGTCAGCGGAGCGACGAGTCAACGTAAATAAAGATAGGTGGCGAAAGAGTGTGGCGGAATTTCTTCGCGGTTTTAACCGAAAATCGCAACGCCGCTTCTTTCTATTTGCCGCGAGGTGCACGGGGAGAACATCGTACTATCGAAACAGCGATGAGAAAAGGCAGAAGCAACAGTGAGCCGGCCGTGAGCTTTGACCCGGTGACCCGTAGTGCGTGGGCTGGAAAGAGGGCATGGAGCAACGGGAGGGGTTCTTTCTCCTCTTGCAGCCTGCAATCGATACCTGGCTCCCCTGCCAGCTCAACTACCCCGACGAGTTCTCCTCCGTCTACCCTCTCTACCCCAAGTTGAAATGCCTTCGACCGCCTACCTGCCCCATATCGATTCCCCTCCGACACGACCCCTTTTGTCCATCGCGCAGAAAAGGACGATTTCTTTCTCAATTGCTTTACGAATTGCTCGGTCTTTGCTACCGGTTAAGGGACGCGACGGTATCGTTACGTATATTGGTGTATAGAAACGTAGCGCAGTCATACCGATCCTTATCCAAAACGATGCTAACGATCGACGTTACAGGGCTCAGGGCCGTACGTACGTACGTATACCGAATCGATGCGAAGGGTAAAAGATCGATATAACGAAGAATAAATGCTTTTTGCCATTCACTGCCAATTCTCTCGGTCGTAGTAGAAAAGGAACGATATTTTTATAGATTCGGGTACAGGTTGATCGTGTTCGCATCGTTTACCTTTTTAGCGTTCGTCGCAATATCGCCCAGTCTCGATCTCCAGATATCATTCGCTTGTCGACATCTACGTCGATATCTACACAAAGATGTTATCTATGTAGAAGCTTATACCTTTCGAATCTATTCAATTTCGTTTTTTCTTCTTTTGTTTTTTTTATATCAACGAGAGTTTCGTAAACGTTCAATTAAATCAATATGTGAATTACGTGCGCGTAAAACATTACGTTCGAGCTAGCCGTAACAAATAATTTTAGAATTATACCGACGTCGCAACGATACAACAAAATCTATGCCGAGGTACAGTTTGCTCGTACGCTCTTGAACGGGATCTAAACCCCTTCTGTTTCTCGTAAGTCGGTCGAATATTTTGTTTCGACGGTCGAAACACAAGTACGTATACTGTTAATTTTATAATTAAGACCGTAACTATATCCGTTCGTCCCATCGACCATAATTCGATCACGAGTATATCTACTACGTCTGGAATGGTTGTGTACCGCTGATGCGGCTCAATTTCATAAATTGAGTTTGCCAGAGTTGTTGGACGTTTACGTGTTACGTCGGTTATCAATTTAGTCGTTTCCGCTGGATAGATGCGAATTTCATTCGTATATACGTCTGCGGTATATACATACGCGGATGCGTCGATGGTTGTTCCGAAGAAGCTACCTACCCGCCTCTACTACCACGTACTACGTTCGCAGAGAAATATAATATGGAATACGTAGGTTCGACTTACGGAAGGGACGCTGTCTTGGTCTCGGCGATGAGATTCATCGATCGAAAGGACAATTTATCCATCTCGGACGCTTGCTTATTTGTCAGAAAATAAAGTGCTGTCCGACCGGACACTCGATTCCGATGATCGCAGCCCGTTTCGATTACGCTCGTTCGTTCGTTTCCACCGATCAGCAGCAGGATACTACGCAGACTTGGTAATATTTTACTCTGCGAGGTGCAATAATTGTTCGCTCCGGAGTATCGATAGGGTAAGAATCTGGGATAAAAATTTATCCGACTCGAACGAAAGACATAGAGTAATGACAAATATTCGAAGTAAAGAGATGCTTTTTTACAGAAACGCAAAGTATCGATCTTTCTGAATGAAGTTTGATGATTTTTCTTTTACGCTATTTTTCAACTATAGAGCAGGTTGTTCGGTCGTTGGACATACAATATCATAGCGATTAAGATAAGAGTATTTATACCCCGTCAAATCCAGCTAGTTCGATAACTACGATTTGTGCTACTTTCCGCCAAACGGTAAAATACTGTGCTTGAAAAAGCGACGTGCAGTTGAAATGTGCACGGAAATAACACGTGCTCGTATACGTGTTGCTTGTTTTGCGTATCGATAAATGTTACATTTCGCGTCGATTGAATTCGTCTTGATGTACTAACACGATAACGCGAAAAATAGCGAAAGTCCGTTCGATAAACTCGATATTATCCCGAATTACTTTTAAATTCTCCAAAATAAGCCTTTTAACTTTTTATTGCTCGATTCTCCTCTAATCGTCCTTTCTACCTTTCTTTTTTTCTCCCTCTCCTTCTCTTTTGTCCGGAATGTTGTCAAAATTATCGGATAATCGAAAGCACAGAACTTTTAATTTATTCCAATTGGACGAAATGTTTCGCGAATTTCCCGTTAGTTTATGTTTAAATCGTGTAATGTCGGAGAGAAAATAAATGACGTAGCAGCGTAAGTTAAAGGCTGGTAATGCAAGTCCATCGTCTGTAATGCAGGCACTCTCGTTAAATCGTTGAGCCAACGAACGTGTAAGTATTTGCGCTTTACACGCAGTCGTATAATTTTACAGGCCCTTTGCGTTGCGTAACGACAAAAGTTCGGGTGAAAATAATAGACATCGATTTCGTGATGAAAGATACCGTGTTGTACGTTTAACGAGACGAGTTCGAGTTGGAATTTCTCTTCAAAGGAAAGGAAGAACACGATGAAAAGGGACTGAACAAATTCTTCGTCGCTACCGAAGTTGCAGTCTAGTTTCCCTCTTTAGCTGCTTGCGATTCATTTTTCACGACAAAAAACAAGTTTCCGATGGAAGGCAGTGATTTAAAGATTTCGTTTCAACGGGTGTTTTCATTAATTTTTTAGTAAAACTTTCTGTAAAGAGACGAAAGTAATACCGAAATTACCTTGAAGTAATAACGTTAAACGACTTATTAATTTCAAAATGAAGCATAGCTTGATTAATTTTCTACCTTTTCTTTGAAGCACGAGAATTGAATAGCGAATTGCTATTACAAACGAGATATAATAGCCGGTCAGAGATCGCACACGATATCCTACAAAATACGGTAGTTTGAATCGTCGATAATTTGGACGATCGACGCTTAGCAGAGACTCGATTCTTTCTTCTATTATAGTAAAATTCGTACGACGATCGTTTCGAAGAGACTTGGTTGTTATCGATGCTAACGGTAAATAGCTTTAAAGCTGTCGGAGGATTTCGTAAGGTAGGATCCTCGAGGGTTACCGCACACCAGCCACAGGTTGTCGTCCCTGTTCGCTTAAATCGACCTATTAACCCGGTTATTCGATGCTTCCTAAGCGAAATCTCGGAATTTCGGCCGAGTTCACCGCTAATTCCGTTTCGTTGAACGTCCAAAGAACGCGTCTACTCGTTTCGTTTCTTTTCTCTGTTTTGGCCGGCCGTATTTTTCCTATCCGCAAACTGTGAACTTCGTCGGATTCTTTTCTCTTTCGTTATCAAACGGTTCGATTTCCTCCGTGCTTCTTTCCCTCTCTTGCAAGTAATTATTCGGTCCCGTAACGACCGATCGGAGAACGTGGGTTGGCGTACAATTTTTTATCAAAACAAACATTCTCGTATCGGACGATTGTAATAATAGCTAAAAGAACGCGATGAATTATGGATGGGAATAAATAACAAATTGTTCTTGAACGATTCCACGTTATCGAGTTATTTCTGGATTAAATCTTTACCAGATGTTTCATCTTTGTTTTCGCACGTTTATATAGCCTAGCCTGTGCGTGTTTTGTACACCGATGTCTGCGTGTTTGTAGAGTCGTTTTGGAAATCGGCCTCTCGCGAATAGGTCTCTGCGTGGAACGACGAAACGTTATCAGTGACAGGACTTATCGAGACGTCGTAAGACAGGCTCCATCGATTCTCTCAGCTTGAAATCAATATCCAGAACCTTGGCGCGTGGTTCGAGTAGAATGCTGGTATGGCTGAAGCGAGCCGGACCACTCGCCGCTTTTACAGCGATATTCTACTGCGAAATTTTCTATTCGTATTTCCAACACGCGCTTTCCATACGCATCCTATTCAAATAATAAGGCAATAGAAGAATTCGTATTTTATAGGATATATATTATATCCGCTGGAATTTTGTTTTTCGTTGCGTTTAGAAACGATGTAAGAAACCGCGAACGTCGTCATTTTTAAACGTAAGGGAATCGATTATAAAGTAATTAACGCGATTTCATGGCTGAAAGCTTTCGTAGGATACAAAGCCTGCTAAAAAAGATGTCGCGTTTTCCGTTTTCTATCGTTTCGCCAGCCTTTCTCGCTTTATCCTTGTTGCCAAAACGTTTTCCGTTCTTTGTTCTCTGTTCTCGAGGTAGCGGCTCTCGATCGAGTGCCACTCTATAGGACACCCCTTGAAAGTTCCGCGTTATCGATTATCACTGTAATTCGATAGCCGCGACTTTTTCCAACCAGTACCACGTGGTCACGATGCTTTTGCTTCGATTCGACAACCAGCCACGTCTAGTAGATAGAAAATTTATTTTCTATCGTTGTTACAAGGAATGCCGTCGAACTCGATGGTTTGTCACCGTTTTAACGATTGATTCTCTCCTCGTACTTTCTTATTATACAAATCGTTTGCCCGATAACTCGTTTCGCCCGTGAAAAATGTCTTCTGCGAATAAACTGTCTACATATCGTAGATATTTGATTAATAACGATAAGGAAAAGAAAAAAGACGGAAATGCGTTTTTGTTGAATTTATCGTTTCGATGTCGCTTTATGCCTAAAAAAAGTACTTCAAATACAAAGTAGCTGAAAGTAGAAGAAACCCGTTAGATCCAGTCAAAAGCATAGATCGCTGATAATTTGATAGCGAAAAATAGCTTTTCCAAATATCGGTCGATGATCAAAGTTGATCGCGTCCTATCCAGAGTGGCACGCTTTCTACGCGATTTGCAGTTTTCTACCGGACGTGTGCAACTTGATTCGAACAATATACGCAGATATTTTTAAAAATATTCTCTAGAACGATGTCACTTTTGTTGGGCAAGAACGTAGCAAGAAACGTTCTGAAACTTACAGTCGATTCGCTCTTTTTACCGGGATTTATTTTCAAGCGAGCATGTCCATACATCTCGTATAACTATGTTCGCGCAACTATTCGTACACGGAGAACTGTGTCAAAGGGTCGCAGTACTTTTCCTTTTCACCGCACAAATCCGACTTTATGGCAAAATGCGTCTTAGTTTTATGTATTTTCGTGACAAACGACGTAATCATCGGAAGGATTCTATTCGTAACATAGATAATTTCGCTATGCTTGTATAATTTTTCTCTCCGCTCATACGTTTACAACTACGTCTTTTACGATTTAATCATTTTCGTTTAAAAATAAATCTTTTGCCAAATTATTCCCTATGCAATAGATTCGATAAGAATTTGATAATTCGTAATTAAGCGTTCTTAAGACAGAAAGAAGGTACATTTTTTAATAAGACGACGACGTTCTAGAAATTCAGTCTTCGAGCACCAAAAATCTATGTAAATTAAAAAAACCGAATTAATTGTTTCAGGTCAATTTGCAAAAGCTTTCTACGCCGCGATAAAAGAAGGTATTAATTCCACACGGTGTACATTTGTTTGGTTAAATAGAAAAGTAACATAGAGGAAAAAGTCGGCTAATATCTGTTCTGAGGAAAATTCTTGGAGAACGTTCAACTTTAAATTGTCGGATTCCTGTCAGGCGTATCGTTGGTCGACCACGCTCTTAAATTCGTAGGCTATTCTACGTATAAATGCGTAAATCGAACGTATGAAATCGAAGAATCACGTCACGGAGGCCTAGAACGAGCAAAGAAAATATTTAATAAGAATCGAGAGTTGTACATGTGTGTGCAGATATGGGGAGTGTCGTAGGCAGCAACGTGAACGTGAGCAACGCGACGACGAGGAGGATGGACTCGACGACGTTCCTGCCAGAAGCGACGTCGACCCTCAGCGAGCGGGAGCAACTGAAAATCGAATTTTACAAAACTTACGATGTTATGACCGGGGTTAGAATCGCAGCGACTCTCGGTGGTTTTTTCGGTCTTATGATCCTTCTGCTTGTTTATAAAAGCAGGTGAGTTCTTTTTCTCTCCGATGTTACCCATCTTCCCTTTTTTACCGCGTTATTATATACCAAGACTAATTTTAGAGTTCGAACTCACTCGGGGCAAGTTCGAGTTTCGGCACGGAATATTGTATAAATTTGTGAAAATTGTCGTCCGCGTGTTTCGACAAAGTCTCCTTTTATCAGCTTTTACAGATGTTTAAATATCTACAAAGCTCGATTGGAGTTGCGCTTTCCAATATATATATATACATAATAGGTCGCAACATTTTCCAAAACGTTTAGCCCGACTTTCAGGCAAGTCAGTTCGCGACGCTTTCGAAGCGTTTTAACGCGTTTTAACGCGTTTTAACGTCGAATTTTTTGATCGAACGTTTCTAAAAATATTTCTAGCAATTTCGAAGAAAAGAAACGCCGTGTTCCGATGGGGATCAAACGTTCGGGGTCGAATATGATTTTTGTTTCTCGAGGTAGACGATGAAAGTACGCGAGCAAAGTTGTTTTTATATAGACAAAAAGGGTGTAAATGAGAGAAGAAGGGTAAAAGGAGGGTATGTGGGATAGGTGTAAATCGAGCAAGCAGTTGGAGGATCCAAGACTGACCGCAGCTGCAGCCGCAGCGGTAGCCGAAGCAGAAGCCGAAGAAAGAGCCCTCGCAGCCGCTCTCGAAGCCATTTCCAGATTACCACCTAGACCGGATCACGGCCCTAGAAGATCTCTTTGTGTCGAGGTCGGTCTACTCGTTCGTCGAATTAAACCGATCTTTATCGATATTTGTAATCGTAACGATTGTAATCCGGCGATTATAAGCTCGTCGTAATTTCGTATAATCTGAGATTACGCTGAATTATAGGTGTAATTATACTTTTTAATTATATCGAATCGATATTTTTTGCATTCCACGATAAGTCAGAAGATAGATCGTTTTTTATGCCACCGAGTCTATTATACTTTGCTTCTGGTCTCGAGAATATATTTAGATATAATCTAAAAAGATCGAGAAAACAAGCACTTTTGTTATGAGACTCTCGAGTTGTCGTTTACATATGACGCCCGATTACATATACATATGTCCGATTTTTAAGATACAAAATTTCTCAAGTTACGGGATAATTGGCGATTTATTCACCAGATAAAAGATTTCGAATATATTGTAGAATTGCCTGAAAGAAATAACGATGATAATACGATGACGACGTATTACGGTTAAAGGTGTCGCAATCTCATTTGCCAAAAATCGGCCCGCGTTTTGCATCGGTTGGCGGTGGCTACGAGGCTCTGTTGACACCACCAACGAAGCAGCCGAATTTGCCGCTTCCCGAAGAACAAAGAAGATGCAGTTCGGTGACGTGTAGCAGCACCGGAAGTAGTTACCTCGAGAGAAGGGGGTCTGCGATGCCGGTACCATGTTTGCCGCTTCACCCTACGCTTTCCACGAAATACGCTGCCCACGATGAACCCTGGGATCTCTATTATCCCATCGATATTCAGGTAATTGCTAGTTCCAGTAACAAACGTTCATTCAAATCTTAACGTTTCATCCGCTGACGCAAGATTCCGACTTTGATTCGCAGCGTGAAATTATTATGCCGTGCGAAAATTCGAATTCATCTTAAGCATTATCTTTTACGCTGTCTTCTTGAATTATAATGTAGAGTACATGGATATACGATAATAAAATCTCGATACGATAACACGTTACTATAATTTGAAACGAACGAGCAAGTACGTCGTTGTTCGTTGTCGTAAGTTGTTTGATAATTTATTTGTAGGTAATTCAACCAACCCCGGAGCTTTCCCCGTGTACAAGCGAAGCAGGTCTTTACGCGAACGAGGCGATGATCACAGCGACTAGCGGGAAAAGAGCACCATTGGCTTCCATGGGCAGTGTCGATCCTCCGGAACCAGACTCAAGGTTGTTAACGTAGAAACTTGTATAAATAATTTAAAAATATCGTTGTAACGCGTCGGATAAACGAATAATATTTTGCCACGCTTTTTCCGGCTTTTTGTTTACGAAAATATTTTTACACGCGTGATTCGTTGTACGTAACACACAAGGTATTCTCGCATTTTGTTCGCTGTACAGTGGCTATAAAAGGTATCGGAACAGCCTTATTTTCCAACAAAACGTTTTTCTATCATCTTCTACTTTACTTACCACTACTCTCGTGGTATCGAATTTTTCTAGTCGTACGAGAATGCTATTAAATGACAATAAACGAAAATTGATTACACGATATAAATATAACGGCACTTGGATTCGTTTAATCGGTATGTAACTTTGTAGTCGTCGTATACGCGTGCTTCCCTTTTCTTCCTTGACAATTTCATCCTCTTCATTCCCTTTGTAATCGATCTGAATCTTAATGCTTGTTCCATTTGTACGTTCGTAGTTTGAATAATTCGAGGTCGCTTGGTTCCGACTCGGTCTTCCTAAGAAACGACGAGCAAGAAGAGTGTCTCGACACGGAGGATGAAGTATCTGGGTTCTCGACCGACTCCGAAGCACCCGGGCCAAGTTGTCGACGGTTTCTTCGGGTACCTTCGAAAAAGAAGAAAACGGTCGAGAAATGGGATGGTTGCTCTGGATGTGTCCCTAGACGGCGGCCTGAAGGCAAACCTTGTCAAGCTTGTCGTAGTATTAGCGCAGCTGTTGAAACTTCTAGGTATACCTAGTCGAATGATTGTTCCTTCGTTGCTTCTAAATGTCGGTGACTCTCCATCTTTACCACTACGCTCTTAACTAAACCAAACTAAAATTAACAAATTTTGATACTATATACCAAGACGAATATGTCTTCCATATAACGGTATACGGTGTTCAAACCGGACGGTTACGGTTACGGTTACGGTTACGGTTACGGTTACGGTTTAATTGGGTCAGGTCTACCTATTTGATCGCATGGTTACGCGGAATCGAGGAAATTCCGTGCGCGTTAATTAAAATTGAAAATCAATTTTTCCACGATAAAACGACAAACTGCTTAAGAACAGCCCCTTGACGTTATTATTCTTCAAAACTTTTATCGTTCTTTCATCCTTTCTATCGCGTATATCGTTATTTTTAAATACAAGATATACCTTTTATATCGTCGCCTTTCACAAATCTGAAATTATTTATCCATTTTCTATTGCTTTTTTCTAATCTGACTTCTGACTTTCGTGTTTACTTCAAACTTATTTACATGGAATGATTTTGGGAAAAGCTGTCGTTACGAATATATCAACAGGTCTCAGGCCGTCTCTACGAGCACCAGCAGCCAAAGTAGTCCCGGTTCTCCACCGTGTTCTCCAGCCATCGAGCTGAGGCATAGACCACCGCCGGCGCCGTTACCAACCAGTCCACCGGCCTGGTCGCAAGAAACGCTCTTTTAGTTCTCTAAAGATTCGCCAGAACGTTTTCACAAACGGTCAGTAATCGCACAAAGGTATCCCTTCCGTGGGAAATAGAGGATGAAGAAAATGAAGAACGGACAGTGACTTCCGATCGAGTGACTTAGTTCAAGTTGGAATTCTTCATTGGAATCGATTGTATGGAACTAGAAAAGAGTTATTTAAACAGATAGAGAAAAAGGTGTATTGTTATACGACGAAATATCTAGGAAGAATAATAAGGCTCGAAGGGAATGGACGTATAGAAGTAGGAAAAGGAAGAACACGAACAGACGATGTTTGGAAAAAGAATGGAAAATTTGGGAAAACATTAGGCTGTAAGAAACAGGAAGAACGTAATACGAAGAAGAGTACGAGAATTATAAACGTTACAGGCAAAGAAGAATACGGACGAGTCTAAGAAAATGTAATTAGGTGTAGAAAATAATAGGAAAAAATATAAATATCAAAACTGGCGGGCCAGCCAGCTGCGCTCGTAAACGGCCCGAACGGTAGAGGACGCGTCGCGAGTTTCGAATCCTTGCCTGGGTATATTTGCAAAGGATGGGAAAACCAAAATATAAATATCAAAACTTTATCGAAGCGAATAAGTAGAAGAAGGGGATGCGCGACAAATTAAATCCAGTTTTTGTTTAAGACAAAAACGAGCAAAGATCCAGGTTTTATGGAGGAAAGAGAAAAAGCGGAGAACAGAGTTAACGAATATCGATCAAGATATGAAATAAATATAAAGGAGAATACCAAGAGGCGCTTGTATAGTAACGTTTAAGCTTAACATACGAATAAAGAAACAGAAGCAAATACTAACAGACTAATTAATTAATCGTTAAACGAACTGTTGTAAAAAGAGGAAAATGCGTAGCGTACTATAGATATATATTGTAAATAACAAACAGAAAAAAGAAAACGAAGGAAATAACTCGAATTCGTTCTTTTCGTATTCAAGGAAAAGAAAAAAAGAGAAAAGAAAAAGAAGGAGAGCGAACAATCATGTCATGTTTGTATCGCGTTAGAGAGAAAAAAATCAAAACTTTTAAAAAGACGTTGATTTAGTTGTGCGTGGAAAAAAACGTGAAAAGTACTTCTCGTCGATCATTTTTTGTTTTATTTTTTAATACTTGTCTATATATATGTACGTATGATATGCGCAATTAAAAATAAAAGTATAAGAGTTAGATTAATCGAAAGGTTGAAGGGGAAATGACGATATATCTTTTCCTTTAAATCATATAATTACATTACTCTCATTATGGTTTTGCGTTCTACGAAAATAAAATTGTTCCGAAGCAAATAATCATCTAACTCGAATTAATTTATATGGTTTTGTTATTTTGTGCTAATCAAAAACGAAAAATCGTGCCGCCAAACGAGCCCCGTTTGTTTCGATTGAAATTAAAAGTGTCCGGGCACTTTCAAAACTTCTTTCCAACTTTCGTTCGTTTTTAATGCTTTCTTTTCTCATATTTAATCGTGCTTAATCGATTAATTAACGACGCTTTGATGACTGCCAATTCAGAAGCAGAAATCCTTCGTGTATGTATGTGAGTCTGTGACTTATGACGAGTATGAGCGCGTATGAATGCATGGAATGCATGCAATCATGTATAGAAAACTAGAAAAACCAGAGCCAAGTATTAACAATGTTGTACATTTTTCCATCGATCGGGACGCGTTTATAATCTTTTATCTTTGCCTTTAGATACAAATACGACATTTTATGTTTCACTTTCTTCTTTTTTTTTTTTCTTTTCAAGAATTGTTATTTTATCGTTGTTCGTCAAGCTGCTTGATTTTGTCGTGTCAAGATATGATCTGTTCGTATTATTCGATTGTTTGTTTATTTATTAATTATTTGTTGGCGTTACTTTATTGTTTTATACTATATTATGTATTAGCAGTTTGATGTTGTTCTTATTCGTAAGTTTTATCATTGATTTTAGACGATAAAGAAATGATATAAACGCGAACCCAACTACATGTTTAGTAATTACGTTACAACGCGAAACTTGTGTTGGTGCCTTTCCGCCGGGTCTTCTTCCATTATCATTTAGATAGTACTGTCACGCAAAGGATAATCTCGATGAATCAAAAGGGGTAACGTAATTAATAATTAACGATTTGATTCCATAAATAGTTATAGTGATGACAATCGTAATCGTAATTGTGATTATCCTTGTCAGTCTGATTATAACGAGGAAAGAATGTTCTAATTAAGGTAAGAAGAAGAAAAAATGAATTAACGTCTACCCAAGAAGAGGAGAAAAAAGAAGAAAAGAAAAAAAAAACAGAAAACAATTATAACGATAGCGTTTCACGATTACGTGACGAAAGAATAAATAAGAAATAAAAGCAATAGAGAAATTGTAAACTAGAAGAGAAAACGAGGGAAGGAAAGGTGTCGAATGCTAACGAGACTAAGAAGAGACGATAACGCAAGGAAAGAGGAAAGAGGGTGATTATGATTATGATGAAAATCATGATCACGAGAGGGCAAAAAAAAGGTCTATCGTCTTTCGTAACATTTTAAACAAAGATCCTTCCTGATGTGTACGAACAATAAAACTTTCACCGTTTCCTACTACCACTTTCTTTTGTCATGCCTTTCCGTTAAATTTACAAATTTTTCTTTCCCATTATCGAAATGATCAGAAATCGAATGATCGAAATCTTCGCGAAAGATATCGATGTATTAAAATATTAATTACGTCTCAAGCGATATCGATTGAGATATTTCGTCGAATTTATTTCTCTTTTTGTGAATTTTCTTCATTACTCGCTGATGTACGACGTGGCGAAGAAAGAAAGAATACCGTAAGAAAAGTACGAGAATCGTATAATTATGTCGAAAACCATGCTTTTATGATTTTTACTCGATGTAAATCTTCTTCGTTGAATATTTCGATTTTTCAGCATGGTTATTGAGATACGAGAGAGTAACGAAAATAACGATGAAAGTAATTCTTTCTACATCCGAATCCCTACAAATCTACAAGGAACATTTTACAATGAGAATGTACTCGATTTACGCTGTTTATAACAATAATCTCTCCGATCCTTACTCGACAACCTTTTTGCAATGGATGAATAATAGTAGAATACTCATTTTCTTTACCGTGTCTCTATTTTTTCAGATACGAAATAAAATATACATGTTGAACATAAGACGTTGAAGTAATATCCTTCATGATTCTTATTCTTTTTACGACGCATCTTATCTTCCTATTTACCAACGCAAGATAATATCGCTGTTTACGATTAGTGCAAGAACAAGCTTAAAAGAGAATCTTAAAAGAGAAAAGTATTATGTTACGTAATACATTTATTTTTTCATTTCTATAATTAATTAATTTATTTTCTTGTGAAATATTTTTCCATTCCATAATTGCTTTATATCTAGTTGACGAAAATTTTTATCGATTACAATGGTTTGATTTGTAACGCTTCGATTGTAACGTGTCAACAATATAAGCTGACGATAACCCACGACATGGATAACAGGCTGATTTTTGTTAAAATCATAGTTGTGCTGAAGTCCAGTCTCTCGATGACTTTCGACACGCTCGCGCGGTATTGATCGATGCGGTATTTCATAATAAATTTAAAATATTTAGAAATTATCGAATTTATCTAACTCGATTAAATTGGTAAAGCCGGAGTTATTCGACTCCCTTGGACGCTATCGTTTCGACAAAAATTAACCGAAACAAAGGACAAATACTAAAAATACTAACTAGAGGTATTATTAAGAAAAACGTTCATTCATAATGGATTTTTCAACGTTTCTAACGAATGCCACGGGAAGACGAAAGTCTAGTATTCTTCGTGAATTTGGTAAGAACTCTTAATTTCTTCGTATCTTATTTGTTATTAATATTGTTTTTATTATCGCTGTTATAATAACATTGTCCGTGATACCTGATATTTTATTAGACGAGTCGTAAAACTCTGTTTATCCTGTATCTCTTTGAAACAATAATTTATAAAGGTAATTCATATGTAAATAAAATTTTTGCATAATACAGCGATGAGATTTATAGAAACGAAAGATGCGATAAGTCTAGCTAATGGAATGCCGAATACAAAGACATTTCCTTTCGTGGATATCTCCGTAACGTACAAGGGTGGAACAAAAGTAAAACTCGTCGGAGAAGAGTTGTCCTGGTCTCTTCAATATGGTCCTTCCCAAGGGTAATTTATAAAATAAGAAACAAGAATAAAAGATACTTTACTCTACCAACGTAATAAATTCTATATTTAGATTTTACGATTAATTCAAGTTTCGTAATTCGAAATTTCCAAAATTGATACACGGCTACTTGATGCATTTTCAGACTTGATTTTCTCGAAAACGAAAAAATGTTCCTCTCTTTCCCCCCACTTGGTTTTGCACGTAGAATCATCATCCGACTGTCTGTACCATGATTTCGCAGACACAATAATACAATCTGTACAATAATAATAATAATCTTTCGTTCGTACTTTAGGCCTATAACCTATTACAACGATGTCGTTGCATTCTTATTCCTAATTTTTTACGTTATATTATATTACTTATCTCTTGCTTACTAATCGCTGTGCATCTAGTGCTAGTGTATGCTGTATAGCATGCAATAATATTATATATATAAATAGTATCGTATACTTCTTTGATCATCTTTCATTCTTTTATTTTGCGATTTAAGATACTTACCATTGTTAAAAAAAATGCGAGAATTTCAAGAATATTGGCACAAGCCGATATACAACGATTGGGACGTACTTTTCACGTCTGGATCGATGGATGGATGTAGTAAAATTTTCGAGATGACTTTAGAAACAGGCGATCCTGTGATGGTTCAAGCACCGACTTACGACGGAATTCTAAATGCGGTAAACCTACACATTCGTTTACTATTTTTTCTTTTTATGATTTCGATCTCCCTTTAGACTAAATACCTCGATATTCTCAACCTGTTTTAATAGATTTTATTTTATTAAACTCTTCAACGTTATTCATCTTTTCTTTAGCTCGCACCTATAATGCCAGAATTCATCGAAATTTCACAAGATCGGGATGGTATAATTCCGGTAAATATAAGAAAAATTTGCGAAGAAAGACGAGACAGTGGTAAACCAATGCCAAAAGTGAGTTGCAGGGAAGATTGAAAATCAAGAGATAATTTTACATAATCGATCATATATTACTACGTATTACTATATTCGGATATAAAGAAGGATGAACTTGTTTCGTAGGTCCTTTACACGAATCCTACAGGAGCCAATCCAACGGGAACAGTTTTGACAGAATCGCGAAGAAGGGAAGTTTATGAATTAGCTGATACATACAACTTTTTAATTGTCGAGGACGATCCCTATTGTTTTATCCATTTCGTTGATAACAAACCTACCACCTTCCTCGAATTGGATACCAAAGGACGTGTAATACGTTTGGATTCTTTCAGCAAAATTCTAAGCGCCGGACTTAGATTAGGCGTTGTTACAGCGCATAAAGAAGTCATTAAAAAATTAACTACACATATGGAAGCAACAAATATTCACGCTTCCTCTTTATCGCAAGTAATTTTTATAATCTTAGGTACATTACAAATATTTCATATGGATCAAAGTATTTTCCTTCATCGTTGATTATTACTTTTACAGATTTTGCTGTTCAAATTATTAAACGTATGGGATCTGGAGAAGATACGGCAACATTTTAACGACATTCAGAAATTTTATCACGAAAGACGAGACATTATGCTGTCTTTGATGGAAAAACATCTTACTGGTATATAATATTCAAATTACAGCAGGGTTTCGTTTTTTAAAAATTGAAAATTTTGAATTTAGTTTTTTTTTATCTCGAAACAAAAGCATCTTTTATATTTTAGGATTGGCAGAATGGGACATTCCAAAGGGTGGGATGTTCGTTTGGCTAAAAGTGAATAAAACGAAAGATGTAATGGAATTGGCAAGGATGAAGTGTATTTCCCAAGGGATTTTTCTTATTCCCGGTCATGCGTTTAACCACGACCGCTCGAAACCTGAACAGCATCTCAGACTATGCTACAGTTACGCGACACCGCAAGAAATCGATAAGGTTCTTGTTTTTCCGTTTTGTATTTATAATTCACCTAATAATTTATAGTATCGCATCAATGTTCTTCTAACGTCTAGTATACTAATCCTTCTATACTATACTTCTTCTATAGTATCCTTCTGTAGTATAACTAATATAGTATAACTAATCCTTCTATAGTATACTTCTAACGTCTACTAATTCAAGATCGTTTATATATTTCACATATTCTTATGTGAAAATTATATTACGTGGTTTTTTTCTTTTCAGGCGCTTTCAACGCTAGCTACGTTGATACGCGAAGAGATAAGAAAATAAAACTGGAAACGGAGTTGAAATATATCATTTATGTTTCTTCGATTCTTTTCTTTTACAGTTATAATTAAGTTCGTAATTCTTTTGTAATTTGTAAAATATGAATCATTAAGAAAATAAATATTATATATCAAACTTTTAAATATTTTAATTCATCTTTCCGTGGAAAAAGAACAGATATAATACATTATAGATGGATATATAATTTGCAATTTTTAATTTTTAATTTTTTTTTAAATTTAATTCGCGATGCAATAAGATAAAAAAAACAAGACATGTCTGTATTCTTTTTTATAATTCGCAGCTAAATACACGTAAGATTTCAATAGAAATCTGCATTAATGTTGTGTTTTCCTTAAGGTTCGTACGATATTTCACTTGTAATATCATGTTTTCAGTGACTGGTAGATGTCGAACTCGATCTTGAGTTATCGATATGATTTTGAATTCACAATTTAGAATTTACGTTAGTAGCTGCGATGTGAATGACAAGAGAAATATCGCAGGGCTAAATATTAGTGAAATTCATTTAAATAAATAAGCTAAAGCAACAGCAAGTGTCGAAAAAGGTTAGGTTATCTTCATTTATATCAATCAGCTGTGCCAAGTTCGTACCAGAAAGTGAATAATTTGTGATAAATTATTATTTCTCTAAGTATATCTTTGCTCAAATTATTATCAACTTAAAGTAACTATCTGTAAAATCAATAATAATTCGTAAAAAAATACTGTAGAAAGAGTAGTGGTTTATCGAGTAGGAAGAATGAGCGAAGTTCAGGAACCTGAAACTGACAAAGTGGAACCAAACGTACTGTTAGAAACTCAGGAAATCGGAGAAGACGAAATTGAAAAGTTGAAAGGAGATACTGTAGGAGATACTCTCTATAGCGGCAAATGGATAATCAATATTTTACTTTCAATATCAAAGGTACGTATCATAGTTTTAAGTTGAGTTACATTTGATTCAAGCTCGTATTAATTTCCTATGTTTCATTGTTAAATTTCAATAAGTCATGTTTTAAGAAAGTATTACTTAAATCCCTGTTATATTAAAGATGTTTATTTTGACAATATAAATAAGCTAAATTATATCTTAATAATTATAATAAACTTTGTAAATTCATTCGTTTTACCAAACAGTCTTAGTTCTTTCAAAGTTACATATAATTGAAGCATTTTGATAAAAATTATTTATGCGTTTAATCTATACAACATACACATATCTACTTATACATACTTATATATTAACATTTGTTATATAAGCGTATTCAAAGTAATTTAAATAAATTGAATATTGCAAAGGTTTTTGAAGATGGCTGGAACGAGAAAGTGGAGTACGACTTATGCACATTATGGGATATGACTGCAGAGAAAGACATTGTTAACTTTCTTGTGGATAATGATTTTCTTAAAATTGCAGAATTTGCTTTGAATTCATCCGAAGAACCAAGGTTTACGGTACGATTTGTTTCAAGATTATTTTATCTCTTAGATCTGTATTTTATTTATTCAATAAAAATTTTAGAAAACATTTCCAGAGTTCCATGATTTCTAGACTATAAGAACTTGCAGTCCTTGATTTCTATACACCGTAAACTCCTTTTATATATCGAATCCTTTATGGTTCTTAATGATTTTCTAATTAAAATAACTGAATTGAAGCGCTAATAAATAAAAGCTATTCGTTTATAATGTATCTAAATTTTTTAAAGTCATAAACTTACTTGCTAATCGAATAGTTAGAATTTCTTAATCTTATTTTCTATTTATCCTTTCCATATATTAAAATACTTTGAACATATCTTGTACATATTTTTAAACCTCTTAAAAGATCCATAAATCCTAATAGTAAATTTTTGACTATCAAAAAACTATGTTTCTCTTTGCATTTTATATTATATGTAAAAGCTTCCTAGTATTCTTATTTTTATAGGAAATAATTTTGGGAATAATTGGCAATATGACTTGCGAACCGTCAGTGCTTGATGTATTGGGAGAGAAAGAGGAGCTTCTCGAAACAATTCTTCGCCTCCTTTCTTCGGAAGACACTGCTACATTAGTACAAATACTTCGTCTCCTACGTTCTGCACTTTGGAATATTCAAATCAATCCTGAATCAAAATGGAGAGTTAATTTAAGAAATTCAACCTTTTTAAGGGAGGTGGTTCCTTTTATCTTAAAAAGTTCTACAAACGGTAACTACAATAATACTTACTCTTTGCAACAGTAGTAATAATGAGATTAAAAACAAATAGAATTTTGAATTTAATACTGATCAAAATAAATTATTACAGAGGAACTTTTGATCGCAACGACAAGTTTTTTGCGTTCTTCGGCAGAGATCGATCTTTCATCTGGGAAAACACTATTGGATGAGCTATTCGAATCTTCTAGTTTTTTGCCAGGTGCCAAATTTCAATATATTTTTAACGAGAAATTATTCAATCCATCTGCATGAAATAGAAGGCAAACGAGAAATTTGAAACTTGTAGGAATGTTGGAATCCTTTGAAGAAGTTTTTCCTCAAGACGAAGCACCTTATTCACCTTCAACTTTAAAATATCTTGAAGATTGGTTGGAATTGTTTTCGATTGTTCGAAAAGAACATCAAATTCATCAAGAGATCTTGCAAGAAGACAATTTAAACAGAACAGTAGAGATTCTACGAAGAATTTTAGCAAGTTTTATCGATCCATGGAATCTTTATCCTTTAGATGAGACCAAAGCTTCTTGCGTTCATAGATGTGCAGAAATGATTCTCGATTTTCGATGGAAAGGATTTTTAAGGGCAGACTCGACAGTTGATATAGATGCAACAGTTTTAAAAATTATAGTTAGCATCAATACAGGTGAATTATATCGTTATATACGAATGCCTTTCTGTACCACAGATATACACATGTTTATAACTCTATGGTTATTTGCAGCAATGAAAGAAGAAGAAGAAGATTCCAAAGAAACAATGGGAGAATTACTAAAATATCTTGTAGGATATTGGATCGAAGTGTCAAAAATCTCTTCTGCAGATGAAATTATAAAAATTTTGAAAATAAACGAAAAGCCTGTTACTGATCATACGATAAATTTATTAAAATCAAAAATTCCTGCAGAAAAGATCATGAGTATAATAAATGGATTACCGAACAAATAAAATGAGGGTTTAGAATAATAGCAAAAAGAAAATGATTAAGTTAACCAATGAAAGCAATTTTTGTTATAGCCTTTGATAAAGACACGAGGATTGAATTTTTCAATTATTTGACATAATGAAGAATCTTTTTTCACTTTCATAAGAAATCGCTTCTACATGTTGTATACAACTCCTATCATATCCTACAAATTGTATTAGATTGGACAAAAATTTTGTATTAATTTTATATATCTTTATATTCTCTTTTTATATTAAAATGTTTTTTACCACTTTTAATCAGAAAACTTTATACTTCCTCAAAGGTATATAAATAAAAGTTGGCATTGTTCTACAATTTTATTGCAATAAAAATTTGAGTATTTCAAGTAGTACATTAACAATATACAGTTTATAGGTACAAACGGAAGATTAGTTCTTCCTTTTTTATAACTACTCCACTCTCGTTTTAGTCCTTTCTGTTGCTAATTATTTACTTATATTTGTATGTCTTGCGCGTAGTCTTTATTTTATTCCGTTTTTAACGAATGCATACATTTTTATGTATAAGGTTCTTTTAACTGTCTTTTACGTTCTATTATACCTGCATTTGGTGATATTGTTTCATCTTCGTTTCAAACTTGTAGTTCACTTGTTTATATGCTAACTCGCTTTTTGTTAATTTTCTTTATTTTTAGTCCCACTCTCCGATATACATCGCTCTGGGTGTAGGAGGAATTACACCTCTGGTCGGTACAGGAAACCTTCCATATATATGGTTATACGGTGATTCGTTTCTACTATCTGAATCTGCGAAAAAAGAGAAACGAAAAGCAAGGAATTTGTTAGTTATTTTTTAATATATCGATTAAAACGTTAGATTAGATTGTTATTATTATATATTAAATTTTTCAGAATTTTTTAGAATTTTTACAAAAGTATGTTATAATACCAAGTCCACTTTCGAAGCTTCGTGCGTGATACATAATTGGTGGTCGATTGCCAGGTAAATGGCCATAAATTTGAGAGGATTGGCTACTAACGTATCCGGTAGCAGCATATGTTGCTTGATTAGGAGGTCTGGCGTACATTCTTGTTGAGACTTTACTATTTTTCGCCATCTTTACAAAGTTAGGAACACGAGCTCTTAATCCGCAGTAATACGGATCGTCTGTTAAAAAAGGAACATATGTATGATTATTAATTCCTCAAAAGAAAAGAACTCTTATTATTTTTGTCTAAATATTCATAATAATGGTTTAAATGCGTCCATAATTTGTTAAACAACCGAAAATTTACCGTATTTCTTTTTGTCATCGTTTCTATTTCTCTTGTCCTCGTTCGTTATGACAGGTTTTCTAGCATAGTCATCTTCTATGTCGTCATAATCAGGCTGAAACAAGTGAAATGAATATCATTAAATATCATTCTTTTAAAGTAACATTAAGAAGTAACAGTGGAAAGAAAAATTGTGTATATATAATTACTTTAGGTATGTCATGACTATAAATATTCTCCCTTGGCGGCAGTTTCGGTGGCCTTTCGGCTCTTCTTTGTCTACTACTCGTTGATTGAGCGTAGATCTGTTCTCGAGCTTCTCGGTCCTGCTGGAACGCTTCGGAAACTCCAATCGAAGATGAAACTCCTGCTATACTATACGGATCTTCATCGGGAATCGGTATCCTAGGTCGATTTTTAATATCCACAGGCCTTTGTAACGCTAGAACTAATTTATTTGTACGTTATGTACGAGCACACATTTACGTTAAATGTCGAATGAAACAATCGGTAAAATAGTTGATTCACTACACCTGGTGGTAATTTGGATTTCAACATGTCTAAACCGACAACATTTACAATGAGCACCCAAACGGGACATTGAAGAAGGTCTGGTTCAGTTTTGACGAAAACAATTGCGCTCAGACACTGCATTTCTAATCTTCTTCTGTCCGGATATGCTCTTCGAGTCTCCCGGGAAAGATTCGTTTGAAACTTATTCATATCGAACACCTAGTAGCAGATTTAAAAAGAATGACGATAGGACATGGAAATAAATTTATTATGTATATAGTATCTGTATAAACGAAATGAAAAAAAAGGTGGGTTTGAGGAATCGGAGTAAAATATATCGTGGAACGCTTACTTTCCCCGGTTTCTCATGTTCTAACGCTCCTTGAGAATTCCGTGCAATTTCTGCTCCAATTGCGTTGTCTTCCTGACTGGTCGGCTTTATGTAAACGTTATTTTTACACAACCTTTTTATTAATATGTTCCCTTGCTCGTCCATTTTAATCTTTACACCTTGGTTAATGTGTTTCTTCGCCTCTTCCGTTTTCGTATCCCTCATAGGATTTTCGAAACCGCATAATCCTATCCTATATTTCACAAAGAACAGAAAACGTAATAATTTGTTGTTTCCTCTACAACTTTACTATTATACATTTTTTTTTTTTTTTTTTATACTTCACTACCGAGACTTTTTTATCTGCTTTGTTAACTGTTTAACTGTGTTAAGGATTCTTGGAATTTTGTGTAGAAGATTGCATTTAAAGATTGTA
The DNA here is from genome assembly GCF_014825855.1 of Bombus pyrosoma. Classification (NCBI taxonomy): domain Eukaryota; kingdom Metazoa; phylum Arthropoda; class Insecta; order Hymenoptera; family Apidae; genus Bombus; species Bombus pyrosoma. The sequence continues at coordinate 432,202 of NC_057774.1, forward strand.
ATGCGGTTCGTTTACCTGAAACCATCGAATCCATCGTTAGATCCATTAATCGTGAGAACAGGTGCCCTGGCGTACGCTTTTGCTACCCTGCGGTTCCTTTCGAAAACGATTACCTTGGCCCAAATTTCGTCGTCGATTTGGTTCCATTTGTCCAGTACTTCTTGGATATGATCCTGAAATAAAACATCAATGTTATACCATTGTTGTATACGTGTTTTTCCTCGATATAACGTTGTATACAGAGTGAATCAGCAAATTGAATATCTCGTACAAAATAATTGTACGAGAGAAAAATTTGTCAAATTAAAATTACTTGTGATAAGGGAAATCATATATAATTTTTATATCGTATAAGTATAATTGTAAAAACTTGTTCTTAAACAGCGTCCAACGTTTTATCTCTTACGTCTATAAATAAGAGAATGTTTAAGACGACGTATTTTTAAAATACTATTATCGATACAGTGCTCTGCAACGTTGCAAGCAATCAAAGTTAGAGGATAATTTTTCTTAACCGGTTCTAGTAGGTTGTAACTTAACTTAACTTAATTATTATTATTATTATTAATATTATTAAATATCATTTTTATATTATTAGAGTGTGTATTACTACTTTACCTTGTAAAGTTTATCAAGATTATACCACACGTCCTCCTCGTCTTGATCCTCGTATTGCGCTTCAACGAGGTTGTCCCTCGATCGAGATAGAATCTTCCGCCTCGATACCATTTTTCACCGAAAGACTCTCTCAATCTATGCGAAAACATTCGTTTCTTTTTTAGAATTTTGCGTAACGCGCAATTTCACGTATATTTAAAATTGTTATCCTGATATAATTGCTTCGTATAATTAGCAAGAATTTGGCAAATAGTCTTTATATCGCTATTTAAACAGCGATTCGACGAATACTCATTGCGAATATTGCATTATCCATGTATAAGATCGATGATCGATGAAATCACGGCGAAGATTTAAACTTTGGAAGTTATCGTCGTTACGTAACAAAGACTATCAAGCAATAATTCAATTTTTTAAGAGCAAATATAAACAACCGATACTTTCACCATGCAATCTTTCTACGCGATGTAATAAGTACGCTGACCGCGTAACTCTGCGCCTGATTAAATAAATGTTATTATCTGAATTGCATATTCATCGTGCCGATCGATCGACCACATTTTATCTATCTTAATATAGTTACAAAATAAAACAGTAATAATCGCTTGTCTTGACTATTTCATATTAATGTTTAAATAATTAATGCTTTTATAATGTAACATTTCATAATTCTTTTAACATTATTAACTTTTAATTTTTAAACACGACATCTAAATGTAATTTAGTTTTTTATTATTTTCAATGTTTTAATCGAACGACGTACGACGTATACACTTAAAAATTTCGTTGCAAATAGTTGCTTGTTCGTCGTTAATTCATTAATTCACTGGATCAAAACATTTATACATTTTACCTTGAAATTACGTTCTTCCACCGTATCCGATGTTTATACTCAATTTCCAATATTTATTTTAACGTAACTCTATTAACAAACATTCACACGTGTCAAATACTGAAAATAAACCTTTCTCTTTCGGAATAGACAGAAGAAGAAGAAGAAGAAGAGGAAGATCAAAGGAGCAACTTACGCTAACACTTTCTCGCGTAACACAGTGTTGCGAAAAATCGTACGTTTCTTTAGTCATTCTGAGTCATTAACATTTCGAGGAAAGAGAATTTGAATCGCGTTCGCAAAAGCGACGTGTCTTTCACCTTCTTGAAACGATGAAAAGCGGGGAAGACGAGACGTGCCACGAGTGGCTCTGTCCGAGGCGATGTTGAAAAATTGTCTAAACGTATTGCACGCTGGTGAAGGGGGCAGTTGGTACGGGTCTGGCGGCGCTCAGCCTTCGCATTCTTCGGAGAGAAGTGAAAGCCAGGAGTTTCAGGGAAATTCTATGCGGAATCGAAACCCTTTTTCCATGGTGCTTCGCTTGGACATAAATCGTTGGAAAGTTTATCGTCTATATATTTTAATCTTCTTTTCCTTCTTCTTCTTCTCCTTCTTCCTCTCTTCTGTTTTTAATCAAAAAGTTGACTTCGATACGCGCGATACGAGAATTTCTCATCTCTCGAATTATTAGAAAAGACTGTTACTTTCTTTTTCGTTTCGCCAAAAGTCGAAGAAAGATTATTTCGTATTAATCTCGTTTTCCTTTGCAACTGCATTTCCTTGTTTTTTCGTGGCTATCTAAGAGAGAATTATTTCTCGGTGATCTTTCGTTTTCTCCATCTTCCTTAAAGTCGTCGTTATACCGTATCGGGTATTGCAAAGATATTTCGGACAGCTACTTTACTGTACGCAATGAAATCTCCATCGATTCTCTATGTAGATTAACGCGACTTCTCGCGTTGCCATATTTGGCTGTACCTACTAGCACGTAGGCATATATAGCAGAAAATTATATCGTAATATTTGATCGTAGAAAAATTGTCCTGTGTTCTTTCTACTTTCACGTTCCTTTCGGTTAATTCGAACACCGAGCCAAGGAATATTCATATCGAAAGTTGTTCCTCTGATAAAGATCGTAGGTCGCTAGTGTCCAAATACGTTTTACATGATTTATTCAAGAATCGATGTTGCGCGTATTCAAATTATTCGAGTCTAATTTTTAAGAGCTTTTGAAACCTTTCTATTTTTAATAGCAATAGAAAACGTAATCCTTAGAAATTCTTTATTCTTTATATAATTCTTATCAATAAATAGAAGGTAAAAATGTAACGTAAAGGAGTATCGTACTAGTAACGAAAGAATGGTGCATTGAAATTGCTACCGGTAGCTGCGATACAATAATTATTCACAGCGAAACATCGATTATACTATGCTTGTTCTTTTCTAGTAGTACGAGAGATATCGCTTAAAGAAATACGGATACAATTTTTCTCTACTTTTCGTACCATTGATATCGAATATATTGTACAACAGAGTGTGATATACAAATCGATTAAACAACCTTCTTCCGTTTCTTTATTATTCTACGTCTTTACAGCAGATGCTCGAAGATTTTGAAAAAGATAAACGAAAATCACGTACCGGTTGAAAGTCAACGAAACCTACATATGCCATAAAAAAAATGAACGAAATATTTCCACGTAGCGCATATCCTATTTTCGTGGCACGATATTCAATTACGTGGCTGTCATACTGAAACGCGGCATATAGATCATGTCGAATATATTCGGTAAAAGTATTTATAAATTCGGATCGTATTCGCAAACGAGCGTAACGCTTGACCGGGGCCGTGCAGCGACTATGCAACCGCAACATCTTTAGATCGTTGCGTGTCGAGAGAAGTTGCGAGAGAAGTTTTGAGCATTTTTAGAATGTATCGGCCGGTGTCGGTTTTTCCACGCTGCTTAAAGGAACGAATGTGCGCCGTGCCGTAAGGCGTGCACGAATCGAATACGAAATGCGTGTTCCTTAACACGTTTCGCGGACGTACCTAAGTACGTGCGCATATAAACGTTATACATGTGTGCTATGTACGTACCTATGACATACGTATGTACATACGAAAGTATGTGCGAATATATATATATATATACACGCTTAAGTAGATATCACGTACAGTACACCAGTCCATAAGCTTTCGGACACGTAATACATTTAAAATAACCCTTAACTATAGAGTACTCGTCTCTGATAAAAGTCTGAATTATTTCGTCGTTATAATTTACCAGAGAATTGTTTGAAACAACTTTGAAGCTTGAACATAGCTTCAGATAGCTTCAGATAGCTTGAGAAAAGGAATACGAATGTCGTTTTAAACAATAGTCGTACTAGATTCGTTTTTATAAGACAATGATTTGATAGATAAAATTCGTCGATAACGTAGATCGATTAAATCATCTGAAAACTATACTGTAAACACGACTGTAGTAATAACGAGAATAGCTATACGTCTGTAACTAAAGGATATGAATAAATGAACGTCGTAATTATAAAATGAAATTGATATTCAATAATCGTGTCCATCACTAGAAAACCTAAATTGAAGATTTTATTATAGACGTATTTTAGTAGATATTATATATGTATATACGTACGTATTACGTATGTACGCGTCGCGACATCGCCTATTAATATAGGCGTTGAAATCTCCTTCTACCTATACCTATCTATCGTATCTATCATATAAGATTCGCATAGGTATGAAAATTGCACTTTTCCTCTCTTTTCTATTTCTTTTTCTATTTAAAACAGACGAGTAGGCATTTCTTTGTTTGCTTGAAATTTTCATTTCTTCCAGTTTAATCGCTTCCTCTTCAAATAATATTACGATATCATAATTACGATATTATAATTTCTTACTAATCGTTCAGTTTTATCGCAGTTAACAGTACCACGTGAAATGAACGAATAATCAAGCAAGCATATTTAAATTTGGATAAAATAAGATTACAGACTGAATGCTTTATATATGTTTATATAGCAAAGAAATTAGAAAATAGATTTGGGGAATCCTTGATACAGACATTGACTCCGCATGCTACTTGCATTTCTGTACTAATTACTTGAGTATGTAATTAACTGAATAAAATAGATGATCGGATAAGTGACTGAGAAATCCTCGTGATTATAAGTACAACTATTAATAATGAGTATAGATAACCTGTATATATACGTACGAAGCAATACTTCTTTCTCTACAGTTATTATTACGAATTCATTAATTCATTAAAATTTTAAATACAGTAACACTGATTGTTAAATATGTTCGCGATAAACACCGGCAGATTTTCGGTTCTATATATAAAGATTAATTTTTGTCATTTTGCGAGCAAATACTTCTAAAGACCGAAAAATATTTCCAGATGTATACAAATATTAGAATACAAAAGTAACATATCGTCACATACATACAATATTAATATACATTTCGAGTGTTGTTATTTGAAAAACAATAAAATATTACAAAATTCTGCACCATTTTACTAGAAATGTCAGAACAATTAGTAACAAAGAAGCGTTATTAATAAGCGACATAATATTTAAATGAGAAATATTTGAAAAATCTATTTCAATGGTAATAGATTATCGTGTAATCTTTAATCTTTATTATGAAAATATCTCTCCAATGGCAAGGGACTTTCACTTTTATTAATGGTCGAATAATCGAATAGTCTAAACCCTCCGAGTAATGGAGAATCTTATTAAAATAATGTTCGGTATATATTATTTTCATTTAAAAGATTTATAATTTAATATATAATAGCTATCATTCTAACTGTATAATCTTTCTCATTATCCTTCCTTTTTCTATTCGATTATTTCAATCTCGTAAGATATTAACGTAACATCGATATTTCATACTTAGAATACAGTACTTGATTACATATATTCGATTAAACAAATCTTTTTAATTTTAGCAAAATAAAAAAACAGATTTTCTTTTTGAAAAGAAATTTTCAAACTATAAAAATGTTCACACATGTCAACTAATAAATCCCATATGTTATATACCTTCGTACAGTTCACGAGTATCTAAAAAATGTATAGTATCTTTTACGTGAATTATTAAAGTTCCGAAATATTAATCTTAATTTTGAACTCTAAGACGATGAAAGACTGCACGTGTAATTTTAACTTTGCCAATTAATTTAAAAAACAACGTAAAACCATTTGTGTGAGCAGCATTTAAATTACTCAAACGATAATATATAACAATGGACATTAGTATCTAAAATCTAGTTGCTATGAAACCGAAGATAAGGTTAAGGCTCCTTAAAAACATATCTTTTCATTTTGTTAATCTGCATACCTTTCTTTGGTAATAAAACTTTTCCAAATGCCTTTCAATATGGTTCGTAAACGTCAAAGGCACTCGCGTCTTCTCCATTACCCATAATTCACTTCCTGAAACCGCGGGATTCACGCTCGCAGTCTGTTTACCTCACTTCGATAAAATCAAAGAAACGGACAAGAAATTTTGTAACGTAAATTGTATCTTTAGATCGATTAAAAACCCGAGAAAATTTATCCAAGTTTCTTAATATGGCGCAGCTTTGAAAGAGCTTTGCCCACTGAAGAGTGAGAACCTATCCGCCATCTTGGTGAACGCATGCGCTGTCCTCGAGACAAGTCGAGGACGAAGGCCACGCATGCGCGGTACTAGTCTCTTCATGAACCCCTCTTCGTGCTACATGGGCCTGAATTGGGACAGTAGAAGCGATGGCTTCGAGTGACCTCGAATGTGAACAATAGATCACAATGTTAACTTATCTTATTTTACATTATATGCGTATACTACTCTCTGAGTACATTTATACCTTTTATACATTTTAAATTAATTATATTTACCTTGAAGTAAAAATAACTGAATATTCATTTACATTTATTGTTAAATGTTACTAAATCAAGTTTTTTAACTATTGTTTCTGTTACTACTCTAAGCTAGGCTGCAAAATACTAACAAAAGATCGATGCTACGTTAATATGTATATATACTAATGTATATTCGTGTTTTATTTAAATTATCTTAATTTTTTTGTAATAATATCTTAACGCACGAGTAAAATGAAACTCCATACGTTTATTGTATATAGTGACATAATAAACAGATAACGTATCCCACACTTCTTTGTATGCTAACGGATTAGTGTCCCCTTACTTATTACAAATGATGTTATACCTTATAGGATAATACTGTTTTTCATTTTCATGCAACTAACTAACAAGGTGGTATTGAAAAAATCCGGATTTTTTCACCTAATGACAAAAACCGCAATCACTTAGTTGCCAACCCAATATATAAATAGAAATAGAGAATTTGCAGAATTAGTAAAACACAAGCAACGTATATTTAAATTTTTATTTTGTTAAGAGATACGTAGAAATAATTAAGCAACAAGAGCGCTAGCAGTTGAGCTCTCGTACTTCCAGTTTGCTGGAAGCGTCCCCTTTGATTTATAATATCTAGCAAGCCGATGGATTCGAGACTCCACAAGAATCAATCTAAACTTGCTATCTTTATCCTTTCGGTTCCTTTCCAAATGTTTTCTGATAGCAACTGCTTTTTTTATTAAATAGTACAGATCCTCCGGTAAGTCTGGGGCAAGCCCCATACTTTTGACGATCCTGAGAATCTTGTTTCCAGTGCGAAAACGCACTTGTGCCACTCCATGAGAATCTCTAAGAATCACACCTACAAGATTTGATTATCTATTTAGTCATTACTGTGACATGTACAAATATTGTATTCTTGAACAAATGAAAAAATTTAATAAATTTAACTTTTAGCTGTTGGTAAGTACCTATAACAGCATGACAAAATGCCATTACCATCTCAAAAATCACCATTTTTACTATCGCAAATTATTGATAAGAAACAACGATCAAACACTGAGTCTTAATTAATTTGCTTGAAATATACTAAATTTGTACAAATGTCAATAAATGAGATATAAGAGAAATAAAGGCGTAATTTGTATTATGACAAATATGACAAATATAATATATTAATGTGTAGATGTAAATTTTAGATAAAATTTTTTTTAGATTCAATTTTACATCAAATAAAATAAAATATTACCAATTTGAGATGGAGTATGCCCCTTTTTAGCCAGTTTGTAAATTAATTCTTTACAATCCTCTGGTGTCAGTTTCAACCATGTTGGAACGCTCCGTCTATAGGGCAACGCTGACTGGGATATACCCTTTCTGTAATATTACTAATTTTTGTTATTGGAATACCTGGTGCTTTTAATAAAAATTATCTGTTAACAAATCAACTATATCTAAGCAGAGATAATATCAGTCAAAAAAAATACTATTAAGTAATTCCTTTATAAAATATTAAAATATTTAAAGGGGACAATTTGAGGTTATGTATACAAAAGGACAGAGGATATGAAAAGTTTGTACACAGAAAGCAACATCTCCTCAATTCCAAATTTTAAACTATTATAAACATGATTAACATATAAGAAAACGAATAAACTGTCTCAAAAGAATGTGATTATTACTACTTTAAATAAGGATCACATGGCCGTTAAGAAGACACTGCTGTGTCAAGTATTTATGCTAGAACTTTATAAAATTGTATTATAGTAGCAGAAAAAATTAAAAGGTATGCAAGAAAAAAATAACTTTTGTATATAACTATTGAATGTAATAATAAATTACACTGAAATTTAATTAACTTTACCCTGGTGCGTGCATACGACCCATCTTTGCGTACTTTTCGTCTACAAAAGACAGTAACGCTCTTGTAACTCAGTCAGGTGGCAAAATTACAAAACAACTTAAAATTTGCCCGGGAAAATTAATATTGTAAAAATTATTGTGCAAAGATAATCGGAGAGTATTGTAATTATAAAATATTTAATACCAAATGAGGAATATCTTTTTCTACTCAAGTTGCGCTCAATTTTGTTTGAACGATCAATTTGAGCAAGAAGTATCAATGATACGTTATATACAAAATATAGTATTTAATGAATTTTTTACATTATATAAAAATAATTATATAATAGTAACAATAGTAAAATTAATTAATTAATATATCATAGTATTCATGATATGAAAAGTTTATCATAGTATGTAATCTATATAATAATATAAAATTAGCAGCAATCAAAATATAAATAAAGATAAGAATACAAAAACAAATAATTTTACGACAATTTTACGAATAAACAATCAGCAAAAGTTGCGAATCTTGAAAAATTATCTAAAGATATACATAACTATATATGACAACCAAAGTTAAGTTAAAAGTTAAATTTACTGCTTTTCTGTAGTTTCCGGCGGATGCTTACCAAAAATCAAGCAACGATCTAAACAAACTTAAACCTTTTAAATTTTAGAAATTTTCTAGCTAGACATTATAAACATATATATATATCTTAAAACAAAATATAATTTATTTTATGTAAATAATTATGAAATATGTAGTTTCTCGATGAATTAGACAAACAGTGAGAAAATAGCGCAACGTCGCGAACGGCGTCGGCAGCCAAAATGTCGGCAGTTTCTCAACTTTAAGCGTACCCTCTGTCAACATTTGTAAAACTGCATCGAAGACAACATCGAATCAGCCAATAATTAAATCATTAATGATGTATGATCGATATTAGATCCTCTTGATACAGTGCAAAATCGGAATCGTCAGAATTTCGAAGGTAAATTGACATTTTTTAGGTTCTTCCTCGAATTGTTCGATCCTCGACCCTTATTCTTAGCACAATTTCATCGAAAATATTGCAAATTTATTATTAAAATTTTTTATAATCATATCGAAATGACGATCAATTAGGAAAAATCATTTGCAAAGTATGCCAGAGAAAAAAATATTTTATTTTAGTAACTTTTTTCCAATGGAAAGAATTTAGTGATGTGTTAATGTGGTTATATACAGTGACTCACAAAGTACCTCGACGAGTTTTGGATAGGCATGTAAATTAAATATTTTGAAATTTCCTCTGGCTATATTATTTTAATTGTTAGCCAAAAAACCGGTTTACAATTTATTCTATAAGATACAATATATGTGTAATATCTCTAGAATAAATATGGCATTGTGCATTAAATGTGTACATATTTAGTTATAACGTTGATCTTTGTCTCATTTAAATCTAAATATAAAACTAATTTTTTATTCCATTTTTATTCATTTCAGTCTTAGCACCATATTTACATTATTTACATTAACTAAATTTTATTTAATTTATGACTCACTTAAAAAATAATAAATTTTAACAGATATATTTATATGGATATTCTATGTTTATTGCCAATTTTTGTTCTTTCTGTAATTATTACAATATTTGCTTTATATTTTCTGCTTAAGTTTATATCTTCTAATAATCTTCATATTAGGTTGTACTCATTAACTTGATTTTTATTTTTGTTAACTTTTTTTTCTATGTAACTTTATAATATCTTATGATCTTGTTGATATATAATATGAGTATAATCTAAAACAGTTACCTTTGTCTATTTATTCTCAAATCTTATTAAATAAATATTATTTTGATAATTTAACATATTTTTCATTTTATACTAAAAATGTTCTTTTATATTTATAGATTGTTATATTCTTAATATTTAAATTTATCAAAAATATAGAATAACATAATAATAAAAGTATGAGGTAATTAATAGAAGGTATAAAGTAATGTATTGAATCAATGAAACGTATAGAAAAAAATACAATTATATAAAAAATATAAATTTCAAATATTACATGCTGAAATAGGTTAAATGTTATGATAAATTTTTAATATGATGAATATCATAAAGCATTACTTAATGTTATTAATATTTTCTAATGTGAATTATATATAGGATATGTGACAAGGCGGATATGATTTTACAAAGAATTTAAGATGTCTGGTGACAGTAATCAAACTCCTCAATCTGGCAAGCGGAAAAAACTTGTCAAACTTGATAGTGAAGATAGTGATGAATCTATAGTGCAATCTCGTAGAAGAAAAAAGACTTCTGTATGTAAAATTGACACTAAATTAAATTATAAATTATTATTGTTAAATATAATATTTCAATCCAATTGAATATTTCTTTTAATATCATGTTTATAGAAATTCATTAGTGAAGGTGAAACTAGTGATGAAGATAGTGATGATCAAGTAAGACCTATTCGACCTGTTAGATCACAAAACCATGTAAGTTCTCAAATATAAAACACATTTTACAGTTTTGAAGATTTTTATGCTTCATAAATTTTTATTAAATGAATTATTCAATTATCATATCTCACAATTATATGATGTATTATAAAAAAATATACCTGATTTATTTTCAGAGACTCGTTTCAGAAAATGAGTCCAGTTATGAAAGCAGCAGTTCAAACACTAGTAAATACAAGGAATTTGGTTAGTCTAAAGATACTTAGGGATTAAAGTCTTAATTATTAATATTTATCTTCTTATACAGCTAAATTTACTGATTTCATGATATTATAAATAATATCCATCAAATTTATTTCTTAGGAGACAGTAGTGAAATTTCAGAATGGCAATCAGACTGGAGCAGCTCATCAGAATTAGAAAAAAAGTCTCCTGTCAGGCGAAAAGTTCTTGGAAAACCAAAAGCTAAAAAACCTGCAAAAATTGTATCAGATACAGATACTGATAATAATGATGATCAAGTAGAAAAGTGTCCAATTTGTCTACTTCCTTTTAAAAGACAGGAATTAGGCAGTCCTTCTTCCTGTGAACATTGTTTTTGTTTAGAATGCTTAATTGAGTGGAGTAAAAATGTAAATACTTGTCCAGTGGATCGACAAACTTTCACGATAATTAATGTCCGAGATAAGCTGGGTGGTCAAGTATGTATTATGAAAATAAAAATAATAATTATCGTTTAAAGAATAAAAATTAATTTCTAGTTTTATGTTTTCTCCTAGATTATAAGATGCATCCCGGTAGAAGTTGCTTCCAGCGAAGAAGAGAAATTGGATGATCTTACATTTTGTGAAGTATGCCATCAAAGTAATAGAGAAGATCGTATGCTTCTTTGTGATGGTTGTGATCGTGGTTATCATTTAGAATGCTTGACGCCTCCATTAGATGAAGTACCTATAGAGGAGTGGTTTTGCCCAGAATGTTCCCAGAATAATCAAACCAATGCAGAAACTGTAAGCTGTTTATATTCATATTCATATATGTATCAGTAATTCTATCTGAAACGATTGAACATTATTACTACCAATAATATATGACCATTGAAAGATTAAACAAAATGTTACATTATTTATTCTTAGGTGAAAATTGATGTGGAGGAAATCATAGATCTAGTGGATGAAGCTCGCAGACTTGGTGTTACTTATGGAAGAATTCGTACCAATATACCACAAGATTATTATCCAAGGATTATACCTCGTACTAGACATACAGAACGTGTTAGAGCTACTATTCGAAGGTATATGATAAGATAAAAAATATGTATAATTTGAGTTTCATTAATAAGATTTATCATCAATAAATTTTTATGAAAATTGAAGTACAAAGATTTTTAAATTTTTAATAAACGCGAAATCCGTATTTACAGAAGAAATAGACTAGATGATAATACGCTATTAACTCGTCAATTGACATTTGATCCAAATCAACCTTCTACTTCATCTGGTTTGGAATCCTATGGAGATAAAAGTCAAAGTCGATCTTCAAGCAATGCCTCCAGCTCTTTAGGTTCTAGAGATCGTAACTGTTCGAATAAACATTCTGGAAAATCACGAAAATATAGAAGTAGTTCCAGCGACTCTAGTGATGAAAGTATTTCCAGGAAATCTCGAAGAAGAATCAGTGATAAAAATAATTCCGAAAATTCGGGTAATAAAACTAGAAGAAAAGATAGTAATAATCAACGATCTGGAGGTAGTTCGCGAAAAAGTGGAACGAGAAATAATTCAAGAAAGTCTGGAAGATCTAAAAATGTTTCTAGAGGAACTCTTCTAAAAGAAGTTAGAATTACAGAACGTAATGAAAATGGGAAAGAGGAAGAGATTGTAGCATATGTCAAAGTGGCTGCAGTTGGATCAAAAAGAAGAAAAACAAAAAGAAGAAAGGTATTTTAATATTGCTTTCTGAAAGTTTTAGTTATATATAAGTATATGTATGAGTAACATGTACGAGTATGTGTATAATTAATTAATCTGTTTCTCTGGTATATGCATATCTTTTTTTTTTAATAAAACATCTCTTCTACAAAATATTTAGTCATGTTAATTGTATAATATCCAAATTTTGAAAAAAGGAAAAATAATGGAACAAAGAGGACAAAGATATTTAAAAAAATAATTAAAAATAAGAATATTTACCTTTTTATAGAGAAAAAGTCATAGACGTCTCGCTAGAACTGTAGCCACTACTTTAGCTACTAGCAGGAGAAGACTTGCAAATTCTCTGGGTATTTGTAAGCCATTTATTCCCATTTTAATACCTACTGTTAAAAATCGACCAATTATACCAGAAAGATCCGCATTGAACATTTCCCGACATAATTCTGGAATCCCAAGAATTAGTCTTTTCGGAGATCGTCTTAATTTGGATTATAGTCCTCCGGGGTAAATATATAAGCTTTTAATTCAATATTTACAGAATATGAATCTGGATATTAAAATAATATTATTGAATAATATAATGAAATTAACTAAGTTTTTAATATTTTCGTTTATAGATCGGATATGGAAGATTATCATGCAACTATTGGTCCTACTATAACTGTTCAAAGACATTCTATAATTTCCTCTCGAAGGCACTTGCGTCTAAAAAACGTTGTTATTCCACAACAACCTCAACATGATCTTCTAAGTAATATAATGAACGACCAAGAGATTTGGCATTCAAAAAATAGTAATGTGACTTTGAAAGCTAATGGGTTTCTCTTAATAGAGAAAAAGAAGGAGTTGAGTGAGTTGAAGAAAGAAAAATTAGAAGAAAAAGGGTTATCTAAAACCGCAGAGATAGAATCTGTTGTAGAAGATACAGTTTCTAGAGTTGATGCTCCACTAGATATTTCTAGATCTGATGTTCCGTTAGATGTGTCTACAATCAATCCAGAATCGATTATGCAGGCTCCAATGTATAATAATCCTTGTGGAGGAGGAAATAGAGGCAATTTTAGGGGTAGTTACAGGGATAATACGAGGCATAGTCATGGTGGGCAAAACTATGGAAGAGATTCTTTAAGTGGGAGTGGAAGACATAGTTATGGAGGAAGTGGAGGTAATTTTGGAAGAGATTTCGGACCACCTGCGTTTTATAATCCAAATTTTGAACATTGCGGACCTCCAATGTTCGGAGGTAATCCTCCATTTAGAAATCGAAATCCTCAACACTTTAGAAATGAAAGATTCCGCTTCATGCCTTCAGGAAGACCACAGTTTAATTTTGCTGAAGGATTTTCTGAGCAGCATTCTTTTCCTGAGAGGTTCAATCGCCCTCGGTCACCACAAGCTCCTGTTGAACGTCTTCAAAATAACATGCCACCAAATTTACCAGAAGATACTCCAAGAACTGATACTATAGATCAACAACCACAAGATATTGAAAATGTTTCTGTTAGACAAGAGGAAGATTGCGATATTTATTGCGATATTGAAACAAAATCTGATGGAGAGCTTCAAGATCAACAAAATGGTTCAATGGCTCTGTTACCTCCACCAGAACCTCCATCAGGACTTTTAGACTTTGAAGAAAATTCTAAGAGCGATAAAGATAGTGATCAAGAGCTAGTTATTGATGATAGCCAAAAAGAAGATACTCCAAAGAATGATAAGTATGACCCCTTCTCTGTAGATAGTGATAGCGATAGTGAAACAAAGAAAAACGAAGAAATTACGGAAGAAAAAAAAGAAGAGCACAGTGTGAAAAATATGGCACAAACAGACACCTCGGATACATCTATTCGTTTATCAGCTTATGATGACGAGGACGAAGAGGATTCTCAAGCCGATTGTCCAAACTTCTCCATTTATTCCTCTCAAACGATCGATGTAGCACGGCATACTGAACAACAATTATCTCAACAAATAGGGCCACTTGAACCACCTCCTCTCCCTCCTTCGATTCCCGATGATGATGATGTCATTGTTGGCGATGTTCAGGCTTGCGATCTAGCTGATATTCCAGAACCATCAGACCCATATGTTGAAGCATTGAGAAAAGAAAGGCAAACTTTAAGTAAAATTCCACCAAAAAAGATTTCTCACGATAGCCGGGGAAAGATTACGTTCAAGATTGGTAGTAAATTGAAAATTAATAATAGATTGTTAGGACTGCAAGAAGAAGAAAAGGAGACTAACAGTGAAAAGAAAAAAGAAGCTGAGGTAAGTAGTAGTTATAATGCAATATATTATATTTTACATGTGTAATTATTTTTATGTGTACATTATTTTTGCAGCCTGCAAAAGAAGAGGAGACTTCTGTTGACCGCGAAGAAGAACGGAAAAGAATTGCTAAAAACAAATATGAAGAGGAAGTTCAATTGAAAGAAGATAAACAGGAAGATTCAGAAGAACTTTTGACACCTGCAAATCCTCTGAATTTGAAAGAAAAGGACGCAGATGAAGACGAAAAGGAGAAAGAATTAATAGAATCACCTACAGTTGACGCAATAGAGAAAGATTCAAATGTAGCTATTTCTCCGAACGTAACCGAGTTGTCTCCAAAAAAAGTAGAGAATAAAATAAGCAACGAGTGTGTGTCGGAAGAAGAAAGCGAAACGTTTACTTCGCTTTATAAGACATTAAAAACCGATGTTGAAAATGAAAATTTAAAAGAAGATTCAAGAATTAGAGAAGAACACGATGTAGTAAAAGTTAAAGACCCTGAAGACTATAGGAGTGAAAAGGATGATAAAAAACAAAGACATATTGATAAAGAAGAAGAAGATGATGATGATGAGGAGGAGGAGGAGGAGGAGGATGATGATGACGACGAAGAAGAGGAGGAGGAGGAAGAAGAAGAAGAAAGATTCCCCATAGAAAAAGAGAAAACGAGCAAAAAAGATATAATTGATGAAGATGTTGATAAGAACACATGGGAATCAGATGGAGCTTATACTCCTTGCAAAGATGAACTTCCTTTGAAGGAATCGAAATCTTCTTCTGAACAGTTACCCCCTATTGAAAGTGGATTAGAACCAATCACACCAACAAAAGATAAACCTGACGATTTAGATAGCTGTAGGACTCCAGTGGATTACAATGTTTTAGGTACAGAAGCTATATCAGAGACGGACGAAGCTATGAATTTCGAAGATGAGTTAACCTTGTTGAGTTTACGAAAGGAGAAAGAAATGGAAGATGGTGAAATTGTCGAAGAAAAGACTATGAAAGAAGGCGATAAGGCTGAAAAAGAAAAGGAAGATGAAAAGAAGCAAAAGAAAAAAGAAAAGAAAGAGAAGAGCAAAGAAACAGAAAAAAATAAAGAAAATATTGCTTCAGAAAATCAAGTAGCATGGAAGAAACTTTCAAAAAGTACGAAAGAAAGGTCCTATAGAGACAAAGAAAAAAGATCAAAATCGAAGGAAAGAGAAAAGCTAAAGAAAAAGAAAGAAGTGGTGAAGAAAAAAGAAAAAAGGAAGGAATTACCCAGATATGATGTTAGGAAAATAGTTGCGGAAAGACCTTCAAGACCTAGGAAAGATGAGTATGGAAGAGATATTAGAGAAAAATCGAGACAAAGAAGTAGGTCTAGGAGTTGTAGTTCATCCAAACGTTCTAGGTCATATTCCAAGCTCCGCTCCAGAAGCAGATCCAGAACTAGATTACAAAGGTCGTGGTCCAGAGATCGTAGATCTTATTCCAAATCTCTTTCCAGACGGAGATCTCTTTCGCGTGGAAGGCGTAAATCGCCAAAGAGAAGATCAACTTCTAGAAGAAGATCTTCTTCAAGGAAACGATCCCTTTCCAGAAGGAGATCGAGATCTGTTTCTCGAAAACGGCGATCGAGATCTGTTTCTCGAAAACGGAGATCCTTATCAAGAAGAAGATCCAGAAGATCAGTCTCTAGATCAAGAAGGTCTTTGTCAAGATCTAGACAAAGAAGATCTATATCAAGATCCAGAAGATCTTTATCTAGATCTCGCGATAGGCGTAAAGACAAGAAAAAGTACAAATCTCGAAGTCGATCAAGAAACAGAAAGAAGTCTCGTTCAAAATCACCTAGAAAGTCGTCGAAATCTAGGGAAAGGAAACATTCAAAAAGAAAAGCACAAAGTAGATCAAGATCAAAAGGAAGATCTTGTTCTAGGAATTGGGAACAAGTTGACAAAATTGTGGAACAAGAGTTTTCTAGGGAAAGAGAAGAAAGAGAATCTTGGAGTGCACAATGGACACCATCTTGGTCGAGATCTAGATCAAAAACACCACAGCATGTACAACAAGAACCAATTACTTCTAGAGAATGGTCCCCAATGTTAGATAATGTGTCAGTTCCGCCAAAAAATCTAACTGTAATTTTGACAAACAAGGAAGCTATTAAGAAGAAAAAGAAAGAACGTAAAAAGGAAAACAAAAAAGCTAAAGACGAAAAGAAAAGAAAGGGGAAAAGGAACAGGACTCCTCCACCGTCGAAAGAGGTTTTCGCTAGTGGAGATAATATTTTGGTTAGTGTGTGTTTTAATAAGGATAACGAAAACGATCAAGCAGTAGTCCCCGAACTTCCAGAAACAATTCCTCTAATTCCTCCCCTAAAACGACGCCGTAGGGAATCACTTCAAACTGATCCGCCGAAACGATCGAAAAAAGAAAAGTCGAAGGATAAGCGTTCTAAATCTCCAAAGCCTAAGAAGGATAAAAAGAAAAAATCAAAAGCAGCTGAAATAGCCGCTACAAAGAAACCAGTTGCAGTAATTGATCTGGATCAGTCTCCATTCCGGGAACAGACTCCATCTCCTAGAGACGTGATAGTTCTTAGTGACGATGACGATAAGCAAATTCAACAAATTATGCCGGATCAATGTCAACCATCTCAAAATTCTCCACCACGAGAACAATTTATTTCTCAGGGTCCAAAAACACCTCCAGAGCCGCAAATCAAATTTTCAATAAATAAGCAGAGCAGTAACTTGCGACCGTCAATGTTGAATCCGCTTTTAGATGAGGAAGAAGAGGAGGAAATGGATGAAAGGGTCGAAGAAGAATTAGAAATGAGAGCGCAGGAGGAGCTAGAATTGAGATTAAAAATTGGACCAAATACTCCTCCAGAACCTCCAACATCACCACCAACTAGTCCAGATGCGTATGATCCATTTGATCCAACGAAATCCAGATCGCCAACACCCGATGTTAGTCAAGAGGCAAATTCCGGCGATGAAAGAAGAAGGTCACCGAGGAAACACGATTCTGCGGATAGTAATATCCTTGAAGAGGAAAATCTGCAAAATCAGGAGAGGCAGAGTCAAGAAAAGCAACTAGAGAAACCTAAGATCATTTCTATGGTTACGATCAAGAGAGCTTCTCCGCAAAGGGATGACGTTAACGATAATGAAACCAATAAG
Organism: Bombus pyrosoma; assembly: GCF_014825855.1. Taxonomy (NCBI): domain Eukaryota; kingdom Metazoa; phylum Arthropoda; class Insecta; order Hymenoptera; family Apidae; genus Bombus; species Bombus pyrosoma. Next base: position 450,227 of record NC_057774.1, read on the forward strand.
GACACTGCAGTCTCAACCGGGAATTTAGAGGTACAGCAGAGTCAACAAAATGTACAAAACCAGAGTAATCCTTTCGCGGTGATGAATCCTGTACTAGCTACAGTAGCTGCAGCAGTACAGAGAAGTGGAGTATTTAATACGTCAAATTCGAATAGTAATCAACGTAACTTGTTACAGTCGAATCGAATTTCACCGAGTAATCAACAAAAACAACGTCCTTGCGATCGTTCGCAGGCACCTTCGGTTTTTACGAATTCAGGCAAATCCTCAAGAAGCTCAAAGGCCGGACAAACAAAAACCAACGGACAAAATGGAAACGATGCCGGCGCGGAAACAGCGGACAATGTGGATATGTCTTCCCCTTATTCGCCTGGGTCGACACTTAGCGATGGAATCTTCGATCCACCGAGTCCTACGAATTATAACAATTCACCTGCTGCTGGAGCAGGAAGTGTAGCAGGTCCCGTTGGATCTCAACCTACGAAAACTAACAATTCAAAAACGGTAAAATCCACCGAAAAAAAGGATGCCTTCGATGCCCTTTTTGGTGCTTTACCGGCCACAAAAACAACCAGTAAATCAAGTAGAAGCAAAAAACCTCAAAAAGATAAGAAGAAGTCCACAAATCCGAAAGTTGGTGTTAGAATGGACGAAAACCAGCTCCAAATATTGGATGATCTTCCAAGTTCTGCAGTTGAAATGCAAGTCAAGGATAAGGTTTGGGTTTTTTTTCTTTTGGGTTCTCTTTTACTTTTAATATTTAAGCAAAAATAAATATAAATATTTGTCAAAATATTGGAGAAACATTGAAAAACAATTTAGAGCATCACATTTGAAAATATTAAATATTTTATAATTAAATATTATAAGTCTTTAATTTCTCTAAAGTTTATTAAATAACCTGTTTATCATATATATTTTTTAATGATATTACGTTTAATTATTTTGTAGTTCCTAAAAAAATTAAATCGTCAAGAACGAGTAGTTGAAGAAGTGAAATTAGTTTTGAAACCACATTACACAAAAAAGCACGTAACGAAAGAAGAGTACAAGGATATTATGCGGAAAGCAGTACCTAAGGTATATATATATTTTTTATATATACATATATTTTTTTTCCTTTAAATAAAAGTTATATTAGAAAACGTTTGAAAAGAAATACTATCTATCGGAACACCATCTATCAGTGTTTAAGCAATTTTATAATATTTGCCTAGCTTTCATTTTATTGTTTTGGTAGATATGTCATAATAAAACAGGAGAAATCAATCCAAAAAAGATTGCCCACTTAATAGAAGCTTACGTCAGAAAATGCAGAAGTAGCAAAAAGAAAAATACTGAGAGTTCCTCCGTGAAGGCCTCTAAACCAGCGTAAGTAAACACAATCCAATTTTTAAAAAAACTGTATTTTCAGGCTTAAAGAATATTTTACTACTTCTACATTTAAGAATTTTATTATATATCATAATTATTTACTATCTCTCCTTGTTAATTAAAATAAAGGTAGATTATTTTTGCATTATTTACGAAAAGAGTTGTGATTGTTTGCAACATAAACAAATTAAAATTTTTTCTGTTATAGAAAAATTTTGTGGAGTTGATCACGAGTCGGCTAGGTGTCCGTTCAATTCCCTTCGATTTTATAGTTCAGATGATCGTCGTGCCCGATGAGCGGTGAGTGAGCTTTCAAAGAGCTAATCTGCTCTTCGATGATGCGATGTATGTTGTATTGTCTGTAAATACGTAATTAATTCATTGATTGATCGATTGGCTGATTGATTGATTGCTTGCTTGATTGGTTGATTGATTGATCAGTTAACTTCTAAGAATACCATTTATTTATATGAACAATACCCTTCGTTTCATCAGGGAATCCAGTTGTCTCTACGGAAGATCCATCCTTCACATAATATTTAATTCAATTTATATTTAATTTTTAAAAATTCTACACCTTCCCATATCTACAAAATTTATTGGAATTCACATTTATTTGAATACTTAATTACGAAACTAATTCGTTTTCTATATATATCTAAACATTAAAATTTATAAATTAATCAACAACAAGTGTGAATAAGATGCAAATAGAGTGAATTTTTATTCGCGTCTTTCATGAGTTATATATGTTTTTAATGAATACAATTGCAATTGACAATCTAAATCATCAAATATTTATTTTCTTTTCTTTACGTCATACCATAAATTTTACACACTGTTATTATTTACATATGTTTTAAAAAAATTACTTATGAAACATATTAAGAAAGGACATTACCCAAGTTTCTACTAAAGTTTACAATATATTGTTGAAATCAATAAGTATTAGAACTTGTACAGTTAAAATTTTATGGAAAGAAGAAAAGTATACAAAAATTTTATATGAATATTTATGCTATAATGAAAAACACTAATGTAGTAATATTATTCTCCATGGTATTAAAATACTTATTTACATAGACAAATATTTATTGGCACTACAAACAATACTTTGATAATTATTTATTCAAATAATTAAATATTAATCATTATCAGTTTATTTAATGGAAATTGGACATCAATATTTGCGATGCTTGCATTGGTTAACATATAAAATATGTATGTCACAAACTGATACTTTTGGCTTTTCCGCAGAGACTGTCATTTTCATATTTCTTAATATACGTGTAAAAATGCTTAAATACCACGTTTCAAACGTACATATTGTAATTTCACTCTTAATACAGAGTTGGACATTATTCGAATAAATTATTATTAGCATTACTATCATTATTATTATTACCATTGTGTCTATTACTGCATTGTTATTAGTACTATTCTATATATGTATTATTAATATGTAGGTAATTGATTAAGGGAACTTTAATTAGGATTATGGTCTATTTATTTTTAAGTCTATTTAGATGGATGAAATTTATTCGAATAAATATACAGTCTATTTTGTTTGTGTTACAAAAATATTTCGAATAATTGTATTCAAACTAACATAGAATTAAAATAAAATTAATTTCATATTAATAAAAAGAGATGGAGCAAAGAATTAAATAAATCATCATTAAATTTGATATTAAATAACTGGTCACTTAAAAAGTTTACTTATAAAATTTATTAATTATACGAGTTTAAATAATTTTGTATTATAAATAACAATGTTTTTTATAGCGTGTCGTCTAAAAAATGATTATTATAATAGAAAGTTATTAAATTTCTGTGTCGACTGGATGTTTTAAAAATGCTATTCAAATAAGGATTGCATTCATTTGCAAAAATATAATGCAATTAGTCAAAAATAAATAAATATTTGAGAATAACATCTTATTTAAATATTTTGTTTATCGATTATTATTCGAATAAAAATTGTCCAACTCTAATGTTGTATAGCCATAAAATCTGTGCGAGAATGAGCGAAATAGGATGAATGGAAATGAGCCTTAAGAAATAGAAGATCCTCTCCTGAAATTGTGAAATAAGGATTTCAAGAGGTACTGCTCAACGTATATCAAATCCGGTTGGCCGATATTTAGCCAATCATGTTTAAGCATATTTCTCTGAAATGCATAAAAGCGATCGGATAATGTTCGATTCTTTTCAACGCTAAGTAATAAAAAATAAATAATATGTATTTAAAAAGAACTGTGTCTCTTATGTTTCATATAATATACAAGAACGTTATCCAGATCTTATTGTATTTATACTTTTTAAATTCTAGATAAATTGAGCAAAGTAGTCCAACGAAAAATAAATTGAAAGATAATTAATTTTTTAAAATTTCAATTAGAATATTCTTTTGAAAAATGTGATAAAACATTAACAACAATACTAAAACTTCCATACCCAAAGTCAGTCTGTCTGTGATTATCATTTGGAGCATTGCCTACTGCCATCCACCCAATCATGTTGAACATTTAACTTATAATCAATAACAAAATTATAACTACTAAGTCAGTTGAACTTATAGTAAAAAGAAATGGCTTTCCATTAAATTGATGTCCTATCCTTATTTTTGAAAACATGTATTGTTTCACAGAAAATCTTATTATACAATTCTGAACCTTTTAATTGTTTTATACATAAACATTTATTTAAATTAATTATTTGACAATATCATGTCTAGATTATTTAGTCTGCTGTTTAAAAAGTGGATGATGGATATTATATCCCTATATAATATCCATCCAATATATATATATATATATGTTACTAATATAAATATATATATACATATATATATATAGACTTAGTTTCATATGCATATGTCTGGGTCTATTTGTAATTGTATTACAAGGTTAAAATAAATAGGAAGTGTACTTAGTTTATCACATCCGCCAATTAATCACTAATGTGTATATAAAAATTCTTCTTATCTCTATACCCACATTCTGCAGTAGTGAAGTTGAATTGTGTTCAAGATGAAGTCAAAGTTTGAAGAACTGTGGCCTACAAACCACGGGAAAGCCACAGAATAGTAAACTAAAGGTATTGTTACCTCAAGTATCTCAGAAAGTCGTATAGTAATTACGTGAAAGCTCCAGAAAATACTCACAGATAATAATGATAAGATCGTAAACTTGTTGCATTGTACATAATAATATTAAAATGCCAAAAACAAAAGAAATAAAGATTAGTGTTTTCAAAAATATATACTAGATGTTAAAGAATCGAACAAAAGATCCTCCAATCATTAAATTTTTATACTTTTTATCCTTTCAAATCAAGAATTAGATACGATATGGAAAATTGAACTTGCTTAATAACTGATGATATCCAAAACTTGAATGACTATGGATGCAAATTTGTGGCAGATGCAAACAGTAACGAGGATGTCTGCGTATGTGTGTGGAATCTTTTGTACTAAATAATGATGTATATACAATGAAGGGAGAAATAAAGAATTTAATATTATCAAAAAGGAAGTTGAACTTTTTATTTATTATTATTTATTTAGTCCGTGCCTCTCGGCTTTGGACGAACTTCCACTTCTTTACAACCCTTTATTGCACTAATCACATTCTTACCTCTAATCTAAAACTAATGCTTACGATCTATTTCAACTTATGCCTAAAAATTATTGCAACTTAAGCCTACACACTATTGCCACTTTGGTCTTTTTGCCTCCTTGCTGTGCTACCTTCCTGTCATTCCACCCCTTCTTGTATTGCCTTTACCCTTCTTTTCTCTATTATCGCTCTCAGGTCCATTAGTCCTTCCCCAGTCCCATTCAATATTTTTTCCATTTCCTTTGCTCCTCCTGTTATTTCACATTCTTCTAGTACATGTCTCAGGTCCTCTTCTTCCCATCCACATAATCTGCACCTTCTTTCTTCCTCCTCTTTCCAA